>NC_134406.1:223318074-223628629 GCF_038048845.1 Mixophyes fleayi | reverse complement strand
CAGGACAAAAATAATACACATAAACCATATATTTCTGTCAAAGAACAATTTACAGCTATCATTAAGAGGAATAAGATCAAACAAAATAAAAAAATATCTAAAAAAAAAATATCACACTATGCCCCTTCATGATCACACTATCCCTTCACCATCACACTGTGCCCCTTTATAAGTGTTTTTCTGAAATTGTGTACTCTCATTCCTTCTACAAATGATGTCATTAAGTAACTGTTTTCAGACACTCGCAGAGAAATGGGTAATTTCTCTAGTAGCTATCTCTCACAGAGGCATCGGCTTCTACTCCAAACGCTTTCTGGTTAAAAAATAGTCATAGTTCTCCATCTGGCACTAGTTATCGGATGTTTTTCTTAACCATAGGTATCCTTCCATGGGCACGATGCATAGGAGGAGTCTTCACCTACAAGTATTTCATCATCTGGATCAACTTATAAGGCTTACACAGAACACTAGAGAGTCTCTTGACTGAGGCAAGATCAATCATTAAAGGAAAGGGCAGTACCAGTCTCGGAACCAGAGCTCAACAGATTCAAGCTCCAAAGGTTGAGATGCCCTTCTGCACACAGAAGTAGTAAAGGGCTTCAAACGGAAAATAAACTGCATGGAAACATTCTGGAAGCAAGTGCAGTGTGGCGTACAATACAACACATCTGCTTCTGTTGCAATACTAGCACCTCAAGATCTTTATCATATCATGAGAAATAAAACAATCTTTAAGATCTTTCAGCTCTTCATGTAGTGGCCAAAGACTGTAAGATGGCAGATTATTTCACTTGGTATGACCCAGGAGAATGGACATTATACAAGGAGGTGTATCAGCATTTGGTAGAAACGTTTTGAGCCCTTCAAATCTAATGGCAACAAGTCAAAACACCAACACAGAGCAGTTTTACTCCTACAAAGACTCCGGAGCACAGGGAAAACATGATTTGACAAGACCTTGAAAGTTCAAACTGGGGTATGAGTTCCCTCCTGTTGTGGTCATTATTATGTGGTTCTTCCATTCTGGCCTCGCCAGCAGTGGTTTTCAATAACATGGGAGATGCCCCTAGAACAGTCTTGGCTTCTACCACTTTGTCCAGATCTAGTTTTCATCTGAAACCAGAGACTCTACTTAATGGTGTGGAGATTAAGCAGTCATTGTAGGAAAGCAAGTGAGAAAAAAAGTTCTTCCATAGTGTATTACAGAGGTTGGAAAACATTCATATTGCTGCTAACATATCTAAGGTGTTGGATTTCCTTCAAGACGTTTTACAGAAGGGCCATGGCCTTAATACATTGAAGGAACAGGTTTCATCACTTAGTGTGTTCCTGGACACAAGACTGACATCACATATAAATAAATAGTGATGATGATGATGATGATCTAATGGGAAGATTCTTTCAAGCAGCTAAAAGAATTCATATTTGCATCAAATCTTTTGTGGCAACTGGGGACCTTAATCTTGTTTTGGAAGCTTTAGTATCATAAGCCTTTGAACCCTTACAAGATGGTTCACTTAAATGGCTCACACTCAATGTACAATTCTTAGTGGCAATCACATCAAGGAACTATTGTTGAGCATGTACACTGATAAAGTAGTGCTAAGAACAAATCTTGCCTTGTTGCGTAAGGTGGTTTCCATGTTTCATATCCGTCAAGAAATTGTCTAAAGCTAATCAGTGAAAGCGAGAAGAGATTACATACTCTAGTCCTGGTCAGAGCAAATTCCAGGAAATCAGAAACACGGATCACCTCTTTGTAGTTCCTGAAGGTCCACGTGAAGGGCAAGCTCCATCCAAAGACTTGTCAGATGGATTCTAGAAGTCATTACACAGGCATTATAATAAGTCATTATAAAGGAATGGATGTGATTGTGAAGAAAACTTTAAGGCAATGCATTTGCTTTAAAGTTCATGGATCCAGGTCTATAATAATAATAATCATTTTTTGTTTTTAATTAAATATAGGCAATGACCAATAATTCCTGATTTCCAACAACGCCTCAAGCAAATTTCTTAGTACAAAGGTGGAAGGATATAATGTCTTTTGATTGCCAAAAAATTAAGACCGAATAGCTCCACCACCAACCTTAGATGCATCTACTTTGACAATGAAAGGAAGATTATTATTAGGATATTGGAGAACTAGTGCATAAGTGTACACTGCCTCAAGTGTTTCAGAAAGGGCTTCAGAGGACCATTAGAAGAGTGGCATCTTTCTTGGTTATTGCTGTAATGAGTGCTGCTATGTTAGAGAACCCATTAATAAACTGCTATAGTAAAGACAGTACCTCAAAGATCTTTGAGATTCATGGGTTGTGCCCAATTTGTAATAACCTGGACCTTGGCATGATCAAATTGAAACCAGGTATGCAAATAATCTAAACTAGAAGCAATACTTCACAAACTTCAAACTGACATTTTAGAAGGTTAACAAATAGTTGATTTTCCCTCAGTTTCTCTAAAACTGTTCTCACATGGTTACAATTTACAGCCAAAAAAAAAGAGAAATGTGAACGTTGTGGACTACTAAAACAATTTCAAGAAATTCTTTACAATTGTGAAAAACTGCTGGTGCATTATAAAAAGTACATTATCAGACATGTTTAACTTTTAAGTATTAAAGGCTAATTTTCACTCCTCTTACAATGAAGGCAGTGGTAGAAGTGGTGGTATGGCATACCACCGTATACAAGCCCACTTTGACCCCCTGAGTTAATACTTGGTAGAACCAACTTTGGCAGCAATTGTAGAAATTATGTGTCCGAGTATATTTGGGTAAGTATTTTATCTGTTTTGCACATCTAGACCCTGAAATTTTAGCCCATTCTTCTTGCCAAAATTGCTCAAGCTCCATCAGGTTGGTTGGTGATCGTTGGTGGACAATAATTTTTAAATACCGTATATACTCGTGTATAAGCCGAGTTTTTCAGCACATTTTTTGTGCTGAAAAAAGCCCCCCTCGGCTTATACTCGAGTCCCACTTACCTGGTCTCCGTTTTCCAGTCTCCCCCGCTCATCTGCAGGCATCTGCAGCCTCTGTGGATCACTGTCAGCCACCATTTTATTGTAGCCCGTTTTTGTGTGTTCATTGCACATGGAACAATAAAGTTAAATGAAAAGGAGCCTGTCAGTCAAAGCTAAAGACCGGGACATTTCCATCTAGCCCCGCTGGTCAGAGACACATGTGAGTACCCTGACTTGTCCACTGCAATTATTTGCAGCAGTTTTATAAAGTCCAATATTTTCATTTTTTGTCACCTATTAATAAGTGTCTGAAGATTCTTTTGCATAACTGTGAAATCATTGAAAAGTCTAAAAACATCCCAAACTTCAAGTATAATAAGGGTTAAATCACACAAAGCAAATTGTATTGTTCTGTTAAAATGTTTCTTCCAGCAAACAAAATCAAACTTATCTTTATCTGAGCTATTATATAAAATTCTATTTAGTGTATGTGCAGCATCTTTTGCATTACTAAAGCCTAAATTACTGTACTGTTCTGAACACTTAGGAGTAACTGCTCATCACCTTCTAAAGGCGAATAAACTTAACTGGCACATGTATTTAGTATCCACAGACTGTCTCATTGATTTAGTGAATGTTATTTATATCTGTGTTCACCTATTAGGCTTGATACCAAGTGCAGAGGATTTAGTTTAACCATTTGTGTACAATTTATTAGGATATGGATATATATTATGTACTTATAAAATTTTATTGATGTTTAATAACAATAAATTTTGATATATTCATTTACAACCTCACGTTTGTATTATTGGGAGCCCAGTGTTAACGATATCCAGCACTGTTTTTATTTTTGAAACTTACCAGTAGCTGCATTTCCCACCCTAAGCTTATACTCGAGTCAATAAGTTTTGCCAGTTTTTTGTGGTAAAATTAAGTGCTTTGGCTTATATTCGGGTCGACTTATACTCGAGTATATACGGTAATGCCACATATGCTCAATTGAATTGAGATCTGGGCTTTGACTAGGACACTTCAGGACATTAATCTTTTTGATGGTAAGCTATTCCACTGTGGCTTTTGCTGTATGTTTTGTCATGTTGGAAGATAAATCTTCTTCCAAGTCCAAGTGCTCTTGTAGCCTGCAGCAGGTTTTCCTCCAGGATTTCTCTGCACTCTGCTCCTTCCATTTCCCCTTTATTTTTATGACCTTTCTACTCCCAGCTGCAAGAAGCATCCTCATAACATGATGTTGCCACCATCATGCTTCACTGTAGGGATGGTGTTTTCATTGTCATGTGCAGTGTTAGGTTGGCGCCAAGTATAGCGTTTACCATTGAGTCTGAAAAGTTGAATTTTGGTCTCATCAGATAGAATCTTCCTCCACATGGTCATGTCTCCCACATGTTTTTCGGCAGACTGTAGCTGGGTTTTAATGTGAGTTTGATTCTTCTTGCCACCCTCCCATACAACTCAGAATTATGAAGCGTGCATGCTACTGTTGTCCCATGCACATTTACTCCCATCTCTGTTGCTCATTTAGAGTTGATGTTGGCCTCTTACTGGCCTCCCTTGCTGCAGCTCTTCTCGCCACAGCAATTTTGAAGGAATCCTGTTCTTGGCAGTTTCAAAGTTGTTCCATATCTTTTCCATTTTTGTATGATGGACTTAACTATGCTTCGGGGTATATTCAATGCCTTGGAAATATCCTTGTAACCTTTTACTGATTGATACATCTCAGTGACCTTGTCCCAGATCTGCTTGGAATGTTCTTTTGTCTTTATTTTGTAGTTCTTGCTTAGAATGCGCTACCTTTGGGAGGTCACAGAGAAAGGTGTATTTATATTGTAATAATTTGACACAACGTAACTGCACACAGGTAGACTCCAATAAACTATTAATATGACTTGTAAAGAAAGTTGGTTACTTCAGAGGAAATCTAGTATAGGTATAGGAAGGGGGTAAATACGAATGCAATCGCTTTTTCATTATTTATTTTGTTCATAATTCATTTGGACAAAAGGTTGGATTAATTTTTTTTGGGCATATTATTGAATACTTTGTGTTGATTAGTGGGAACACATTTCAAATAAATCCATCACAGTTCTATATTGTGACAAGGCAAAATGTCTCTCATAAAACATGTATTGTTCTAGTATATTTAATATAACATGTAAACATTTGTACTTATTATCAATGCTTGATAGCTGTAATTTTAAAATGTTGCATGAAACTATGAGGGGCAGTGATCAAACTCTAAAGGTTTATACTGTTCTGTTTCAGCTGAATATCTTTTGTTGTAATTTTCTTTTAAATGTATTTTTGCATAAAGGATACTATCCAAACAATAAAAAAGATGGCATGTTATTATAAATACTTGCTGAATATCCAGCACATGTACTTACCAACAGTCCATAATTTCGCTGGGTAGGCCTGATTTCTGGTGGCCCAGAGGGGAATCGTCTCACTGGAATTTCCATTCAGGAATGTTGGGATATATGAGCACAGGCCCTAATTCTCCAGCAGGCGGACTAGGCTGCAGCCTAGGGCGCAATGATTTTTCTTTGTTTTTAGTTTGCTTATTTTGTTGGGGGGGGGGAGGGGTTGTGCAAAATTGTGAAAGGAAGTGATATAAACTGAAAGTCATTTTAAAATAAGAGAGAATAGTTGTTCTCCAACGTAGAAAGAACATGGAGAAAATGTAGTAAGGTTTTAATCTGGATGTATTCCCATGGTAAAGCTGAAGACAAGAAATCAACATTGCCATTCATCCTCATTTTTACCTACCGTATATTAGCGTGACGTGGAAGGGGGTTTTAAAAGCGTATTAGCATAGGGCGGCCTGAACACTTAATCAGGCCCTGTATGAGCACGTGTATTTGTTCTCTGCAGATGCTTAAATATTATAGCTTTTCTATTTGAAATATTAGAACTATGTTTTAGGTGTTTTGTGTATGACTGCTTCAGGCCCCACCCACTTTGTGTTTGTCAAATTCAAAATTTAAGAGGTAAATGTATAATTATGTTCAGGTTGCAGGTGTTTCCATAGCTTTTAGAAAGTCTTACAAAACTACATGCATCAACTTGCTCTAGACTTTCATTGTTTTTGTCTTTGTCCATTAGTACTTTTACTTTATCTCTTCTCAAAGTTATCCTGTCAATTATGTGTTATAATCTTCTTACAATAAAGCTGGGGGTGTAAGTTTGTTCATCACCTGTACAGATCAAAACCACAAAACAATCACTCAATAAATCCAAGGGTTCGCTACAAACTCAAGGTAGAACAGAGATATGTGCTGTATTCATGGTCCACAGTGAGTCCTTGCAATTGTTGTTGTATTGTATGCTTTTTGGGTTTTCATTTTATTCGATTTATATTGATTAATAATACCCCTTTTTCGGTCATCCCATACAATGGAATCATGAGCACATGAAAATAGTATTGGTGTGTAACATTAAAACAAAGAAGGCTTTTGAGGTTAGAGTGCCTCTAACTTCATCTACATTTTTGTTCTTGTAGGTGTTTTAAAGTATTTAAACTAAATGGATTTCTAATGTATCCTTTCATCTATACAGTTAGTCATAACTGTAAAATGTCCTTCTGATGGACACTGGAATCCAGAGTGTTGCTATTGATGGAAAGCCTTTGATGGACACTTATGAAAACTTATATTCTACAGTTATCTGCAGGAAAAGTGGTGTTGCTCATTCAATAAATCAGATACTGACATTTTTGTAGTACCGTTTAGAGTATAAAGGAAAGCTTTGATACGTTACTGGGAAACGCCACCCTTTTGATAATACCTGAGTAACAGCTTGCCTAAATAGCTCCAACATATTATGTCTGGTGAGTCCGGTGGTCTGTCATGGATCACTTTATTTTCTCAGATCTCTGTGTTCAATTAGTAGACATGCTAACTATGCACTAGCTACTGCTACAATCTAACACTGGACTCCATTTACTGATCAGCAGACTAAAGTGCTTTGGTTTTGTAGTGCAGTACCCAGATTATACACCCAGCCCACTTCAATGTGCATGCTTACACTCACATCCGCTGTCCCATGAGAGGTAAAGCTGAATTTGTTCGGTTCCCTCTTTTAATGGAAAATGTTTGGCTCTTAGTATAGTGTTGCCAGATAAACCTGGAAATACACTGGTTGGATTATATTGAGTTCAGGTGCATACTACATAATGATATGTAATACTGTATATACTATTTATACCACCCCATTTATAATTCCCTTGTGTTTTCACGGGTTTCACTGTAATACCAAAACCCTCTCATTTACAAATCCTTTAAAAAATATATGCAACTATTCGGATAAAACTATTGTGCTTTATTACAGTTTCAAACTTTTGTTTTGTATTTTTCTAAAGGATGTAAATATTTAATATTGTTTCTTTAATTTCTCTCATTGCATTAATTATTCAAAACCATTTACAACATTCACACGTTGAACTTTGATTTTAGAATCACTGGTCTTTAAAAAAAGGCCAGATTTGTTCCATGCCCCTGGATCTGCTAAATTGGAGGTTGTTCAGAAATTGTTTCCATCAGCAAACTGTATGTGTGTACATGTGTGTGTGTGTGTGTGTGTGTGTACGTGTATATGTATACACACATACACACACACAACCGTACATTATATCCCCGAAGACAAGTGGAAGTACCCTCCCTATTAAACAATATGATTTGCGGATCGTAAACATTGTCATGAAGCTGTCCTAGTCCAACCTAATCCTAGGAAATAGACAAACACATCAAGGCACTTCCACCAGGGTAACACTTGTCTTTGAATATATACTAATTACTGTTGTAAAAATACAACTACTATATATAATATATAATTTAAAAACATTTCCAACTCTTTTTCCTCTTCCTTGGAAAATACACTAAAATTGAACAGTAGCTTCTTCAACAGGCGCAGCGATGAGGAGCGCTCAGCCAGAGATAATGTTACATAGTCCATATTAAAATATGCCTGAGTAAAATTTTCAGGTACATATCATGGTAGCTCTAAACTCCCTGCCAAGTGTAGTACCCATTTTTCATATGCTTTAAATAAATAAAAATAACAATAAAAATAATGATAATAAAAAACACAAAACGCAAAAAACAAAACTAAGACTCGGTGGTGTCTTCCGATAAGGTCTGAAGAAGGTTTTTGTAGATTACAGAGTTCATAAAACGTGGGTAGGAGTCTCTGTGCATTAAAGTGTAAATCTGGAGCTGGGCATCATCAAAGGTGTGTTGTGTGGGTTCCAACATGTTCCTGTTGATAACTTCTCTCACTCTGGAGTCCAGGCTGACCTGAAAATAACAGGTGGATATTTAGTTCTTTGTTACGGCAACCTTCCATTTGTACCATAATGAAAGTGAGGACCACTAGCTGATTCCCCTCACTGTGAGCAGAGCAATGGATGTCCATGCTGTGCTATAATAAGCCATACAAAAGATAATATACGGAAAGCAGCTCTAGTGATTGACAGGTTTGTTTTTCTTGTCTCAAATAGTACTAATGATTTCATCCTATATTGTCTGAGAACATAATACTGGAAAGGTCAGACTGTTTCAAGAATAATTTTTGTCTTCTCACAACAGGCCTTAAGAATAATCCCTTGGGAGATCTCACTTGGTGAGCGTCTTAAATGTCTTCCTATTTTTATACACATAGAAGAGTCGCTGTACACTGCACATCTTCACAAGTTAATGGTGTGAAATGTATTTAGTTTTACTATTCCAACTGAAATATTAGAAATCTCCCAAAGTATTAATCTTGATCCAAGAGTTTTGATAGACACTTCTACAAGTTCATCTGTCATTGCTGATGTGACCACACAAAGTTGTGGGTTGTCTATCCTTCATTGTCTGAACACATCAGCAGATCATAAACTACTACTATCCCTTGCTTATTCATCTGTAGATAAGTCTGCTGTTCTTTTATATTCTTACTTTTACAATACACACCATTGATGCATTGTTGTTCCATTATATCATTGTTTTTTAGTTTCATGCTTTGGGTTTAGGGGTAGAGGGGCATCTGCCCGCCGGGCCGCTCCTATAGTGGGCTACCTTGGGCTAGGTCACTGGGCCACCTGCATTTTTTTCCTTTTAAAATGTTCGTAATAGGATATGATTCAAGTCTTGTTCCCCGGGCTAAAATTTGCCAGCACTCCCCTGCTCATATGGACTATAAAGCCTTGAGGTTCACACATTTTACTACCTTATCAGGCAGGTTCCAGAGCCACATCACCCCCTATGGTCTTTAGGACCAATTTCAGACACCTTTGGTTGCTAGGCCGTCCCTTTCCCTGGGTCCGAATTCACGGGCTACTCAAATATATGACCCTAGCCTCCACTTCCCTACCCCCCCCCTTCTTCCCATCTTGTCCTTTTCCCTGAGACTGTTCTTCTGGACTCCCGGTGGCCCAATCTGCTTTTATTTTCATTGCTCCTATCACGCCTGTGACCCCATCAGTATGAAAAAAGGAGTCACCATTCTTATAGCCAATCATCTGACATTTATACCCAACATGGAGGTCAGGGACCCACAGGGGCGTTATTTTCTCCTGACAGGTGTCCTGAATAACATTCCATATACATTTCTTAATATTTATGCTCCCAACACAAAACAAGCTCAATTCTACCGTTCCATAGGTAACATCTTATCCCAACACCACGTGGGCAAAGTGGTCCTGGTGGGTGACTTTGATACTGCCCTAGACAACCATCTGTAGAGATCCACACTTCCCCACCAGTCGACCCGTCATACTATTGATACCAATTCTAAAGCCTTGGGTTCTCTCCTTCCCCAACACCTACAGTTTGACATTTTACATGGCGAGTTAAGGAACCTACTGCAAAAAATGTAATCTATTACTCAGCGGTCCATGATGTGCACACACGCTATTACATGGTCTTCCTGTGCATTGACCTAGCTCAACAGATACTTAATGTTGATATCCTTCCTAGCACATGGTCTGGTCATGGCCCAGCTACAGTGGACATCGTGAGCCTCCAATTTCGTTGGAAGCAGTTTAGCTGGTGCCTAAACAATAGAACCCTCCTTAATCTACATCTTGAATCATAAATAGAAACAGAAATCCGTCACTATTCCCTTCCTAAATCCAATATAATGAGACCTCGAACTCCCCTGGAATCTTTATGTGTACATTCACAAATGCAAAAGGGTATTATTTCTACTTTATATAATATTCTCACCTCCTTCAATCAATCTAACACACCTATCCATGAACTCAGGTGGGAGACTGACTTGGTCGAGCCACCAGATGGGGATACATGAACAACAATGCATGAGAGGATCTCTAAGACTTCCATATCATCCATGGTCAATGAAAATGCTTACAAAATATATTCCCAATAGTATTTGGTTACTACCCAGCTGAAAAAAATATATAGGTCCACTTCCAACTTGTGTTGAGGAGTTGTGGAGAACAGGGATCCTTCCTCCACATCTGGTGGTCTTGCCCAGATGTTGCCACTTTCATCAGTGAAATTACTATCATCCATCTCTGATCGTCCATGGTTCTTTCTCCTTGGTTGCCCTATCAAGATTCTAGACAAATACTCAGAGAAACTGTTCAGATCCTCAATTCAACTAGATGCCTGATTGCCAAAAACTGAAAAAAACCAGATCCCCCTTCTAGACTGCTACAAAAATGTTGTTAAGAAATTTTAAAAATATTATAACATTTCTTAAGACAGGATATGTATATATTTTCAGTCTTTCGTACTACTTATTATAGTGGCAGTCTTGTCTACAACTACAGTGGCAGATAATTGAACACTGATTTAACATTACAACCTGCATATTAACTATATAATTACAGCCTCTTAACCATATATTCTATAGTTTTTGAGTATATAGGTATCAGTATCCAGTGCACCCAGTTATTTTTATTACTGATTTGTTTTATTAGTATGATATCATGTTATATTTCGCTTTTTAAACTACATACAATAAAAGTTATGTTTTAAGTGGATGGTTAATGTGATTATAATTATCATTTGAGTGCACCTAGCCTTAAAAAAACGCCTGCTCTTTCCTTTCTTAAAAAAGAGAGTTTAGACTGTAAACTCCACTGGGCAGGTACTCATATGAATGATTAAAACATTCTTTGTAACATTCTGCATAAAGATAGGTAGAAACTGCAATTTGTCACGAACACGCTCCCAGCTGCCGTGACGTTGGGGTGTTTGCTGTATGAGGTCACACACGATTTCAGCCCACAGTCCCTCTCACCTATCACACAGGTTCTTAGACCTACGGAATCGCCCCCAAACACAGCGCTCTCACACCCCCAGACACTTCAGGTACAGCCACCACCTATTGGGTACGGGCAATAGGACCCCAATATACTATCCCACACTGGCTTCTAGTTCCACAAACTAGCAAGACTCACACCAGCACCCACAGGGTTAACTCTTCACACCTCCAGACTGTTACACAAATGTACATACAAGCCCACACAGCTTGTTAATCAAATGTATCAACCAATCACACACAGGGTAACCTGGACAAGCAATCTCTCTTCTACACAGGCTATGGATTCTTTAGAGTATCAAGATAGGTAGAGTATAAACATATAGATAGGTAGGGCAGTACAGTGGCCTAGTGGTTAGCACATCTGCCTCACAGCACTGGGGTCATGAGTTCGATTCCCAACCATGGCCTTATCTGTGTGGAGTTTGTATGTTCTCCCTGTGTTTGCGTGGGTTTCCTCCGGGTGCTCCGGTTTTCTCCCACACTCCAAAAACATACTGGTAGATTAATTGGCTGAAATCAAATTGACCCTAGTCTCTCCCTGTCAGTGTGTGTCTATAGTAGGGAATTTAGACTGTAAGCTCCAATGGGGCAGGGACTGATGTGAATGAGTTCTCTGTACAGCGCTGCGGAATTAGTGGCGCTATATAAATAAATGATGATGATGATGATAAAGATCCTCTATAAAGGAATGTAATAGCTATTATAATAACACTGGCAGCCAATCAGTCAGCTTCATGTATCATGGCTCCTTTGGCTTTTCCTGGATTCTACTGCTGAATCGGCTAGGACATTTGCAGTTTTACTGCTAGGTGGGAGAAGAAATAATGGACAAATTTGCCTCTGCAGGAGGAGTTATCCATTAAGGTAGGTATAAATCAAGTGTTTATACATACAACTTTAGTATAGTACATGCCTTGGTGGTAGCTGCTATCTCTACTCTAGGGTTGGCTCATCACAAGTAAAAAGTGAATGATGTATTCATACGGTCAGATTCAATTAGTTACGAGGTAGGAACCCTGCACAATTTGTTTCCGCGATCAATTCCAGTTATTACGATTCAGAAAACATTGTTCATTTTTGGTCGCACACCTATGAGTGGTGGGCATTATTACCAGAAACATCTTGCGAAGGACACCTCATGCGAGATTCCTACAAGACCTCGCGGCTAATTGAATCTCACCCATAGGATCCAATGATTCTATAAACAGAAAACCTATTTAGATATAAAACCCACCACAGGCTTCCTTTTGGGCTCTCACACTCATTAAAAATGAGTGATTCAGGTCACGCTAATAGAGAATAGTGTCTGCAGTTTGCAAAGTTTGTTTGTCTTTTGTCTTATTTCTCGTAAAAATGTAAAACAAATGGATAGACCAGTGGTTCCCAAACTTTTGCAGTTCGCGGCACCCTTAGAGTCTCCAAATTTTTTCAAGGCACCCCTCCAAAATAATTACTGAGCAGTTTTAGAAGTAGTTGGGTCAAAAAATTGTAATAAGTATTTAGATCACGACAGAAATACTTATTTAGTTGTATGCAAAAATGCCCCTCTGCATCCAGACTCTCTGCCCCCTCTGCATCCAGGCACACTGCCCTCTCTGCATCCAGACACTCAGCCCCCTCTGCAGCCAGGCACACTGCACCCTCTGCATCCAGACACACTGCCCCCTCTGCAACCAGGCACACTGCCCCCTCTGCAACCAGGCACACTGCCCCCTCTGCATCCAGGCACACTGCCCTCTCTGCATCCAGACACTCTGCCCCCTCTGCAGCCAGGCACACTGCTCCCTCTGCATCCAGACACACTGCCCCCTCTGCAACCAGGCACACTGCCCCCTCTGCATCCAGACACACTGCCCTCTCTCACCTTGCCCCCTCTGCCCTCTGTCACGCTGTCCCCTCCTCTGCCCTCTCTCACGCTGTCCCCCTCCTCTGCCCTCTCTCACGCTGTCCCCCTCCTCTGCCCTCTCTAACGCTGTCCCTCTCCTCTGCCCTCTGTCCCCCTCCTCTGCCCTCTGTCCCCCTCCTCTGCTCTCTGTCACGCTGTCTCTCTGCTCTCTGTCACGCTGTCCCCCTCCTCTGCCCTCTGTCCCCCCCTCTGCTCTCTGTCCTCCTCTGCTCTCTGTCATCCTCCTCTGCTCTCTGTCCCCCTCCTCTGCCCGCTGTCCCCCTCCTCTGCTCTCTGTCACGCTGTCCCCCTCCTCTGCCCTCTGTCTCCCTCCTCTGCCCTCTGTCCCCCTCCTCTGCCCTCTGTCCTCCTCCTCTGCCCTCTGTCCCCGTCCTCTGCCCTCTGTCCCCCTCCTCTGCTCTCTGCCCTCCTCCTCTGCCATCTGTCCCCCTCCTCTGCTCTCTGTCCTCTGTCCCCCTCCTCTGCCATCTGTCCCCCTCCTCTGCTCTCTGTCCCCCTCCTCTGCCCTCTGTCCCCCTCCTCTGCCCTCTGTCCCCCTCCTCTGCCCTCCTCCTCTGCCCTCTGTCCCCCTCCTCTGCTCTCTGTCCCCCTCCTCTGCCCTCTGTCCTCCTCCTCTGCCCTCTCTCCCCCTCCTCTTCTCTCTGCCCTCCTCCTCTGCTCTCTGCCCTCCTCCTCTGCCATCTGTCCCTCCTCCTCTGCTCTCTGTCCTCTGTCCCCCTCCTCTGCTCTCTGTCCCCCTCCTCTGCTCTCTGTCCTCCTCCTCTGCCCTCTGCCCTCCTCCTTTGCTCTCTGTCCTCTGTCCCCCTCCTCTGCTCTCTGTCCTCCTCCTCTGCCATCTGTCCCCCTCCTCTGCCACGATCCCTCTCACTCTGCCCCGCGCCAGGTAGGGAAATGAGAAAGAAAACAGAAACTTACCAATCCGAGCGGTGCCGGACCCAGCAGCCTCCTCTCTCCCGCAGCTGTCACTGAATATCGAAGTCAGTGACAAGCTGCTGTGGGAGAGAGGAGGCTGCTGGGTCCCGGCGCCGTGCGGATTGGTAAGTTTCTGTTTTCTTTCTTTTTTCCCTGGCTGGCACGCGGCACCCCAGTGACAGCGCCGCGGCACCCCTGGGAGCCACGACGCACACTTTGGGAACCGCCGGGATAGACCCATATCTCTGTATGTTTATTAGAATGCCATGGGGCTGGCAAATTAAATATTATTAAATATATTTCAACTATATAGTGATATACAACAATTCAAAAGAGATCTTAAAATCAAACACTCGAACAAGTTTAAATCATACAATACAAATATAATCTGGTAATATCAGCATAAATTCCCAATCTCTTCTTACACCACAAGCCAGTCAACATTTCGGAATACTTTAATACATTCAGGTGCCAAAATACACAAGAAAAATCTGTATATACATAGCCTAAAATACCTCTTTTGGAGATAAAATGGAAATGTAGTCCTCATATACTAGCCGGGCTTTCTCTGCTATAACCTTTTTGTTGGATTCCTTTTTCAGATCTTCACAGGCCATCCAGAAAAGCATGTTCTCCTCGCTAAATTCTGTTCTAAGAAATTCCCGGAAAGCATTTCTTCCAGCAGGGGTATTCATAAGCTTGTCAAACGACTGACCCCAAGAGTTGACGTCTTCAAGGGTAGGGGTTGGACTAACATTGGAAAAGATAAAATCAAGACTTACTAGTGGATTAATACTGCCAACATGACTAATGACACTATTTAACAAACACCATCCATCTAAACATGACCAAATTTTAGAATTGGTACATCATCTTACAGTACTTGTTAATTATACGTTCCCCACTCTGTCCACTTGTTATTTCCAAGGAGAATTTGTTTATCTTAAGTTCAAGTGAGGAGAGAATTCCCCTCACTGTCTTCATCCCACCCTATCCAAGAGCCCTGTGGATGCCAACTAGCTGTTTAATTAACAAGTACCGGTTGTTTTTTTCACTGCCCAAGCTGTGGGTCCAGGGAGCTACACTGCGAGTTCACCACTCACAATTCTTTCTAGCAGTAGTTACAGCCAGGATGACTCCTGAGGTGACAAATATCGTCTTGTGGGTGACTGAAGTGAGTAGGGCAGTTGGTTGGTGGTGCCTAAATCTGATGAGGATAGCATTGATCATAAACACCCCCTTACAAGTGGCACATGTACAATAAAGAAAGCACCCAACTTTTAATCAGGGAAACCAAGACAGGATGTATCTTCCACGGCTGCACTAATTGAATCCTGATATAATTTCAGTGAAACCACTCCACAGAGTCTTGTTACACATATCTATAATACGTTTTGTAGTAGTAATTTTTGATGTGATTGTTAGTATTGTAATCCTGTATTACATAAATATGTATAGATGCATTTTATTGTAATATAATCAGTGGTCAAAGTGGAAATTTAGAAATGACATTATGAAAAATGTAATGGTAATGGAAATGTTCCCCCCGTGTTTGCATGGGTTTCCTCCGGGTGCTCCGGTTTCCTCCCACACTCCAAAAGCATACTGGTAAGTTAATTGGCTGCTAGCAAATTGACCCTAATCTGTGTTTGTCTGTGTATTAGGGAATTTAGACTGTAAGCCCCAATGGAGAAGGGACTGATGTGAGTGAGTTCTCTGAACAGCGCTGTGGAATTAGTGGTGCTATATAAATAAATGGTGATGATGATGATGATCAATGGAATGTGATAGAATTACAATGAAGGCAGTAGGGGACGTGGTGGTATGGTATACCACTGTGTACACCCCCACTTTGACCACTGAATATAATTGTGGTAACAATAAACCAATAATAAAGAATGTCTAAAACAAAATACACAAATTATCACGGCGGTGCATATAACATAATACGCTGTTTACTATGTATGTACAGTACAGTACACTATATGTATGCCATTTTTGTAACATAAAATAGGAGGTGTAAGTGCACAGAATTACAGACATGGAATAAGAGAATACTTAAGTGCAAATTAACAAAAGCATACTGAAATCTTGAAGAGCTTCTTTTCCTAGCTGGTATTCGGCTGAGTGGACATTTTTGGCTTCACCTTAAGGGCTACCCTGGTTATCTCTATGCCAAGCTTTCCACATGGATAGCAATGAACTGCAAGTACCTGATGTCCTGTATTGTTTATATGGAATCAGTGCCGGAACTATCACTGCTGCGGGGAGTGCAGCGACAATGGGACCCGAGAGTGAGTAGGAACCCATAGCTACTGAACAACTGTCAACAGAGGTAAGTAAATCAATATATAAAGCTGTCACTTACCTTTCTTCAAAGTTTGGTATGCCTTCACCTCTGATTTCATTGGAAGACCTTCTTGTCCTCTCAGCTTCCTGGTTCCTGACTGTGAGACTGTAAAAATCACATCAGATTAATAAATAGAAAAAGATGTCATCATTTTAGCAAAAAGAATCTTCTCATACTGGGGTCTATGTATTAATATAATGCGGTGCCAGTAAATATACATCGCTGCAAATCGCAGTGATGCATATTTAGGCACCTCTGAAATGCACCATGACGGATTGACCCCTCTGCTGATTATTTAAGAATACTTTGGCATATATAAATTAAATAGAATTTCACTGTTACATTGTAGGCACCTATAAATTTTATTTGCAGACCAACTCTATACTGTTCTGAAACAATACTGTAATTACATGTGAAGTCACACAATTTGTCCAAAGCTCTAGTTATGACTGTCACACAAATATATTTACTTTTCATGTCATCACGTTTCTTGCATATTAATATTGTGGGAAAACTTGCCATGCTGTACAGATTTATCTGTATGTCACTTGGACCTTTTATATCAATATTGATGCTTTATTAATGTAAAACTGTGCTCAGACATTCTTACTTTATGTAAGCGATATAAAGTGGTCAAGTCACCTACACACAGTAGAGGCATTAGTTTTATACCCTGAACTGTATATGCAGTTATAAGTTCACAAGGAACGTTGTGCCTGATGCTTCAGTGACGTCACTAGTCCCTATCATCATCATCATCATCATTTCCCTAGTGAATGGATAGGTTCCATAATAGCTGCTTCCACTATGTGAGGTGATGAGTCCACTTTAAAATATTTAAGTGAAAAATAGTGAGATTATATAGCATACACCGCAGCTGTCCCATATTTACAGAACAATTCAAAATTTGGGTGTCAAAAAGAACAAGGCTTCCAGAGTTAGGGGGCAATCAGGTACACTTTGGTGCTTGGATTTAATAATAATAATAATAATATAAGTACAATGCAATACATCATCCATAGTTATTCACAAGGAAAGTATTTTTGTGGCATTTAATAGTTAATATGAGACTTGAGAATCTCTGTGCAGGGGTGTTTCGTAACTTTATACATAAATTTATCAGGCACTCTGGGATTTAAACAGAACTTTGAAATAAAAAATGTATTCATGGATGAGTGATATATAGGTCAGGGAGCTGTTGTACAGTATATATACTAGGGTATACATTATATGTTTGAAACCATGTTTATGTATTTCTGTTTGCCATCTGGGAATTTGACTTTGTTAATTTTACAATACCCCGTAAATATTTTGAGCTGACAGCAAAAACAATGAAAAAATAAATTAGAGTAACCTTTTTGCTAAAATAAATACACAATTACAGGGACTTGACACTCAATTATCAGGAGCTAAGCCGAAAATGTTTTTTTGGGGAGTGGAGGTAGAAATCTGTTCCTGAGGCCCCTGCTTTGCTCATCTGGACATGCATGGAGACTGGTGCATGCATCTTCACTGCGCATGCACTGGCCCATGCCCATGAGCTCAAGTGCAGAGCGGGAACTTTGAAATCAAATGGATGGCAGGCTGTGAGAGTATTTGTACACAAAAAGATACAGATGCACCAGCCAAATACTGCTTGATCCTGCAGAGTTGATTTTTCATCTTGCAAACCACTGCTCACTACCTAGCAGCTGAGCAGTGGACACTTTCTGCTCACATGATTTCTTCCCAGCAGCTGATGGGTCAGGATCTACATAAATACACTCATTGCCATTATTTACTTGCTGGTGTTAGGTTTACCTAGACTAGATCCTTTATCTTTATCCTATATGGAATGGTATATTTTCTGCTGCTGAAATCATTGTGTTTGACCTTGGCTTTGTTTACTGGACCTTGCTGTTGAATCTCTGCCTGCCCTTGAACTTTCGGCCTGTTTATTGACTATGTACCTCTCCTGTCTTCTGACCCAGCATGACCATTTTCTTTTGTGTCCTGTTTGTCTTGTTTTGACTGTATATTGCTCAATAGCTGCAAGTCTCCCTGACTCTACCTCACTCACAACTGTTATCGACAGTTGGCTAACCTGTGATACACCAGGTATTGTGAAACTACAAGTCCCAGCATGCTTTGCCAATATATACCAGCTTATTGCTGGAAGGATATGCTGGAACTTGTAGTTTCACAACACCTGGAGTGTCACAGGTTAGCCAACACTGAACTATACACTAGTGGTATCATGTCCAAGGGGCGAGTACCAGTGAACAGTGTGGTTTCGGGAAAGGTGGCTGCTAATGGTGAAAAACATCCCACACCACAGGTTCTATAAAGGAGTTATCAGTTGATGATTGTGGGGTTTATAACAAAGTGCTATATTTTAAGACAGCTGATTTTGTAGAGATTAAAGAGTACAATTCTGAAAGCAACAGATATTTCTGTCAGGAAGGTTAGAAAAAACACACAGAAAAGAAAGCACATCTGTTTCTCAAAGGAGGTAGGAAGCATTGTAAAAGCAAAAGATAGAGATTTTCAGAGATATATTTGGTTAGTATGAAGCTAAGAAAGAAATCAGATGGGCTAAGGCTCAGGCTGACAAACAAATGGCCCAATCAGTAAGTGTGGGGGACAAAGCTTTTTTAAACATATAAAGAGATAAGTATGAATAGTGAGAATAATAGTAATACAAAGCCAGAAGGACAAAGTCTTATTAAGGAATCAAGGGTATAGCAGGTCATCTAAACATTTCTGTTTAATTTATTAGCAAGTTTATTTCATTATCATAAAATAAATCATTCAAATAGAATATTTCCTGCTGAATGCCATGATTGTAGTAGCGTGAAATGAAAGATGGCCACTGGAGACCTTCCATTAAGTAGTGTAGTGTGTATTAAATTCACCCCAGACTTAAAGGAGTATATATATTTTATGCTAAAAAAAATTATGTTCACAATTTTCTCCTTGAATTTGTTTTATGATCCTTTACAAGAAAGTTCCACTATGGCTCAAGGAGTTAGCACTAGATGCATAGGTCTAGCACTAAGGATAATTCAGACATAAAAGCCAATGATTTAGCTTTTGAAGATATCAAATCAATTGACTCATTCACAATGGCCAGTTGGATAAACTTTTGCCCATATTATCTTCCTTTGCTTGCTAATCTCAGATTTTAGTAATAAAATATCCATATAGACAGTGAATAAACTAGGCATTAGTGTTCCACATTTGAGTGTTTTGGACATAAAACAAACAACCTATTTATCTCCAAAAAAAACCATGACTCTACATCACCAGGGAAGATCAGAGAGCCCATTTTTCACATGTGGCCACATTACCTTGACGTTCTTATGACAGCAGCAGTGGCTATCCCCTGTACCGCCAGATAATCACTGCATACAGAGGTCAGGCCAGATTTGTGATAAGGTCACATAGGCCTTGATTTATAGAGGCAGAATTTCAGGGGAATTTTTTCCCCTTAAATAAGCCTGACAGCATAAGAGAGGTTCCAGGTGAATGGCGAACACCATCGCTTGGCTTTTCTCCTCTGTAATAGAACAACAACATCACCACATATAATTATTTTGAAATGCTGCCAACAATATCTATGATGTAACATGACTCTTCAAGGTCTTGAACTTTCCCAATTTTTTGGTTACACAGATAACTGTTCACTTTAACATGTATATTGATATCAACATTATAATGTAAGAGGCACTTTTCACATACCATGAGCAGCTACAGCAACAACACCAACAGAAGCAACAGGCATTGGATCCCCTATTCCCAACTCCCTGCTGCGCCTGAGAGGAGCTCACTGTCTCCTGATGCACAGACATCTGCCGCTTGCGCATCTCCATCCGCTCTGATCCCATGGGCTGCAACCAAAACAAACAACTGGGTCAGGTAAATGAACAAAGAAATATTCGCTTTGCCAAGTAAATAACCTCTAAGGACAAAGTTTGAATAGCTCAGACTACTATAGATGTAGTGTTATTCAGTATCTATAAGCTGATAACATCCACACTGAATTGCATTGTTGTAAAATGTGATAAGTATTATTAGTTCTTCTCTCCAGAATCCCCGGGAAATTCATACAACGCAATTATATCATGTACTAAAACAGTGAAATATTGATTTGCAAATAAACCAGACCAAATAAAATCAGCGGTGTATTTCTGTGTGTCTGGCCCATCTCATTATTTAACAACATTTACATTTTCTGTATGTTTGCTCAAGTGATCTGTTTGTCTATCCATATACATTATATTCAATAAAAAGACCATATTTATTAACATGGCATTGTGCTGTCAGCATGCCAGGGGAAGACTGGCAAGGTGTGGCAAAAAGACAATTAAATGCCCCATTAGCCACCCATTTATTTTCTACATGGAGAAGCTGCACAGAGAGATTGATTAGTCTTTTACCTTTCCATTCGGACTGAACAATATGCAGTATGTGACACTTAAGCTCATGTATCAAACTCCCATTGTCCCATGGATTGTAAGCTTGTGGGCAGGGCCCTCTTACCTCTCTGTCTGTATGTATTACCCAGTATTGTTTTATTACTGTGTTTGTTCCCAATTGTAAAGCACTACAGAATTTGCTGGCGCTATATAAATAAATGATGATGATGATGATGATTAGACTTCTTTCAATGCTGCACATAGTCAGTATTCTCTGTATGTACGGAACTCATCAGTCGGTTTCTACATAGCTGCAGCAGAGAATTTAGTTATAAAGGATTTAGTTATAAACAGGCAGAAGGATGTATGACATCCTATTATAGCCTGCTGCCTCTTCATTTTATCCTGTAATAGCCTAGTATTGTAAATACAGTTATGTTGTGGTACTATGGGCCACTTACTACTGCTTATCCCATAGACCAGAAATTACCGACTCTCCCCTGTTGAAATCATGGCAGCGGAGCAGTGAATGTATAACAAGTGCTGGGCAGAAGACGGAACATCATTAATATCTGTGCTGTTTAAGTCTTTCAGCCATTATTTTCTTGATATATTATACTGAAGTCCCTGTCTTGTCTGTACTAACAATAAAGAGGACTTGTCATTAAGTATTTTGGTGTCAATTTATTGCTTCACTCCATGAAGCTTTGCTAGCAGAATAAAAACCCAAAACAGCGCTCTCCTATGACTTCACTGTGGCGGGAGAGATCATTGAATCCAACATTCTGTTTATGAGCTATGCTTGTTCCAGGGACAGCTTTCTCTATATCTCCAGCTGTGCAGGCGGGAAGAAGCCAAGCCTGGGAAACAGCATAGTGCATAAAATCAACACTGGATTAATTGCTTTCTCGCAAGCAAAATGAGTCACTTCTTAATTAAAACAATAAAATGACATTTGAAGACCTGGTGATAGGTGATATTAGTCTAGAGAAAGCACAAAACCACAGTAGCATTTAGTGCAATGTAAGAGTGCATGACCAGAAACATTTATTTCAGAGTCCATATATATGGATATTGTTAGTCCATAAAATATAGCAGAGAAAGTGAATGTGTGAGTACATAATATCATACCTTACAAATACTCCCCTTTTTAGAGAGACAGCCCCTCTTTCTTGACTGATTTTATCTTTCATTTGGGTTATGTTTTAGTTAGCAGTTTGGTTTATACTTTAGTTAATCCGTTATCAATTACAATTATCACAATCAAGGTTAAAAAAAAAACAAATAAAAAATATATATTGTGAAAAGTTCATTCTGGATGTATATTGAATTAGGTGACAATCTACAAAGGGATACAGAAATCTGTTAGATTGATAAAGATGCATCGTTATGTATCGGAGGAGTTCATAATAAAGTATATATTTACGGGTTGGAGGGGTTTTAGAAATAAATTATAGGTTGGCCTCTTTCAATATAACAGTGTAATTGAAAGTTGGCCTCTTTCAATTACACTGTTATATTTATTATTTCCATCTCTATATGTGTGGCCTCTTCCTTCACAATCCAAATCTGATTTTATCAGATATGGCCTAACAGGGTGCGTTCTCATTGGCTAATCACAAAGCATTAAGTCCCTGTGATCTGGTATTTCAACCTGAGACACAGTAACCAGATTTCTCCAATTTTACCCTATACACATGGGGCAAAACTAATTACTGACAGTTTCACTGTTTCAAAGATTCACTATTAGACATGAGAGAATTTCACAGAATCACTATTCACAGTTTAGTGACTAAGTCAAACAACCAGATCACCACATTTGTGATCGGCATATAACCTATCCTGTATGACATATATTCACTAGTAACTCTGTGTCATAAGGATATAAAGTAGATAACTAGATAAGTTTGATTGTCAGCTCTTTAACAACTAAAAAAAAAAAAAGCTAATTTTCAGTTTTGTGTTTAAATTGTGTTTTATGTTGTTTCAAAAAAATTGCAGCAAACATTAACATATTTTATCATCTACAATAGTGCATACAATTTTACACTGAGCTGTGCCCACATTATTTCAAGCAGATTTATCTAATCAAATTTACAATCTAATACTTTGGGGGTTATTTCCAAACACAGCTACCAAGGTCTTGAAATTCACTGAGCAACTGTTTTCATTGGGCTAATGCAAATTAGTCTAATGAAACTAAATGTGTGACTAGTCCCTTTCTGTTACAGCACATTTCCATTTATGTTAGTAAATCATTGCTAAAGTGAATTGTTGATTGTCAAAGGGAGATGACAATGGGATTCAAACCAGGGTATCCAACAAATTACTTACCGTCATTGTTATTCAGTCAGTGCATTTAACCACTAACTTACTGGGGACAGTAATGGTCCCATATTTACCAGAAAGAAACATTTTATTTTCTCTTTCATTTACTTTTTACCTTGATAACAAATATACTGTTGAGCGTACAGAGCTCTTATTGTTACTACAATACAACACATTATAAAGCACATCAGGTGAAAGTCAGTGATATAGATATACTATTATATATCAAGTACAGTGAAAACAAAATGACAATAGTTATAAGGAGAAATATCAGCTCCGGGTGTATGTGTATCTTGGACCGGCACCTGAGTTTTTGACATCTGTCACTCAAATGTAAACATTGTATTAATATAATATTTAACACAACAATACACTAGTTCCAGTTAATGTCTATTGTATGGCTATTGCTTTTACAACTGTCCCGCAAACAGCACATCAGCTCTCTCAAATATAGTTTATACATATAAGTAAGACATGAATGGATCTCTAGACGGAAGCTGCAATGTAAAAGGTGCACTGAACTGAATGCTGAAGAACCTGCATTATTGGGCAGAAGCAACACACTAAGGTGTACAATGAACAAGCACATGGGCGCATAAAGCCATGTATAAATTCACACAACAAGAGTACTAAAAAAAATGGAATGAAAATTTCTCCAACAGGGCTGAAATAAAGGGCTCACTGTGTATGTTCCCATAAACCTCACATCAACCTTAAAATTCTAAACATTTTGCATGCAAATAAACACACGGAGACTTGTATAAGTTATTAAAAAATGCCAGAACTTTTATTATGATTTTTAACTTTAACTAAACCTATGGTGGCGGAGAAAGGGCCCTGCGAAACAGCTCTCAAGCTGGTAACACTATATCACAAGTGGACTGGCGCAAACCGTTGTATGTCCACAACCACGGGGAACAAATCCCATCATAACTTGCGCTGAGTTGGCATCAGAGTGACTGCCCCTTTAAAACTCACGCTGCCCTCCCTCACCGAGCCGGACAGGGGCCCTCCTCATCGAAGGACCAAAAAGGGAGTTACTGGTGCCTCCTAGGGGACAGTGACCTACGACCAACTACCTGTGCGCCCACAAATCAGCCGCTGAACGCAGAGCCTTCCTACCGCAACATTAACCTAGAAATACTCACAACGAGGAGTGGGTGGGTGGGATCTCGTGCTGTGGAATGAGGCAGAACAGGAAGTACAGCTTACTATACCAATCCAGGTCCCTCCCACTGGAGCTCCCATTGGTCGGGCCCAACCCTATGTTAACCCCTTCAGGTAAGTGTTCGGCTTACTACAAACCCTGTCGCCCTTTAAGTGCGTTCGTCCTATGAAGCCTCACTTGTCATTAATCCATAAGGATGTAAGAAGTCATTGCTTGGATGTCTCCAGTGTGTTGTGTTGGCATTATTATACCTGTGAATACCCTGTTGCTGACTAGATTGATCCTTGGCCAATAAACCATGTTTCCTGACCCTTCATATATGTGGACTTCCACCTATACAGAGCAGTTTCCTTGTTACTACTTGTGTGCTGCCTACTCAGTGACCTGACCTTGATTCCAGTACTCCTTCTTGGCATAATGTATCAGGTTTATTTTGTCTGTTGTTTATTTTGTTGTTTACTAGAGAACATAAAACAGTTAAGTAAATGTTTATTCTTCCCAAACATACTCACAACATAACTAAACATGAAATAAACAGGTATTGGCAGCACCAGAACTGATCATGTAACTTCAACGCTAAGAAGTCTCGAAACACCATGATGGAAGCATCTCCACTTTGTGCTCTCATGGTACTGTCCAAGTCACTAAGTCTGAGCTGTCTGTAGTATGTTTTGCTATTGGTAAATGAACATAAAACATCTAATATCTGTTCTTGCCTATGCATTTTCCTTTGCCACAGTAAAACTGAACACAAACAAGCACTGGCAGCACCAGCATTAACAATGGGGCTTTCAACCAATGAGAACATAAATTTGTATTTAGTTTGCATAAAAAAAGAAAGGGGATAATTAGGAAGAACAACTGCAAGCAGTGACAGGAAAATGGAGCATTGTCTACATGCTGCATTAGACAAATGTTTATCCATAAAACAATTTGCATGCTAGCTACCAGGTGCTCAGGCTGGAAATAGCCAAAGGTGAATTCAGTCCTCTGGAGAGCAAAGTTCTGTAAGTGCAATCATTTCTTATTTAATCACCTTCCACAAGCTTGGTAAAAATAACATGATACCATGGCATGATACATTCATTTGTCACACCACTTAAACATGTGTGACTAATGCTATCATCAGCTTACACTTTAAATCAGTGGCCTGCAAACTAGGGCTCTCTAGAAACATAGGGCCTGAGTCATTAATACTTGATAGCTTTATTTTTACACTGAAATGATCTAGGACATGCTCTACCCCAACTATAAACCTGTCCCCACATTTTAAAATTACCCCCCCTCCAATGCAACATGGTTTTACCAAGGTGCAAAGTTACTGGTTTTTTTTTTTTGCTTTGCTCTCCTTAATGACTCAGGTCCATAGTCTTTATTTTATATAGCTCTCACAATTATTACACACAGTACACAAAATGCTAAAGGCATATTTTGCTGCAGATGTGAGCTTGCAATCTTTTTGTGACTCCTGTGACACTGGAAGACAATTGTCATACAGTATCAATACTGAGATGTAACCTGAGATCTACTCTCTCAATGTAACTGTTTGTATTAAGCCGGTCGTACATGGGCTGTTTGGATCAATGTAGGTGGCAAAATTGGGTATCAGGGTCCTGGTAATGCAGTGTGGAAATGATTTATCTACATGCCAATAATTATCCAGTTAATTGTTCTCCAATTATTATCAGACACCATAGTCATTTCAGGGCTTCACATCCACATTGCCCAATATGACTGCAAATACCATTTGACCAGCCACACCCTTTTCTAGTCATTGGTTGTTCACTGTTCAGCAGAGGATAATGGGAATAATAGTTTGACTACAAGCAGGAATCCGATATGAATCCCTCCATAAACAATGTAACAAATACACAGACAGGCCCGGCTCTCCCATTAGGCAACCTTAGGCAGTTGCCTAGGGCGCCGGGACCTGCAGGGCGCCACTGACTAGATTTTCTAATCTAGTCAGCGGTTCAGGAGAGAAGGGCAGCGGCGGCGGGGTGCCACTGCTGTTTTTCCATCTCACACTAGTCACATGATCACTGACTGACGTCAGTGATCATGTGATAGTCTGTCCGGCGGCGCCTCTGAGTTCTCCCCTCCCCTCTCAGCATGTATAGCGAGGAGCAGCTAGAGGAAGAAAAGGTAAGTAACATTTAATTAATTATTCTTTTATCTGGTGTGCGGGGGGGTGTGCGGTGAGCGGTGAGCGGGCGAGCGGGGGGCAGGCAAGTGGTGAACGGGGGGCGAGGGGCGGGGAGCGAGCAGCGGCGGCGTTATTTTGCCTAGGACGCCTTGAACCCTAGCACCGGCGCTGTACACAGTTGTTTCTTAACTTGTTGATATCTTATAAATGAGGTGAAGAAAAATTGTCATGTACAAGTATAGGATCTCTTATTTGGAAAGCCAAAAATTCTGAAAAACCATAAAGAAAAAAATAAATGAATAGCTAATCTATGATTATGATAAATGTAGACATGGTCACCAAGCGCCTACTACTACAGTCACTATGAGGAGCTCTGTTAAACAATTTAATGAGGTGGGGGATGGGAAGGGCTATGTGGGAAAGAACAGAGGGATTTTTTTAAATGTAACTTTGTATGGCTTAGCCATGGTGCTCACAATTATGGAAAATCCTTATTCTGAAAACCCCAGTTCCAAGTATTGCGGATGTTGGATCCCATATGTGTAAATATATTGTAAGTAGTGCTTGAATGTCTGACAAGAGCTTATTTTGAGGGAGATACAGTACTTTCAGCTTAACAAATAGAGAGAGTGGGAGCCCTTCAGTAGCTGCTCTGTGTTTTAGGTTGATGGATGTAAATGGGAATGAAATGACTGTGTTTAGCTTAAATTCAAATCGAGACCAGAATGCTCATGCAGATTTAGCAGTTTTCCCTTATACTTATCATCTTTTTGATTTATTCTGTGTTTTTACCAAAGCCTTTTACAAGCTGTTATTTTCATTGCCATTGGATCAGATATAGCAATGCTCTGTGCATTAGATACCATTGTATAAACAGAGACATTTTGTATCATGTGCCATAAATTAAAGTTGCCTAGTTTATTCGAAGAAGAACCTTCCAATAAAATTATAAGAAGAGGACGATTATTGTGTCATTCGGTCCAATACTTTACTCTTTATAGTGTACAATAAAGGGCATCCTTCATTTTTAATGATGATATCAATATCAATATCATATGTTTGAGCCCCCATTCTCTCTCAATGAAGAGACCAGCGGGCAGTTGCATTGCATACTGGGACTTACAGTTCCACTACAGCTGGAGAGCCACAGGCTGATTATCCATGTCATAGAAGGTCTCCTGGGATGTCAGGACCACAAAGAGATCATGAAATATTTGAGGGTTGCACCTTTACTAATAAATATACACCCAAACTGTGACTGAACTACAGGGGGTTGTGGCTGCTACCGGCCCCACTCTGTTCTTTTGAGAGCAAAGTGGGCACATGTGACAGAGCCGCACATGTGACAGAGCCCGCACATGTGACAGACTGTGCACACTCAGACAAGTCCCCAGCTCTGCCTATTTAAGACCAGAGTGAGGGATTAATAAAGCAGCATGGCCAGACCCCTACCCAAATTTTGCTATTTGCTCCTGCTCCCAAGTAAATGGATTATTAAACAATCTCTTTAATTTGCCCTGTCTGTAATATCATCTCAGTATAATCTCATCACTAATCCTGTCAAAATATTAATGACTAAAGTTCCATTATTTGTTTATGCAACCAAGTGTCTGTGTCCCTTACACCATGGAATAGCAGCTTGAGCATTGACATAGCAATTCAATATTTTTTTATGAGTAATTATGATACTGCAAATAATTTATTAGGCAAATGAAATGGCATTGAGTCCTTGATTACAGCATACACAATACAAAAAAACAGCAAGAAAAGCATTGCTCTCCCATGACAGGAATGAATATATTGTGAATTTTATATAATCAACCAGATAAATATATCAAGATTTATTCGGTTATTAGCTACAAAGTATTTATGTTTTTATTTATTCATCTTGGAATTAGTTTGTATGTTCACCTTATTACGAAATTATTAATAAATAAATATAGTATATTTTGATTATTTCCTATATTGTAGTGTAGTTCACTTGTCTTGTAAGAGTCAGGGCCTGATTCATTAAGGAAGTTATGTAAAAAAAATTGAGATGAAGCACATAAATTGTGTGCTACATGAAAAAACAGACAGTATTTAACTTATGTGCAAAATAGAAAACTAATTTGCACCCCTTGCATTGTAACATGGTTTTGTCCAGGAGACTACTTACTCAGTTTTTTTTACTTAACTTTCCTTAATGAATCGGACCCTCTGACTTTAACCCGCAGGGATACACAGATGTCTTTTTACCCTTCTCAATGATTGTGATTTTAAACAACCACAGTAAACACAAAAGATAAGCAAATTGAAATTTCTGTTACAATTTATTGTTGTTATTCATAAAGCATTAAAATATAGAAAAATGTTTACTACTTTTTTTGTCTAGTTGACTATTATTAATACAGCCCCTATATTATAGGGCCTCAACATTGTTTCAACAAACTAACAATAGTCAGTTGCTGCCGATACAGGACCGTTCCTAGAAGTCTAGGATTGTTGACAAAGACATGTTTTTCACTTTGTCTCCTGTCCCTAACCAGGCTCTGCAATAACTATCAGTAATTAATAATACTACTTAAACTAGTCACCTGGAATACTACATTGAGAGACAACGTGAGTGGAGTTGGGACATGATAGAATAATTAATATTCTCCTGCAGCTATTCCACTAATTGTAACAGTCATTGTGGTTCTAATACAGTGATACAACTGATTGGTGTACATGTGCCATGATACTTCTCCAGCAATGGATTACTATGGAATGAAAGGGCAGCATTAGGAGGTACACCGAGTTACACTGTAGCAGATATGTTAGGGACAACTTTAATATAGACATTTTCAACATATTTTGTCACCTGAAAGCAGCAGAGAAATGAATGTCAATAAGTTCCAAATAATCTTATAAATCTGGTTCTATGGATTTTAAAAATTGTGAGGCTATCACATGGGCTTTTAATACATTAAAAATCTCACTGTGTCTAGATATTTTACTTGTGAACCTTCTTTCTTCCAGGTCTGATGCTGGAGATATCTACCATTCAGGAGATATTAATCATACAAGTGGCTGTTTAACAGCTGATTCTCTGTTTGCACTGGGATTGTTCAGCAGTGGTACAATAATGACTGTCTGCAGGCAACAGTGAAGCATGGTGGAGGGTCTTTACAAGTTTGGGGCTGCATTTCAGCAAATGGAGTTGGAGATTTGGTCAGGATTAACAGTGTCCTCAATGCTGAGAATACAGGCAGGTAATTATCCATCATGTAATACCATCAGGGAGACGTCTGATTGGCTCCAACTTTATTCTGCAGCAGGACACTGACCCCAAACATACAGCCAATGTCACTAAGAACTATCTTCATCGTAAAGAAGAATAAGGAGCCCTGGAAGTGATGATATGGACCCCACAGAGCACTGATCTCAACATCATCGATTCTGTCTGGGGTTACACGAAGTGACAGAAGGATTTGAGCAAACCTACATCCACAGCAGATGTGTGGTTAGTTCTCCATGATGTTTGGAACAACCTCCCTGACGACTTCTTTCAGAAACTGTGTGCAAGTGTACCTAGAAAAATTGATGCATTGATGCTATTTTGAAGGCTAACGGTGGTCACGCCAAATATTGATTTGATTTAGATTTCTCTTCTGTTCATTCACTTTGCACTTTGTTAATTGATAAAAATAAACTATTAACACTTCTATTTTTGACAGCATTCTTACTTTGCAGCATTTTTTCCACACCTGCCTAAAACTTTTGCACAGTATTGTATAGACATATAATAGAACATTGTGAAAAGGATACAGTAAACCCCCAAACTAAGTTTCTCTTCAGCTACATATGTTGAGAGGTAACTGATGGGGATGCTGTACACCTCCAGGCAACTATGTAAAAACCACTACATAGGTATCACAGTTTTCAGCGCTCTTTGTTAACAGCAGAAGCCCTTCGGAAAATTTCACCCTTAGAGACTACCCAGTTCCTGTCTTGTTTTGCAGTTATTCCCCAATGAACATTGTTTTTCTTTTCCACTGCTCACATATGGGTTGTATTTCTGCTGAGAAACAATACAGCCTTTGTTACAATTTTCTTTAAAGCAAAAGAGGAATAATTTACTACATCAAGGACATACATAACCTAGACTATGGCATCCTAAAACGTATATCCATCTACAACTCATAGCTGTAAATACTTATGTTGATATCTGTATCATTATTGCTTATTGTACACTTTACTCCCTTGGTTAACAGTAAACACAAGTGACATACACAACTCCAGCACAGAGATTCTATTTATTTTAAATGGAATAATATATTTAATCAGGATTGCCTATTTTGTCTGCATTGTGCAATCCTTGTGCTAAAGTTATATATGTCACTTGTATTTAAGAAACCAGCGTGGATCATGAAATTACATGTTTTGTGATATTTGGGGGAAAAAATGGTAAATTTCCGTAACCTTTTTAAAAAGAACACAATGAGCAACATTTATAAATCCATCACTGTTGATTAAAATGCTTGTGCTCAGTGATATTAGGAAAATATATGAAAATTAGCCTAACACCTTTAAAACAATGCAAAGTGCTATACAAATATTATGCGTACATGGAGAGAAACACATAACAGTGCCCTTGGTAAACAACTATAGAACACTGTGCAGCCCCTGCATTATCTGGAGAGCCTGCGCTAATTTTCCTAAGTTTTTTGCTGAACAATCCCAACGCGAACACCATAGTTACGTTCTAAATAAAACTGCTCTGCTTAAGGCTGGGTACACACTGTAGGGTTTTCAGGTGATTATCGGACCAATTACCCGATAAACGACTGTTCAGGCCGATATTGCTTTAGTGTGTACACTGTAATGATGAGTGATCTAAACCTTGTTGCATCGTTTCATTTAATTTTTAAACTGGATTAAAAATCTTGATCATCGCTGGAAAGATGTCGTTCCAATCCGACAGTGTGTATACACTCACGATCAGGATCACCACAGAGTTTATGGAGTCACAATCTTTTCAGCCAATGGTTATGACAGATGAAGAACACAGCTCTGAAGGTAAATCTTGTAAACCGGGTACAGCACATACACATGAATGGGCATGCTGATCGAGATTTTTTTCATTTTTTGTATTTTATCAGTCGCTGGTAATATCGTTATAAATAACACATCGGGAGCAGGGACGAATGGAGGATTGTCGGGGGGGGGGGTTACCCCCGACCCAAAAAAACCCCCACCCCCAGCGAGAGGACAGCGCTCCGTTTCTTCAGCGCTGTCCTATACAGCAGCCGCGGCGCTGTCTAAGAAGCGTCCACGGCGGTGCTGTATACACTACAGCACCGCCGCTGACGCTTCTTTGACAGCGCCGCGGCTGCTGTATAGGACAGTGCAGCTATAGCGGCCACTTAGTTAGCACGGGGGGGTGGTGCAGGGGAGGGGGGTTTCTGGAGACTCAGAAACCCCCCCTGCGTGCGCCACTGGGGAGAAAATTTCTGTAGTGTGTACCCAGCCTAAGCCATGTCCACTTATAAGGTCAAAGATCGCAAAGCAGTAAAAAAAATGCAGTAGTTCACTTGTCCTTTACTTGTTCATTTAAGTGTCTGCCTTTAATTGAACCTGAATAGATAAATTTTACGAATAGATGTCTTTTTTATCAGTTTCAATAATTGTGACTTCAAAAGACATTCTATCCAATAATGAGTGAATGCTGACCTGCCGTCCTCCAGTGCTGGGGCCACGTTGTGACAGCAGTGAGAGATGCTGAACACAACATCGCAGTGGGAGGAATCCCCAATGAACTGCTGTACAATAGGTGCACCTACTAAATAGGAGGGGATGCCCCAGAGTGGACAAACCCTTTTGAAGCAAATAAATACTGGTCCGGAATTGATGCTTGTGTGGACAAGGCTAATATACTGTACACGGGCACATCTCTCACTTCTAAGCTGCATTGCTGTCACATTGTACAGGTGTGAAACGGCACTTGATATAGAGAGATTTTATCCTCATGGACTTTACAGAAAGAGTACAAAATCTGTACTGTACATGATTGATCATAAGATTTAATTTAGTGTGTTTCTAGCAAAAAAACAGAAATATCGCTAAATAGGTCAAAATTAATGATAGGGAAATTATTATTATTATTTATTTAATTATAAGGTGCCACAGATTCCATATCGCCGGATACAGAAGCAAGTAACAAATAGATGAGGTAATACACATAAGTAGCACAGTCGAGTGTGAGTAATGCTATGGGGACTTTCACAGGGCCTGAGACACTAAGGAGAGCAAAGCATAAAAAGGGAGTAACTTTGCACCTGGGCAAAACCATGTTGCATTGGAGAAGGAGGTAAATTTAAAATGTGGGGACAGATTTATTGTTGGGGTAGGGTATGTCCTAGATCAACTTTAAACTTCAGTGTAAAAATAAAGCAATCAAGCATTTGTGTGCTAGATGAAAAAGCAGCCAGTATTTAAGTTATGTGTAAAATAATAAACTAATTTGCACCCCATGCATTGAAACATGGTTTATTCCAGTAAACATTTACTCCTTTTTTGCCTTACTTCCCTTAATGACTCAGGCCCACAGAGTGGAGCAAATGACATAACAGTAAGTACGAGGGAGTCAGGCAGTAGACAGACGTGGGGCATTAGGTAGAGAGTTTCGTGAGAGCTTACATTCTATGGGGAGGGGTGGTGAAATATTATTTTCATACACAAGTAAATAGTGGAAACAGTAATAGTATAGTGTACAAACTTTTGTCTTTATTACGTATCATGTGTAGATCTTATCAAGAAATATCTGAGTAAAATGAGTGCTTTTGCAGAATGTACTAGTAAGTAGCGTATCAATATCACTGGTACCTCCTGGCTGTATTATACATGTGCCACAATCTCCTCACAGTGCAATGGTTGGGAGCATGGGCCAGTGACAGGGGTTGGGTGATCATGGTTCTATAACCCTGGGTGTGTGGCAATTCCAGAGGGTTTGAAAAGGAAGGCACCCAAAATGTAGCTCACTGCCTACAACTATGTCTATCCCAAACATCCTCCTGTTCTTGTCACCCTTTGCAGAAAAGTAGATATCAGACTAATATTCTAGATATCAGAACATTTACCTATATACTATAGGGTACATTTATGATTTGGGGGGCGGTCATCATTATTATTATCATTATGTATCTCTGCAAATCGCAGCAATATATAATGAAGACTTTTTCCACTTCACCGAACGCTGCTGGTGAACCGATGCATGCATAGAGTGCTTTGACCCATGAGCAAAACAGCCAAAACCTCTCCATGTTAAAGTCAAGTAACGACATCCTGCGAAATCGAAGCTTAATAAATTGTCTAATCCGGCTGTTTCCATAGACGAACTACGGTAAGCACCAGTAAGCAGGTTAACCCTTTGTTAAATAAAAAAAGTGGTGAAAGTCTTTCGCCAGAGTTTACACCAGTATTTTGGTTCTTTTCCGCTTGCAAAATATACCTCTTTGGGGGAGATTAAATTGCCAGCCATTATTGTAGAAATCTTCGCTCATTTTTCTACACACCTCTGTGAGGTGCAAGGAAATACGAGCTGAAATTCCTGCCATAACATCGGTGCAATGTTCGTGGATGTTCCGGAGAATGAATTGTGCTGAATTGAATTTCCGCTATCTTTGAGAATGTTACAAAATGCCTTTTCATATAGGATCAAGTGTTATGCATCCAAACCTCAGTGTTTTTCAGTTCTTGCATATGTAATGTCCTACACAGATATTTCAGCTTCAATACAATGCTTCTGGCAGGAAAATACACAGCAACATTGTATCCAACTGAAAGTGGTCTTGTGTAAGATGTATCTCTATTGAAAAACTTTGTTTTATAATTGTGTAATACACAATAACAGGCTTTTTTGTTTATTAAAAATACGGGTGTTCTGTCTTTGGGCTACCAATGAGGCTAGCCAACTTAGCTTTCTCATGTAGGTTTACTTTAAGGAAGCGGTTCTTAACCTATTTAGTGATCGGCTCCCCGATGAATCTCAGAATACGTTCTCGCACCCCCTTGAAAAATGTGTTCTGATTTTGTTATTAGGAAATTGCATTTATTGCAAAACAATTTATTTATTGAAAAATAAATATATTTTTTATTTTACTTATTTAACTTTTTAAAACAAATAAATAAGTTTTATTTTTGTTTTACATATAACTAAAAGTAAACAAAACCATATACTATGACACTCATTAAATACTAAAATAAAACATTTTGTATATGAAGATACTAAAAATAAGAAAATACACCTAATAATAATGTATTGTACCAAAAACTCACATTGACGTTTGTACTCAGAGTACCCAAACATGTGCATGTTTCAACCACTTTTTTTTTGCACGGGTGAGTGCGCAGTGACAGAAGTAGAGAGGGTAGTAGTGGGGTCATAATTTCGAAGCGTTTGCCAGTGTATCATGGGTTCTGTGACTACATAGTACAGTAGAGTCAAATTTATAATTTTATATTATAAATCTAAAAGTTAAAAACCCATTGTTATCACTCGCACCCCTAGAAATGGTTTATTGCACCCCTTTTTAGGAAACCTAAAAAGGTGTGCAATAAAGTGTGTTTAACCTATTACAGAACTTCTCTTCTAGACTTCCCTGCTATTTTTGACCATACCAGACAGTTATTGTCTATGATGCCAAAATCTCCTGTCTGTTTACATAGAGCAGCAATAATGCCCACATCCACCTGACCTGAATGTTGCCCCCATAGCCCCTTTCCTATAGCTCAGTTTTGGTAAGATTCAATCTCTTCCTAAACTGGGGCCTGATTCATCAAGGTACGCAAACGCATACGCATCTGCTAAACGGGACTTAAGCTACGTAAAACACCACATACGCAGCGCAAATAGAGCAGATACGGCAATCAAATACTAATATCACAAAAAAGCAAAGAATTAGCTCTGTAAAAAAAGATCTTTAATGTGCCTGATAGTGTGAATTTATTGGTGAATATATTGGGCACATGAATAAAAACCATCCACAAGGCTTTTTGGTTTAATGGAGTGTCACAAAGCACTTATACCAAATTAATTTACCTGAAATCACACAAACTACTGTATGATGCAGGCTAGGTGCAGGCGAGAGGCAAACCTACCACATTTATAGATTAATTAATTAATTAATTAATTATTTATTTATACGCTGGATCCCCACCAAGACACAGGTTTTATATATGTACTGTACACCAGTGTGCTCATGTAATAAAGCAATCTAATTCCACTCTTACTTAGAAAACATTTTCTTCCAATTTTTTTCTTGTGTTATATCCTGTTCATGCAAACTGGTTGATTTATGACCTAATGCCATGGGGGGCTGTTGTCTATTATAATTGTTTTATTCACTGGATTATTATGAAATGCTTGGTTAATATAAATGCATGTATTCTGTGCATATAAAGTATATTTCTATCTACGCAGGTTTATATAGAGTGGAACACAATTTTGTGACCTGTATTTAATGCAGAGGAATTAGACCGGTTTCAATCCCCCCATTACATGCAGATTATAGAATACTGTCTTTAAACTTCTAGATACAGCTGAATGCAAAGATCGGGGATAAAAGTTATTTCTATGGACAAAAGCAGCTTACTGCTGTTTGATTCAATCAGTTATAATATTTATTAATTCCACTCAGTACCATACATTGCAGGATAAAAGGCACAGGGAACAAAATGTTTCACTTTCTAACTCGACTTCTACAAAGATGTTAATATAACCAAATTGTTAGTACTGTAGATGTTATGCAATATATTATTACCAAAAATAACTAGTCAAATGAGTATTAGTTACACATACAATCCACACTAACGCTGACCACACATTATGCAATTTGCTCAGTATCACTGCATTAACCAATTATTGTACCTTTGTGGTCCCAAATCTACCCAATAATAATCTGATTCTGATTGGATTATATCCCATTGCCATGATTGAACTAGTGATGCAGGTTACAGTGCTGTAGGAATTTTACAAAGCTGTCCTGAGAAATATTCACTTTAAACTGCATTTGGCTACACAATTTCTTACGTTACCCCAGTGGAATTTTACCTTAAATGCTCCCAGTCCAACTGCGGCCACACTACACATAAGAATGAATTGACAGTCTTTGTCCCAGTTCTATTCATAGACTATAAAGTTACATGTAAAACTACAAAAACAGGAGCAATGGCATTCTGCAGAATGGTGAAACAAAAGTAGAAATCAAAGATTATATTGCAAAAATCTTGCATGGCCTGTCCTGCCATGAAACTCAATGCACACTAAATGAACTTCATTCATCTTTGCATAGCCAAATTGCTTACTGATTTGGTGGTTTGAAAGCTGTATTAAACAATCATATCAGTGTTTGTGTGTGTGTGTATATGCAATGTCACTGGTGTTTTACAAAACACCAGTGGGTGTAGGCTCTAACAGTGTAAATGTCTGAAAATAGCAACATTGACATAAGACACATACTGCCAGTGGTACTATACCACTGGCACGGTGACTAAGTGGTTAGCACTTCTGCCTCACAGCACTGGGGTCATGAGTTCAATTCCCGACCATGGCCTTATCTGTGTGGAGTTTGTATGTTCTCCCCGTGTTTGCGTGGGTTTCCTCCAGGTGCTCTGGTTTCCTCCCACACTCCAAAAACATACTATTAGGTTAATTGGCTGCTTTCAAAATTGACCCTAGTCTGTGTGTGTCTGTCTCTGTGTGTGTGTATGTGGGGATTTATACTGTGAGCTCCAATGGGGCAAGGACTGATGTGAGTAAGTTCTCTGTACAGTGCTGCGGAATTAGTGGCGCTATATAAATAAATGATGATGATACAAATGAAACAATTCTTTGAATCCCGTTGATGTGGTTCTCAGACACAGCCGTACTCTTACTTTATGCTGTTAAATGCCCCTTGTGAGTTCAGTATGTGCTGCTTAGATGCTCTTAATCAAATTAATGTCTAGGGGCTGCTTATATGTCTACTATTTGTCTACTTCTCCTCAGTAAACAATCAATATTTTGATATGGAAGTTTTACCCTGATTCTAATATTAAACATCTCACTGAAGAAAAGGGACCAGGTCTGGTGCTACCAGAGAGACAACATTTTGGGGCACGTAAAACCGTGAGTGAGTGACATTAAATCACTCATTTGTATTTTCGCTGCGGTGCCACCACAGTGAGCACCAGCCACTCCAGATTTATGAGTTTGTCCATCAACCGTTGTTACTATGTCTGCCCCTAAAATCTTCCTGTTAGGAAAAGGGTCACCAAGAAGAATTGCGGGCCCTGTGGGCAGCCTGTGGAGGTGTGATCTCATAGACTCCTCCCCCGTAGGCTGCTTGTGTAGCTGCTAGAAAAATCTGCTGCCTAGGAGGGGTGTGATCCTGTAGATCCCTTCACCAAAGGCTGTACTCATAGCAAAAGCAGGGGCAGATGGCACAGGCTCGGTGGGATGTGACCATGCAGGTCAATAGGAAGCTATTGGTGCATGCAATAACGTTTCTACACTTATGATCCCTCCCGCCCAAAAAAAACCACACTTTTATTCCATCTGGTTAGGAGCAATATTAGGTCTCAGGAAACCTGTGGCAATTTAAGAAACAAGGTGTCCACTTGTTGGACTCACTTTTTTGCAACTAAAAAAATTAGGGACGTCTTTGCTTTTGAAGATATGATCATGGGGAAGTATTTTAATAATCCCTGAGAATGATATATACCACACACAGAATATATAAATTATCAAAACATCTATAATGCTCTTTACCACATACAATTAAATGTATGTATGCTTTATATAGAGACGCATTTCAGATCCCAATTTTCATCCACCAGTTGGAAACAATTCTCCTGCTACTACTCTGCCCTGTTAACATTAAGATGGTCGGATTGACTAAAGATTGGTCTAGCCCAGTGGTTCCCAAACTCTTGCAGTTCGCGGCACCCTTAGAGTCTCCATAATTTTTTAAGGCACCCCTCCAAAATAATTACTGAGCAGTCCTGTTTTAGAAGTAGTTGGGTCAAAAAATTGTAATAAGTATTTAGGTCAGGACAGAAATGCTTATTTAGTTGTATGCAAAAATTCACCCTCTGCATCCAGACACTCTGCCCTCTCTCACGCTGTCCCCTCTGCCCTCTCTCACGCTGTCCCCTCTGCCCTCTCTCACGCTGTCCCCCCTCTGTCACGCTGTCTCCCTCCTGTCACGCTGTCCCCCTCCACTGCCCCTCTCACGCTGTCCTCCTCCTCTGCCCACTGTCCCCTTCCTCTGCCCTCTGTCACGCTGTCTCAGCTCATCTGCCACGCTGTCCCCCTCCTCTGCCCTCTGTCACGCTGTCCCAGCTCATCTGCCACGCTGTCCCACTCCTCTGCCCTCTGACACGCTATCCCAGCTCCTCTGCCCTCTGTCAAGCTGTCCCAGCTCCACTGCCCCCCTCCTCTGCCCTCTGTCGCGCTGTCCCAGCTCCTCCGCCCTCTGTCCCCCTCCTCTGCCCTCTCACGCTGTCTCCCTCCTCTGCCCTCTGTCAAGCTGTCCCAGTTCCTCTGCCCTCTGGCACGCTGTCCCAGCTCCTCTGCCCTCTGTCATGCTGTCCCAGCTCCTCTGCCCTCTGTCCCCCTCCTCTGTTCTCTGTCAAGCTATCCCAGCTCCTCTGCCCTCTGTCACGCTGTCCCAGCTCCTCTGCCCTCTGTCCCCCTCCTCTGCCGTCTCTCACGCTGTCCCAGCTCCTCTGCCACCCTGTCCCCCTCCTGTAACCCTGTCACGCTGTCCCTCTCCTTTGTCCCCCTCCTGTCACGCTGTCACTCTCCTCTGCCCCCCTCCTGTCACGCTGTCACTCTCCTCTGTCACCCTCCTGTCATGCTGTCACTCTCCTCTGTCCCCCTCCTGTCACGCTGTCACTCTCCTCTGTCCCCCTCCTGTCACGCTGTCACTCTCCTCTGCCACCCTCCTGTCACGCTGTCACTCTCCTCTGTCCCCCTCCTGTCACGCTGTCACTCTCCTCTGTCCCCCTCCTGTCACGCTGTCACTCTCCTCTGTCCTCCTCCTGTCACGCTGTCACTCTCCTCTGTCCCTCTCCTGTCACGCTGTCACTCTCCTCTGTCCCTCTCCTGTCACGCTGTCACTCTCCTCTGTCCCTCTCCTGTCACGCTGTCACTCTCCTCTGTCCCCCTCCTGTCACGCTGTCACTCTCCTCTGTCCCCCTCCTGTCACGCTGTCACTCTCCTCTGTCCCTCTCCTGTCACGCTGTCACTCTCCTCTGTCCCTCTCTTGTCACGCTGTCACTCTCCTCTGTCCCTCTCCTGTCACGCTGTCACTCTCCTCTGGCCCTCTCTCACTTTGCCCCCTCTGCCGCGCCCCAGCCATTAAAAAAAAACCCTGAAACACTTACCAATCCGCGCGGCGCCGTGACCCAGTATCCTCATATGACAGCTGAGTGAGAGAGGAGGATGCTGGGTCCCGGCGCCGCGCGGATTGGTAAGTGTTTCTGTTTGGTTTTTATGGCTGGCCCGCGGCACCCCTGAGACAGCGTTGCGGCACCCCTGGGAGCCGCGGCGCACAGTTTGGGAACCGCCGGTCTATCCCCTTTCCGTTCAAACTTGTCTATATTGGAACATGCAGAAGTTGGATGGGCTGAAATGCTCTGTGATGCTATTAACATTCAAATACTGTAACCGGCTAGAGATTGTTCTAACCTCTCCCAATGTATCTCCTTCATGACAACATGCACAAAGTTTTGAGGAACAATACAGTAGTTGTCTAATACCAGTTAAACACACCTTAAAAGGCAAAATTGCTGCACTATGGTGTTACAAGTGATGCAGCTGCAATATATTTACATTTCTAAAACAAAAATCTTATTGTTGAAAAAAACCCAGTAGGTGGTATATTTACTAAACTTGCGGGCTTAGATTCTAGATGTCATTTTGTAAAATGTACTAAATAAGTGATAACTAGGGGCCTGATTCATTAAGGATCTTAACTTGAGAAACTTCTTATTTCAGTCTCCTGGACAAAACCATGTTACAATGCAAGGGGTGCAAATAAGTATTTTGTTTTGCACATAAGTTAAATACATGTAGCACACAAATATCATCTTTAAATTTCAGTGTACAAATAAGCTATCAAGTATTTGTGTTCTACATGAAAAAATAGTCAGTATTTAGCTTATTTGCAAAACAGAATAGTAATTTGCACACCTTGCATTGTAACATGGTTTTGTCCAGGAGACTGAAATAAGAAGTTTCTTAAGTTAAGATCCTTAATGAATCAGACCCTAGAATCTGATCGATTGCTATAGGCAACATCTCCACCAAACCCGCACTTTAGTAAATATACCCTATAAATGTGCAATTAAATTTTATTATATTTTCCCTTACATCTAAAAATCACATAGTCAACATAACACTACTGTTATTAAGATAATGATGATTATTATTATCATATTATTGCTACAGCTACTAATAACTAGGGCTTAACATGCATAGAGAACAATTCATTTTAAACACAGGGTATTAAACCAGCAACATTAAATGCAGCATTAGAAAAGTGTAGAACCGTTCATGCTAAGTGTTGTTCCATAAGAATCCATTTTATTATGGACTTTAAGCTTTAACCGTTCAGTGAAATCAATTGGCTTTAAAAGCACAGTTCTCTTTAGCGTTATGAGTGTTTCCATAGCTGAAAAAGTTCTAGCATATTAAATCACCTGAAATACTCAATACTTAATACATCTTCATTGGAGAGCCAACAACACCACAATTCTTCCTAAATGTCAGAATGATTGTCCCAAAGGTTTGTTCTGTTACAGAAAGTGCACAAATTATTATTATAATATAGATGCAAGATTGCAAAACATTGACAAGTGAGGTCATAAGCCGAACGCACTTAAACACATGTGTCTGTGCGAGTGCCAGATACTTACCAAATCGGGGCTCAGTTCCACTGCTGCTCCAGCCAATAGGATCTGCTGGGAGGGTCCTAGACGCCTCTATATATTCTCCACCCTGTGGTTGCTGTTCCTCTTTTTCACTGCAGGAAAATCCCTCCCACCCTCGCTCCCTTCATTGGGATCTGCGGTATTTACATTGGTGTGTGTTTAACATTTTCTTTCCCTCAGTACAGAGCAGGCACAGTTCGGTGGGAAGGCAATTGCAGTCAGCGACTAATTCATATGGCGCTTCAACTGATTGGCCGCAGGTCACTGCCCTCTTCGAAGTACCGTGGCTCTGGCTCTTTTATGTAGGGGATCCCATGACCTGCTTTGTGTAGGCACATTATTGTGAGTACAGGAGGGGTGAGGTCACTCTGATGCCAAATTTAGGACCGTCCGATTGTAAAAGATTATATCCTGGAACCAGTGGTCAGTGCCGGATGGCCATACACTGCTTGGTTGTTGCTAATAGTTGTAGCTGACTCGCAATTTACCTTCTTCTCCACCATGTCTTGTTTTAATAAACTGTATCCTTTATTGCCAAACAATTTAGTGTGACCGTCTTTGTATATCGCTACTTACAGAGATAGGTCTTAGCATGTGAGAGGGTTTTAGTGCAATGAGAAAGAGATATTAACAGTATGCAGTTTACAGTCATTCAAAATCAAATGTACAATAAAGGTTAGATTAGGGATTGTATGCATTCACTTGACATACATCACAAGTGGGCAATAAGCAATACTGTAAGTGATACTATTATAAATAGAGTTGTCAGTAATTGAAATCCATAATGATTGAGGGCTTCTTTATGTAACAATATGAAGCCACAATTAATGATCAATAACCAAATAGTAGTTATATGTTCTATTAATAAAACAAAACATGTCAACAATAACCATGGATAACCTTCAATTCTAACTAACAAATTGACACATTTACTAGGTAATGTGTGAAAACTTATATACTCCAGACTGACACAGCAATATTCTCCCCTGTTATTCTTGCACATTAATATTTGGTACCAAAGAGACATTCAGACAGAGTCACTTGTCTAAGTAAGAGACACGATGATACATCCAAGCTTCCTGCATCAAAGTCAGATAAAGATATGCAAAAACAATTTACTTAAATCATAAAATGTAAGAAGAAAAATCTAATTACAGCCATGAAAAAGTTGGTATTAGCAGAAAGTATATTATTGTAGACAGACTGTATTGAAAATATTTTAATGATCATACCTGGAGTTATTTGGGGTGTTCCAACAATGTACAATTTGGATTTGTGGGGATTTAAGGATGTGTGTGTCATTAAAGGGGCTGGTGGCAAATTGCCTTATAATTGTAGGCAGCCAATTGAAGTATTATAGTCGATCACTGAGTACACTCACAGTTACTATTATTATTATTATCACACTGATAGATCTTGGAATTCATTTTATACAGCGTGTGAAAGTGTGTGTTGTTGTTCGGGCAGAGATATAATTAGAAATGTTAGAACCTGGAGCAAGAAAGAAAACTGACACTCACTAGCCCTCAAATATATATATACCATACAATATGTATTGCCCGGCAACCTTCAGCTTTGAGCCCTGGTCAGTGTTCCCTCTCGCACAGCCCTAGTTACGGCCCTGTGTTCAGAGGAGTTTGCTGACGTTGGGAGTGCAGGAGGCATTTCCCTACCTGTAACTCACATTTTAGTAAATATCTGATACAATATCAATGTACTCAGACGCAGGGACAAATCTGTACTTCAGAGAGGGGGTCTGCAACAGAAGACTAGCAGAAAAAAGTACGGAAACTTTAGCAATGTTTAGTTGGGGAGGAAAGAAAACATGAATTGAGCCCTCTAATGGACACAAGCATTTGTAGGATATTTGTAATTGCAGAAGAAAGAGGTATTTGCAGAAGATGGATTGATTGCAAAGTTTATCTCAAGTATAGTGAAAGAGAATAAGTACAGATCCACACACATTACATTTTTGACAGATAATTTGGCAATTTTAAAAATAAATCAGAAATCCCAATCAATTGCTAACTGGAATTTTTCAGATCAGCTTGATGGAGCACTATCTCACGCTATGTATGAAGTAATCATCTGTCTGCGTTATTTGTGCCTCATGGTCAGGGGCAGAACAGCGCATTGCAGGCCCCTTAGCAAAACTTGGATGGGAGCAGAGAGGAGGGCCCTGGGTAGTGCTGCAAGAACATTGGGGCATGTGTGGGGGCCCCCCATACCTAAGGGCATCATATCGTCAGGTCCTGCTGCACCCACGGTAGTTCCGCCACTGCTCATGGCAATCGGTCATGAGGCCAAAACAGTGGACTGTGTACAATCTGTCCACATGTATGTGTGGTTGTATTGTACCTATACCGGGCTGCTGGCACAGAGGTCTTTGTAGGGTGATAAAGGAATGAAGAGAGACACAGGACGACCATTCAAACAACACATTTACTAACCACAAAGATCTCAATATTTTCCATTACCAAATCTACCAAATATATTCAGACTCTAAGGGGTATATTTACTAAACTGTGGGTTTGAAAAAGTGGAGATGTTGCCTATAGCAACCAATCATATTCTAGCTTTCATTTATTTAGAACATTCTACAAAATAACAGCTAGAATCTGATTGGTTGCTATAGGCAACATCTCCACATTTTCAAACCCGCAGTTTAGTAAATATACCCCTAAAGGTACATGTTACTGTGTAAAATAACTAGGAATTAAAATTACCTGGTACTATACTTTATAATCTACAAATCCCAGGAGGTAAAGTGTAGAATTAATTCTTGGAAAGCTTAGTCTAGGATGAAGAATCAATGCTATATCTCCCCAATATTCTCACATGTGTGGGAATCCAACACCAAAAATCAGGTGTCCACCAAGTGAATGAAATGAGTCCTAGCTGTAACGTTGAACCCCCTGATAATCACTGATAGTCAGACTGGCAGCATACAGTAAAGATTACTTTTGTAGACATCATTTTGCATGAATAAAGGGCAGCACAAATGTAGCGTGATGCAAGATATTCTTGTGATTTTTGGTGAAAAGTGCTTGCATTGCTCTTATGTTTTTACATTTAAAAATATCAAAAAAAAATATAAATAGAATAAAACGTTTTACCAGATTTTTTGTGACATTTCTTAATTAGCTACATATCATTAAAAATATAAATCTGGTTTGTGAATAAGGGGCTAAGGGTGTAAACGTAATTCACATACGTTATATAATATATTAAAGGCTAAAAATTGTTGTAAAAATGACATATATGCTCCATTATATTGAGAGTCCAATCTTTCATTTAAAACAAGATATTTTTTGATAAAAGTGTCCCTTTAAAATCAGCACAATAAAGTCTTGTTTTTCATGGAAAACAATATATGTAGATTTACCACATAATTAACTATAAATACAGGATGTCAACAACTTGTGAGACATACCGGGAGGCAAGGAGCAGATTTTACAAGTGCAAAGTAAAATAAAGAAGAATGGTATATTCGGTACAAACGTTATTTATGTTTTCTTCATGCAAAATTATTGCCCTTTAATGAATTGTAACCTGAAAACCTTGGTGATATTTTATCTCTGGCTCTCCTGTGCCACGGTTCAGTATGCTATAATTATTGTGCAATTAACATGTCCAAGTGACATAGTACACCACTATGGGAACGTCACATGGTCTCCTAATTAGAGATGAGCACCATTTACGAGGGAGGAGGGGGCCTACAGGTCCTGCGCCAGCACTGGTAATATAGAATGTATACCCTGACATATAAAACACATTTAAGTCTTGTGCATGTATGTACAGCTTTGGGAACATATTAAATTTGGTATGCCAGCAGGATATATTGTGTGCAATGGGGCTTATGTAGAGTTTGGCGCAATTACGCCATGAACTCAAAAGATGCACGTAACATAATGTGCATTACGTACATATGCTCAGTCGAATGCGTTCAGCTGTAAAATAGTGACATTTGTGCTATATGTATAGTGTAGAGATCGGGCTTGACAGTGTTAGTATTAGTAAATGCTAATGCCGTATTATCCTATTTGTACAGAATATAATAATGTAATGAAGTGTACAAACACAGATTAAATTAACTACAAACATTTGTTGTTTTTTCCTTTAAAAAAATCTAATTCTTTCCTGCAGTGGCCCAGATGGAAATGTCAATTAAGTAATGCAACGAGACAGCCACATCTTCATATGCTATAGCAGCCACACTAATGACTGATGCAATAAACACAAATTACCCTATCAGAAGCTGCTAGATATTGCTGCCATCATCATCATCATCACTGCGTTTGCACCAGCCAATCAGCACTCGCTAGAGATACACTCCCTGACAGACACATCTGTGTCAAAGTATGATTAAGTGAACACACCCTTAATATGCTTGGCCTACTCTTGCTCACCCCTTCCCTAATCCATTCCGCCTCTCCATTCGTAAAGAGGTGTAATATGCACAAAAATCTTCATATAGATAGATGTGTGTATGATTATTTTTTGCACGCATGTACAGTACTAAAATGCATAAATCACACAAAGGGGAAAATTCAATTCCCCCCAAAGTACCGCCGGTTATAATTATTACCGTTATTACGGTAATATTAACCCGCCTTTCTGCTCGCAGCTCAATATGTGGTCATGCACTAGGAAGAACATATCTTCCACATCCTAGAATAATTCTGGTTTTCGATAGTTTAATACTATAGCGTAGGATCTTAATCACCTCCAAAAGAAGCCATTCTATTGACAGTTTCATCAGTGTCAGTGTGTTGATCTCCCGATGAAGAAGTTAATTCTGTATAGGAAGGCAGATAGGCTCCTCTTCTGACAGCACCTTCAAAATCTATAACCATGCCCTTCCGGGATAATACGGTGCTATCATGAGATTCATGAGCTGAAGAGCAGGAAACACATAGGGAAGATCAATGTTAAAATAAACAGGCTAAGACATCCACTGCCAATGATCTTTGCTGGAGAAAGAAGGAAAATGACTTTGTCACCTTGCTGTTCACTCTGCATGCCATCAAGTCCACCTGCAATAGAACCATTTGGGTACAATCTTCAAAAAGTCTGTCTGACTCAGCTCCCATTCACCTTTCTGGACTTTATTTTTACTGCTGAGGAACTATCCCTGGTATTCTCTTTGCCCTATATATTGTGGATCCAGTAGATTCCTCTTCACCCACCGTGTTGATTAATGTAGGCCACTGTGACCACACAATCTGTTGTTATTCATACTGCAACGACCTTGACTATATGGACCATACCTTTTAGGGCTCTCCAAAGGGCCAATCATTTCTGGTAACTAAAAGGATGTTGACTCTTGCTGTGACCAGCTTCCTTGTAGAGACTCCTGGTAAGGAATTCTTCCCAAACTTCCTTGCTGGCATCTATTTAGTAAGACCCATTAACTTATTTTTCAGGGTATGCTTTTATATATTTTGTAAGTCACCACAGAATTAATGTCTTCACAGGTAGGGAAAGAAGCATAAAAATGTTTTATTTTCATGTGCTGAACTATTAAAATGGTTTTCTCCAGTGGCTCCAGAGCAGCGTCAACCAGGGGACCGCTGGTGTGGCTGCCATCAAATTCCCCAGTATCTGCATGACCTTTCTGATGGATACCTGCTCAGGGTTGAGGATTAATGAATAATTTTTACAGTTCCTGACTCTGGACAAAAGGTCTTTTGAAGCTGGGATTCTAAGATCAGGTCCAGGAACAATCTCTGTTGACAGCTAGCTGTGATTTGTTGAAATTTATAATCCAGCCTAGATATTCTATGGATACCTTAGTCCAGATTCTTTCTAAACTCTGCCTTAATTAGCCAGTCATCTAAGTATGGAGACAAACCTACTCCTTTGTCCCTTTCCTTCACCAGGACTTTAGTGGATTGTCTGGGAGCTGACAGGGCAAGGTCAACAATTGGAGAAGTTGGATGGACTTGCTTGAAAATTAAAGTCCCTCTTCAGTGCTGTATATGTTTTTTATCCACTGAGTTAAGGAAACTGACCGATATCCTCTAAAATAATAGTAGTTTTTCTTTACAGGCAATCAATTTGAACATCTGTTCTTGTAACTTGTATCTACTTAGGTAGAGATAGTCTTTGTTCTGGATTTCGCCATTCTTTACAAATTAACTCTTTCATCAAATTGTGGACTGACAAGACCTTATGTATTATTTGTAAAACTATAACACGTCTGTTCTCATCTTGCATCTCTTTTTTATAACAAAGAGTCCCATGTTCTCCATAAGACAGACAAATACCTCCTCCTGGTCCCCTCATCTGATGAATCATCTCAGTTCTCTCCTCTTATTCACTAAGGCCTTGAAAATGAACTAGAGAATGAACTAGAGACGAAAAGGAGCATCCATATCCTGCTGGATCACAAGTGGTGGCAAAATAATCAAGGGAGTTTGCATTTGTGGGTCATGCAAACTTTCCATTGATTCAAGTGTCTGCTGCATAAAATTCCTCACGCTCGCGATAAATTCCTCCAGAGGCTGAGGCATCTCCTGCTGTAAGTTTTCTGAAATATATGTCGGGAATTTTTTTTACTATATACTGTAATTCTTGTAGACTTTTATCACAAATGGGGCATACTGGCCTGCTTGATGTACACCTCCATTTAAATGGATTGGTGGACAAAGGAGAAGAGAATCAATCATGAATTATCACTCAAACTAGAAGATAATCCATTAGTACTGCTAGTACTACAATGGATCCAAATCTAGTCAGACTATGTGGCCACTGCTAGGAAGCTGCCTAGCTCATCCTCTCCCCTACCATACAAACCTTCAGTGCTTAATCAGACAGCCACTGGAAAATTAATCTGGAAAGCTGCATTTGAACCATGGTCAGTGGTCTAATATAGACTTGCATGCTGTAATGCTATCTAGACGACGCCAAAGAACCTCCATCCAACTAACCTGACATCATCCACTCCACTGAGCATCATGGACTGCTTTAACCCAGACCAAAAGCTGTGCCTAGTAGTCACGAAGGTGAGGGGACACAAAACAAACTGCACCTGCGTTTGTTCCCTCTCTCCAAGAGCAGTGGTTGAAAATCCAACTTACGTTTCAGTCAATGCATAGTTGGATTTACATTCAGCTCTAAAAGTGGCTCATTGTGAGCTCTTATGTGTAACATTTGCAACAATGCACAAGGTATGCAAAAGTCTTCCTCATAGAAGTTCAGACTTTGGACCAGATAGGAAAGAGGGACACTGTCTGTGCTCTGTGATATCTTGCACAACTGCCATATTGGTTTTGCAACTTTACTTCACCATTTTTATAGTACATACAAAGTTAGATGTGCATATCGACCACCCAGAAACACTCATTATATAGCCAACAACAGGGGCATAACTAGAAATGTATGAGACCCGTAGCAAGCAGTGCTATCGGACCCTCTTAGCACCATTATAAAGACATAATGGGATATATTTATTAAGCTGCAGGTTTGAAAAAGTGTAGACGTTGCCTATAGCAACCAATCAGATTCTAGTTAACAATTATTTAGTACATTCTACAAAGTGACAGCTAGAACCTGATTGGTTGCTATAGACAACACCTCCACTTTTTCAAACCCGCAGCTTAGTAAATATATCCCAATATGTGCATTAGTAACAATCTGACACATTAGTAGGAATTATATATACAGACATTTTATCCTCATTATTCTCCAAATGATATAGCTGCCTGGATACATTCATTAGGAAACCATATTAAGTTGTTACTGGCGCATTCTCCCACTGGGACCGGGGCTCCTGTGCTGCTGGGCAGCAAATCATTCTCATTGCCTGCTAGGGCTATAGTTGTAACCATGGCTAATGCCATCATCTAAGAAATCTTTTTTTTTTTTATGCTCCTGAAAGTTTCACATATACAGTACTAATATTCTTAATCGCAGTATATTTTATATAAAGAAATTATAATTTTAGGTGTCATCATTCTATATACTCCAAACAAGACACAACACTCTTTGGGTACCAATAATACTGCTGACAGCTGTCACATTGACCAGTATTATGAATGAATTTAACAACTTACTGTACTAGAACCTGAGTAACATTGTTTACTGCATCTTACAACATACTGCACACTGACTCACAATGTGAGCTGCATTTCTCATGACTAATCGTATAGTTTCTATAGGCAGCTGCTTCCTGAAATTTACGTCTGACTCACATTAGATTTTTTTTTATAAATGTAACTGACAATGTAGTGAATTTAAACCAATTTGCCTCACATGCAGTAGATTGACTCATCTTGGTAAATACTGTACCATTCCAGTATGTCTTTTTGAGACATGACTGGTTGAGAGTACTGATTCCCTTTGTCATTATGAAAGCACACATAATTCAAACCCCATCCACAGGCATGAAGTCACTGCAGTGACTGTGATCAGACTGAATGGACCTGTATCATCACAATAAAATACAAAGCCAGATACAGTATGTAGATAAATTATGACTTCATAATACATGCATCCTCTGATCAATTAATAGGAGACTTTCTCCAATTTCAAGCTGACATAGCAGCTCTGACAGATGAACACGGGCTGGATTGTCTCTCTCAGCCTCCTCATTGTATTATCTTTAACAAAGACGGAATACTTCAAATAAATTGTCTCAATTGGGCTTACTACCCTGCTGGTTGGCTGTATCACATCACTGTTACTGCCTCAGATTTCTTTCCCAAGTGTCATCCCACAACTAGCACATGTTCCATTTTCACCTGGGATTCTATGATATTGGCACAGGTGGATGAGATATCCCCAGAGGCGCTGAGCATCCATTTTTTTCTGTTTATCTGTGTGGTCACTTGATTTGCTAGTATCTCCTTTTGTGCTATTACATGGTGTCTAAATATTATATGATAGTTTCTTTTTTTTCTATGTCTGTATCCTAATATATATGTATTGAGCAGTATGGATAGGTTTGTACAATATGACTCCACTCTTGATTTTATTTATTTATTATAAATCATGCATTTCATTTATACATATATTTACACCGATAAAACTAACAATTATTGTCTAATGATGTCTATATACCTTGCAGTTTGGTAGGTCAATTAAGTGTTTTTTGATCACACAGAGATTACATTGTGGCCTAAAAGTGATTGCTGTGCCCAATCAAAATCTGGCTGTCCAATGAATACATCCATGTATGTGTAGCATGGAGGAATAGGATGGCACACTCGCCAGTTGTCCAATCTGCTGGTTTGCTGATTTGCAGTTGGGTAGCTAAATTATCCATCAAGTAGGATATGGAATAATTCAGCAGATTGAGTCCATATGTCCAGAGGGGGAAAGGGCACACACACTGGGCTCCAGTTCATAATGTGAGCTGGGGACCCCCTCATATCCCCCACCACTGATACCCCCAACACACACAAACTCCACCTGCAACTCACCTACATTATTCACAGGCTTTTCACTAATGACACCACATTTACTTTTGTCTGCCACTTGTACCTTGTCTGCTCCTCTCATGCATAGCCCCATTATCTCTTCTCTGTCATCCATACACCTGCCCTGAGTCAGTTTCACATATAGATGTTGCAGTTGGGTGCCAAGGCCCTATGGCACAATGCAGATTGTTGCCACTGCTACCCCATGGAATTAGGTGGAAAGACTTTATCAAAATATATGTAGCCAGTATAATTAATGTAGTCCTTCATTCCAGTCCTATAGCCCCAAGGTCCTCCATAAGTATCAATTGACAATGTAATATAATCAAGTATGCATATATAAATGTGGCTCTCCTTTGGACAGTGCTCATTTAGGGGCCTATTTATCAAAGATTTCCCCCCTGTAATTTAGAGGTAAATCCCCGAAAACTGCTATTTTCGGGGATTTACCACTAAATTACTTTGTATTATTCTAGCATCGCAGCAGATATCTCAGATATCTGCTGCTTTGCTTCTCTCTTCGTTTTATTGAGCACTCCCCATAACAGTGTATGGGAAGTGCTCAGTAACGCTATGTAACAATGGCCGGTACTTAGTTTTCAGTCATGTTAATGTACGCCATCTGAAGCTGGCGCTATCTGAAGCTGGCGCTATCTGAAGCTGGCGTACATTACCATGATTGAAAAGTTTCACTGAAAACAGCTCTGCGCCAAAGAGCAGAGCTGCACAGCGCATGTGTGGAGGATTATGTGATCCCTCCCTGTCACATGCCTCAGGTTCATTCACTTGGGGATCTCTGTGCGCATGCCCGAGCTTACCAGTCGGCGCATGCGCACAGGGATTGAAAGAGGGATGAACAGCACCGCAGAGGGAGGAGAAGAGAAGACCCAAGTGACAGGTAAGTGTTAATCTTCACAGGAGCAGCCGTTTTTCGGAACGGCTGTTCCTGTGTTGATTTTTTGATACATATGAGAAACTTTTCAATCCGCATCTATGCGATAAGGATTGAAAAGTTTCAATCAAATGTTGCGGTCATTGTTAAATAGACCCCTTAGAGTGATCTGCTGGGTTTACACAGTGTAAGTATACACTAACATAAACTGGAAAATACAAACAAAGTTGTGTTTTATTTTTATTAACTTACAATGTACAGATGTACAAGAAGCAATCTGGCTGCTGCAATCAATGCAAAATTCCTGTGCTGTTTGGCTTAGTAGAGGTGATATGTACAGTAAATATATTGTAGCATTCCCAATACCAACATTCCCACTCACACACTACTGTTTTAAAACCAGCTGTTTTGTCCTTATTTTCTGGTATTCACATGTAAAAGAGACACCCAGTGCAGATGAGGTTTGACTGCTGACAGTCAGCGGTAAGACTTTATGGTAATTACAACCTTTCTTTCTTGTTATCTTGTGCACTCGCTAGAGACTGATGTCCACACACAATGTACACACCCTTGTTTAAAGCTTCAAACCCTTATTGTCTTGTTAGGCCATAAATTAAGCAAGGTGAAGACAATTCCAGAATTGAAAAAATAATCTGAAACTTCACAGCTTGCAATGTCTACTCTCACAAACCATGGGCTCCACTAACCAGTTAACTGGGGCTTTAAATAAACATAATTGATTGTTGCAAAGTAGAGGAAAGTTATAAACAGATTTCTAAATATTTCCATCTTGGAATTTCCACTGTCAGAAACATCATTAGCAAACAAGAGTTAAAATCAACTGTTGAAGTTAATGCAAATTAATGCAAATTCTAGAAGACCCAGAAAAATCTAAAAGAACTGTTGCTTGTAAACTTGTCAGAAATTCAAAGCAGAACTCACAATATCACTGCAAAGGACCTGACAAAAGGTTTAGATGACACCTAAATAGCAGTCCACAATGCAGCATTGCTTACACTAAAATGATCTACATGGAGGAGTTGACAGAAGGAAACATTTCCTATAACCTAATACCAATACATAAGTAAGCAAGAAACTTTTTGAAACAAAGTTTTGTAAAATAAAAGTTGTCCTTCTTGGTCACAACTGCAAGAGGTACTTAAAAAAAGAAGTAAAGCATTAAGGGGAAAAAAGCACTATGGATCTATTATTCTTTGGGGTTGTATGGAAGCTAGTGGCAGAGTAAATACCGTCCAGGTGGAAGGAAGAGTGAATGAAACTAAATATCAAAAAATGCCAGAAGCTAATGATCCAGAGCCTATGAAGAATTTAAAGCTGAAAAGAGGTTCAATATTTCAGCAAGACAACGGCCTAAAACAGGAGAGAGAGAGAGAGAGAGAGAGAGAGAGAGAGATTTTTCTCCACTGTGGTGGGATTTGGAGCAACAGTCCAGCAGTATACACTTCCCATTTTACAGACACATGCACACAAGTGTATAGTGAGATCGAGGATTCGTTTAAAGAGAACCTACATTATACAACCTTAAATGTTTATGTAATTGATTGCATTAAATGCTGTGATGACATCGTTGTCACAAAGGACTAGTTCAATAACTGCATTTTTGAATAGCAAACTGACAGCTTCATAGTGGGGATTTAACTGCAGTGCGATTCAATCCTTTTCTCTTCCCAACCAGCAAAAGGAGTTAAACGCTGCAATGTCCAAAAACTGACAATCATTCCAGATATAAATACAGTATTATAAATGTCCAATAATTGCTCTAAAGAACAACGGAGCATCTCACTCAGATATAACATGGTCTTCATATTTACTTAGAGTGCAGGCCGAAAAATAATAATATACATTTCTCCCACTATCTCAGGAAACCGCAGTGCGACCCAATAGATTAGGTGTAAGGCACTATGCCAGCGGTTGTGGAACTACAAGTCCCAGCATGACATTGGCAGAGCAGGGAGCAACTTGCAGTTTTCCAACAGCTGGGGAGCCACCAATTCCCCTACCTTTGGAATAGATTTTGCAAAAGTGGGATGATTACGAATTTATGCAGCGTTCATCTATCTACACAATACAATTTGATTCACAGTAATATACACATTTTAGTAAACGAGAGTTGACTCTGGAAAATGGAAGCATGCTCATAGGAGATAGGACTGTACTTGCACTAATAAGGCATGTTAGCTGTACACAGGCATCCGGGAGGATGGGGCATGCTGCCTGCACTGGATGCTTGTACAAAGCAGAGATGCAATGCTACAGTCTACAAGACATACCTGCATAAGCCCTGTATATAATCACTATCAGACAATATGTACAGAATATGACAACGAATATTGCGGCAAAGCGTTGCAATGTTATACTGACATAAAACTCTAAAGCGACAGGAGAGATCTGCAGCCAACAGATGCACACATGTTGGCATACCACGTACAGTATATCTAAGTACATATGTAAGTAAGTGACTGTCTCTACAGATATATAGCACTATACTATCTCAACTTGCCGGAGAGAACCGTCTGCAGTTTATCTCATTTGTTTAGTGAAAAATCATACTTAGTTCAAATGCCCCCTTATCACTATACTGAATATCTCTGCGGCTTTCAGATGACACCCTCCCATCTGGACACTTACATCTTCTATATGATATCCAAAAATGGAACCCGTTGCCATTGATGGGTATAAAAGCGTTAGTAAGCGGTGGTTTGCATGGCAATATGTTGCATTACAGTCTATAATTAACGCTATGGTTAAAGTGAAAAGAAAGCCAAGGGACAGCCCTGTCCACCATTAGCAGAATCATGCTTTGGCCACACAATAATATCCGGTGTAATCAGCCTGGTATATTGCCAATCCGAAATACTTACAATTTCACCATCAATGCAGGGAGATAGCTGCAAATCTTTGCCTTGATCACATCCGTTGAAGCTGGGCAGATCACCCAGGGCTAGCTGCTCATCACCCATGCGCATGCGTCTGTTGCTTCTTTCAATATTACTATTTATTTGTTGTTATTAATATTAAGCTGATTATTATTAGTATTATTTTCCTTATTCCACGATATATCTCCTGCTTTGCAAAGGCAAAATATCCACAAGAAAGTGCGATCTCACGTTCTAAGACAGATCCCTCGGAAGGCTGGTGCAGGATGCTGCTGTCATGTAGCCACTGTGGCTGGAAGAAGTGAGTATATTGTAGTAAAGCAGAGGTGAACAGCCTTCCTCTCGCACTGAAGAGTCCCTTGACATTACACTCGGCTCACAGCAGTATGTGTGCATCCTGGCAAGGTGTACACACAGTGATGTGTGTGTGTGTGTGTGTGTGTGTCTGTGCGAGACTGTCAGTCTCACTGATTCATACATCTACCATCATATGTATTAACCATAGTTGTATCAAATACACATCTGTGTCCTTAATGAGAATATAAGATTGGATCTCCCTAATATTATTAGTACTACCTGCATACTATAATACATTGATTTGTATAATCACCTACTGCACTGTGAAAATTAGAAGTCCTGTCTCATTTCTTATAAATGTAATTAAGGCATTGAATCCATTGTAGTAACAAGGTAAATGCTGTATGTGCACCCGAGCACACTAATAAGTCGTACAGTTTGTCTGCATGTCTTGAAATGACTGTCTGATTGCAACTTCAGTATTATTGCCCATAACTGCCCCTTGGCACTGATTGACCACATAAAGTACTGGCTATAGTTATTTCACTTGAGGGTATCAGGGTGGAGGTATCAGTATTATTACCACCCATTTGTTCTTTGGGTAGTACATGAAGCTTTATCTCCAGACAAAGAACTTGCCACAGCACTATGCACAGCAGCTCTGCAATGTTTCCTGCAGCAAAAATTGAGTTGATATATAAATAACATTCACGTCACTTCCTCCAGTGTCACCGGAGCAGAAAACAGGGTTCCCTGGTTACTAAGAAAAAAATCAAAACAAGGATTTTGGACCAGTTAACTATTTCAGGGAAGAGAAAACCCCTCTGATGTCTGTTTGCACTCTAACTGGATGCAAGTCCCCCTCTTAATATAAATAAATCACAAGATCAACAGGCTATAATGGTGAAATGGGCTATTTATCTTTATTGTGGAAGAGGTGTGATGAGAAACTGAATTCCTACTTATATAATTGTACGAATTACGCTACTTATTCTACTAATATATTAATATCATCTAGCTTTTTTTTTTTACACAGTTGTAGATATATTCATCAAAATGCATTATGGACAGTATTTTATATTTATAGATTATATTGATCAGTGCAATTACAATTGTGTCATTTCCATTCATATAAAAACAGCACATTGAGATATATTAAACCCTTGCATAAGCGTGCAAATCAATTGAGATAAATAATTCAACTCTGGACAGTGTTGCTGTCCGTATGAAATCTTTGACATTGATAAGAGACAAAAAACACACGTGTGCATCAGCTGTTCTAAGTGTGTTGTTTGTTAGTCTGTCGATTGCCTGATTGCAGACTGGGCTGCCCAAGAGGCCGCCGCTACGTCTACTTGTGCCAACTGGCAGAAGTGGAAGCTGCACTAGTTCTCATCAGGGTTTAACCTCTTCAAGCTCTGCTCTCAGGGTGGGTGACATTATCTGGAGCACACTGGTATGGTACAAAGGCCTGTAACGTTAATCAAGTTCACCTAATGATATAATGTATTTTGATTATTTCATGACGGTATCAGCTTACTATCCAGATATATACGGGGATACCTAGGATAAAAGTATATGTAAATTTACTAAATGATACATGTTGGAAATCTTCTTCGATGTATTGTCAATAATATGGCTATTTATTCTTTATTTTTTTGATAACGTTTTCTCACTGATGGATGAAATTGCCCACGTTTTAATCCAAACGTATTCATTGTCCCAGCACTGCCAAAACTATACATGCAGAAAGTTGTTCACAACTCGTCAATTATGTGCTGTATGAATACAGGATAGACTCATGTTCAGTACCTTGGACAGCGCAGGATATATTATATAGCCAGCTCAAGGATATTGCGCAGTTGCTGCCATTCATTTATCATGCTTATCACTAGTTCACCAAACTATGACGCAGGTAAATTCTGCTTTTTATCAAGTACTTTGCAAATACTAATAAATACTAATGGCCCACCCCCTCATTTTATTTTCTTGTATTTATTCGCAAAACACACCACCATAGCGACATATTTTGACCACAGTATAAAGCTCCGCAGGAAAAAAAACCAATTTATATATATATATATATATATATATATATATATATATATATATATTAGATGAAGTTATTCCTAAGGGAACATTGCAAAACAAAATAAATTATTTACATTTGACAAATATTATCTCTTACCAAAGATATATTACAAGTATGCCTATGACACGATATCCATTGACCTGGTTTGAGTTTATTAATATAAACTGGCAACGTTGTTTTCAGTTGTGGTTGTCCCCTTTTGTCTCCTGCTTTGGCAGAATTGTTCATGTCATTACAGAATAGCCAGAATGTGCTGTGTTCTAATTAAGAGCATGGGCTGCTCTGTTCTATCTCTACTCTCCTATATGGATTGGGCTTATACACAGGTTTTGTACTCTTTATTTTGTGTATAACCTGTATAGAACATTCATTCTGTTATCTTGGTTCCTTGTTCATTAGATTGTTTTTGTAGAGAATTTGTTTATGTTTCAATGAAAATATTAGGTCACTATACCATTTAAAGCATAACTTCTCTGAACAATAAAATATAGTTTTAAATGAAGTTAGGCAAGATAAAGAAAAAATAAAAATAAACTCCACCCCCCTGCTCCCCCCTGGTCCTCATTTCTGGCACTCCCTGATCTCCTAGGATGGTGGTATTTGTCAAGTGTGTTCCTTGTGAGCATCCCATTCATCTCTTAATTTACTTACCTTATCTAACTCCATCCAAAAAATATTTTTTTCTGGTTGTAGTTATCCTTTAATCAACAGATTAATAAGCTTCTTGATACTGTACAGTTCACTATAAGTTATACAGATATTATTTATTATTATTATTAAAAATTATAATGACCATAAATATCTACCTCTCCCTCTCTCTCTCTCTCTCTCTCTCTCTCTCTCTCTCTCTATATATATAAATATATATATACAAAAGATGCCCAAAATATTTTAGTTTAGGCAGTTTGTGCACATCATTTTATCTATGTTTTTAAAACCTGCAGTGCAGTGAAATCTTTCAGCACAGTCAGGTGTCAATTGGCTGTTTTTCACCGAACTTACCGCAGTAGGTATGGTTACAAATTCTTATTATTATTATTATCGTAGATTTGTAAGGCACCACAGTGCTCTGCAGTGCCGTACAGTAGAAAAAACAAGTACATACATCAAACAAGGACAGACAAGAAATGCAGATATGAAAAAGGGTATGGAGGACCCTTCTCATTAGAGAGCTTACATTCTAAGTGGAGACTGTGATGTGTTGGACAACTTTGAGGGTGTATTAAGGAGATAATATCATCTGGGATAAGGTAAGCGTTAAACAGTAGATGGGTTTTTATAGAACGTCTAAAGATTTGTAGGCTGTGGGAAAGTCTGGTTGAGCGTGGTAGGAAATTCCATAAGTGGAGAGCAGCACGGGAGAAGTCATGTAGGTGCGAGTGAGAGGTGATAACTAGAGATGAGACAAGGCGCCGGTCAGAGGTAGATCTAAGAGGGGGGAATGGAGAGTATTTTGATATGAGATTTGAGATGTATGAAGGAGTGTTGTTGTTGAGGGCTTTGTAAGGCTAGGTACACACTGGAGGTTTTTTTTATCCAATAATCATGCAAATCACCCGATAAACGACTGTTCGGTCAGATATTGCGCTAGTGTGTATACTTACACGATGAACGACAGTCGTTGCAAAGTGTCGAATGTCGTTTCATTTGGTTGGTCGTACTGTTTGATAATCTCGTTCCAATCCCCTTCCAGCCATGTAGCGTGTATGAATTCACGACCGATTCCACGACCAAATTCCTCAAACTGCGTCTCCTTTCGGGAAGTGTGTATGCACGTTTCTGATGTTTTACCTCTCTCACGTGGTGCGGTGTCTGCACGCCAGTCAAATGTCAATTGGGAGCTTCTAACGGAAAAGCAATAGCAACTGTGTATTCTATAGATGTGTATAGCATATGTCTGCTTGCCTAATTATTTATCTTGTCAGTACAGTCTACAAGAAAAGGCACATACATTTGAAATCCTAAAGATGTGTATTGGATATGTCTGCTTCCATAATTAAACACCTGTGTACATCTAGTCAACAAGGAAAGCACATAGCTATGTGTTCTATAGATGTGTATTAGATATGTCGGCTTGCATAATTAAACACCAGTGTGCATCTAGTGTACAAGAAATATAGATGTGTATTGGATAAAACCATACATGTGCTTTCATCATCAGCTATTTATATAGCGCCACTAATTCCGCACCACTGTACAGAGAACTCATTCACATCAGTCCCTGCCCTATTGGAGCTTATTCCCTAACACATATATATATATATATATATATACACACACACACACACACACACACACACACACACACTAGGGTCAATTTGGTGGCTGGCAATTAACCTACTAGTATGTTTTTGGAGTGTGGGAGGAAACCGGAGCACCCAGAAGAAACCCACGCAAACATGGGGAGAATATCCAAAATCCAATTATGACTTTATCATGAGTAAATATATATATATATATATATATATATATATATATATATATATTGCAAGTGCACCAAATACAACACAATTATTAGTAGACAATATCTATAGAAATGAATATAGCAAAAAAAAAAAAATGCAGCACTTATAAATCCACTTAAATAATTAACGATTAACCTGGCTACTGGTTTGTGACATTAGTTTGTCATATACTTGAAACAATTCAAGGACATTTTTTTCAAGTTTCTTGAATTTTTTTCTCAGCATTACTAACGTTCCCCTTAATTCTGTAAAATATTTGTTCAGCTTTTCCATCCTCTGAGCTCCCCCTTCCCATCAGCTGAAAGACCACAAATATTACTGTGTGTTGCATCCTTCTCTCCTTGTGAACTGTCGTCAGATATGATGATGATATGATAAGCGAGCCCTCTGGGAGAGCTGTAAGTGTCATACTGTGGGCTGTACATGATGTAATGCAGGATGTGTCACTATGCCCTTAATTTTAGATCTTAGGGGCCCCGCTGTCTTAAGTGCCCCGGGCCCCCCGAAGCCTTAATCCAGCTCTGGATATCATCATCATCCCACACCTGCTCCTCTTCTGCCATCTTCTCTCGCCCCAACGCTGCCAGAGTGGCGCCTCTCTAGTTTTATAAACACAGACATGGGCGTTCATTTGTGATATGGACCAATCATAGCTGGTACAGGTACAGAATGGAGCATTGTGGGTGAACGTTCATTCATGTATAATAACCTTGTGTTTGCTGATATGTCAGAATAATATTCCCCAAAAAGTCCATAGAATACGAAGGGATACTCTGAGCGTTTTGCCACGTTTCATCATGTTACCTTCAAGGTACATACATAAATGATTATGTATTTCTTTTTGTTGGTTTGTGCTTATCTCAACCATGACATTAACTTTTCTTTTTGAATGACAAGGTCAACTTTTATGTTTTCCTTATATTTTATTTATTTTATCTGCTAGTTTATTATTAAATAAAGATTATTTTATAAAACTTTCTGACCTATTTGGTGTGTGCAAATATAGCCATTTATTTATTTATTTTTATTTTTTAACAAATTTATAGACTTGGAAAATGACTGCAATGTTGAGCTCATGAAGGACTTCATTAAGACTACAGATCACATCCCTGCTTGTGGAAATCAAAATCTACTCTAACAGGCATAAGAGGAGTATAGCTATGCAAGGACTAGTGAAAGCATGCCACCCACATTATCATGGAGCAAATATTGAGTGGGCCAAGGGGGAGATACAGAACCTTACGACTGTATTCAAAAAAGAACTTAACAAGATTGAGGCCCCCAAAAATCTGGGGCAGCGGCAGAGGATGTGTATGTGCCAAAGTTGTGGTACTTTGACCTGAGCTTCACCCATGAAGAGGACATTACTAGGCAGCCCACCTGCAACATAGACACGGACTGCAGTTCCCCATCTGAAGTGATGCAGAGTGATGAAATACCACCAAGTACAAGAGTAAGTGATAAATGTAACGTTGTTGATACATAAAAGGTTTATTGTATGAAATATACATCACAATATAGTTTACACACATAAAATGCTTCTTTTCATACATTACACAATGCCATTCTGCCATGGCACAGCACCCACAATATTAAAATATTGTAGGTAAGCCTCCCTGTTTAATTTGGTTATGTGATTTAACATTTCTAATCTGCCCAGAGTCAAGTGGTGTCAACCCAACAACTTCCGTAAGGTCTACATTGTTGTCCATATTGGCATGCGTACTGCGCACACAGGGGCATTTGCTTCTAAGAAAGTTGTGTAGGACACAACAAGCCATCACCACTTTGTCAACTTTGTCTAACGTAGATTTATGGCTGAATGAAAGATTCTAAATCTGTTACTCAGAATTCTAAATGCATTTTCCACAACACGCCTAGCCTGTGACAAACTATAATTAAATATCCATTTTTCTGTTGACAGATTGCATTGTGGGTAAGGTTTTAAAAAATTATTGGGTAATGCAAACGCTTCATCTGTCACAAATACAAAATTTAGTCCATATTTTGTGTCGCTTCCTGTTGCTAGATTAAGTTCATTATTTTTGAGTTTGTCATGGAAGAGAGTCTGCTCCAATGCGCCTCTATCTGAGACCTTCACATTTTTCCCAATGTCCACAAATAGGAATTCATAGTTGGAATCCACTATGGCCATTAGAATTATGATGAAAAATCCTTTATAATTGTAAAAATGAGATCCACTTTTGGACGGTGGTATAATTCGTACATGTCTCCCATAAATGACACCGCCACAGTTTGCAAAATTCCATTGACTTTCAAAATCTTCAGCGATAAGTTGCCATTGCTCTACTATTGCAGGAAAATGAAAGACAAAGTTGTTTGAAATTGTTAAAATGCTACATGCATGTAATGTTATACTCACTACTTTACTTTTTTTTTACTGCTGTCCTGTCTGAACCAATAACATCTGATGTGGTTGACCAACAAGAGACAACTACAGCTACAACTACATATGGCAGCCAGCTAACACTAGACAGCCAGGATATCACAGAATTACCAACACAGCAACAAAGTGTGCAAAAGAAAAAAAAAAGGCTCTGTGACCTCGCTCAAAGTGAAGCGCTAATAGAGAAGATGGAGGAATGCGCAAACCATTTGATATCTAGAAAACCGCCACAAGACTCATTTGATCTGCTTACAGCTATGCTAGCAAGCAAAATGAGAAGTGCAGGCAGACCAATACCAATACAAATGGAACATCTGGTGTACGACATAATTTGTAGGTCAAACACGGAGGATTTGTGGGCATACAAAGTTTTGACACCACACACAGGACCAAGGACATTTCAGGCAGGCACCATCATATACATTTCAGCCTAGCCACATGCAACATTCCATTATGGGAGGACAACGTGTTACCCTGAAACCCTACATAATGTCCACACCAATGCTCAACACAAGTATGCAACATTACATACGGAGTCAATCCCCAATGGATAATAGCGAACTGTTGCATTATGAACAGCAGTGAACCCCTGCCTTCATTTTTTTGTATTGCACATTTTTATATAATGTAGTTTTTCTTGCAATAAAATAATATATTTTTTACGAAAACCCAATATTTGTTTTACCAACCTCATGTACTGTTCACACAGAACTCGAACTATAGTGCCTTTAAAGCCTTTCTGTCTCCCACTTAACCTACCTTATCTTCTGCCTCCATCCCCCTACTCTCCCTCTCTCACCTGCGTCTCTCTGTCTGTCCACCCCTCCCCTTAGATTGTACGCTCCTCTGAGCAGGGCCATCTCTCCTCCTTTTTTCACCACTTCTAACTCTGCTCTCCAGCTACTTAGCCCTCCTCCTCGAGGGTCCTCCACCCCACATCCACTCTCGCTCCCTCCTCCCCCCTGGGGGTCTCCCTGTCTTCTGCCCCCTCCTTCTTGGGCCCCGTCGTTTGCAGATCCTCCCTCCACCTTCCCCGCCCTCTCTAGCTATGCATTGAGCTTATTGAGTTACTGTGCTTACTGTTTACTGTACTGTGCTGTCTCCCATTGTATTGTAATTTGTTTGTCCCTGTACGGCGCTATGGACACCTTGTGGCGCCTTATAAATAAAAATGAATAATAATAATAATAATAGTGCAACAGGTCTCAGGTATGATGAAACCCAGAGCTTAAGGTGAAATTGCTGTGTTGTATTTGAGATCAGACAGTGTCCTTCCTGTGGCCTGTAGCATCCAGTCTCTGCTCTGCAGATATGGGTCTCCTTAAACAGGTGTCCTCCTTCTGGATGAGGGGGGTAACAAGTTAGATTAGTTCCTGGAATGTGAGCTCTTTCATCCACAGGATATTCCTGAAGTCATTAGGGTTGTTGTCCCGTATCTCCTGCAGTGAGGGCATATGAGAGATTGAGTCTCTTCTCTGGTACCACTTTTTGGTTTAACAAGACCGATTCTTTCTCCTTCTTTCCCTCCAGGTCTGTGCTTGCAGTGTTCTTGTCATAGCGAGTAGCAAAAGACCAGTAGCTTGCTCTACTTCAACAGTATCCATAATAGTAAAATAAATCATTGCTGTGCAGTTGTGAACGAACGTACACTGTACACAATGATGTGTTATAGAATGAATGGTGATGACGTGTTTCCTTTTCCTTTTAAAAGTTTTTGGGAAGTTTTTGCCAGAGATGTTCTGCCCTTTATTTAAATTTCTTCGGTATATTGCCCATATGTCGTGTACGAAATCAAAATCTTTTAAGACAACAATATGGCTGTCAAAAGTCGCTGCCCAGATGGTTGTTCTTCCACAAATCATTTAAATCATGTCCAGTGTGTACGCATGAATTGCCCGAACAATTGGATCTTTAGTCGCAGGTGCAATCATTGTAGATAAAACATTGGTCAGAAAATTCTCCAGTCTGTACCTAGCCTAAGTAAAGGTGAGTAATTTGATTTGATTCTGGAGAACACAGGGCCAATGTAGGTATGTGCAAAGTGGTGCAGCAGATGTGGAACAGTGAGAGAAGAAGATCAGCCTTGCAGCAGCATTTAGGATGGATTGAAGTGTGGATATATGGGTGTTAGGAAAGCCAGATAACAGGAGGTTGCAGTATTCAAGATGGGAGATGATAAGAAAATGGATAAGAGTTTTGGTAGCATGTTGAGTAAGAAAAGGGCGTATTCTGGCATGTTTTTAAGGTGGAGTCGACAGGACTGGGAGAGAGTCTGGATATGAGGAATAAAACAGTGGGCAGAATCAAGTGTGACACCAAGGCAGCAGGCTTGGGAGACTGAGGAAATTGTGGTGTTATTGACAGTGAGGGAGATTTAAGGGCAGGTAATGACTCTGACGGGAGGGAAGATAATAAGCTCTGTTTTGGACATGTTGAGCTTTAGGTAGCGTTAGGACATCCTTGTGGAGATAGATGCTAGACAGTTGGTTACATGAGATAGAACATAAGGGGGAGGTCAGGGAAGAGATATAGATTTGGGTGTTTTATATTTTAAATGATAAAAATATACTAGAAAATTGTGTCATAAATGCCGGTTTTCATTGAAATTATTACTTCAGAATGTGTTTTAAATGTCTTAAAATACTTATTTGTCACTTACAGAAATATCACAGTAGTTGTGGTTAAAAGTATTTTAATGCAAGCAATATAATAAAATGTAACTTATAAACTAGGCATTTAGTGAAGATCTGTTGAAATAAAATAAGTGCAAGTTTAAACAGCAAAGGCTGATAAACTTGTTTTGATTTTTGGATGGAGTCCTTTATTGAAAGCCCTGACACGTTCCTTATGACATTTCCTAAAGGCTATACCCAGCCTTACATACTCATAATGCCAAGTTGGAAGAGAAAGATATTTGTCCAGCTGCATTAGACAGACTTTGGAGTATAATTACTTCACTATTCCCAATGATATTTATGCAATTGAGTATTCATACTTCAGGGAGAAGAGCTCTGTAGACAGTTGGGGTTGGTCTCTGTGCCTCAAACATAATTGATGCATATTATTTACTTAAATATTTTATTTATTGCAAGGTCTATATGTCTATAACAATACAGAGAACAACAACAATGAATAGAGGGCTTGACAAACGGTTAAAAACCACCCAGGGAGGAGAGAGAAGGAAGGAGAAGCATGAAGGGGGTCAGGTCCAGAGGGTTAGATTTCAGCAGTCGCTCCTCGAGAACTGATGAATCCTGATCAGTTATATCAAATACAGCAAGCAAGTGCGTGGCCCATGGCACCCAAAATTACCAAAAACGTATAAGAACGCTTTATAATAAATGTCATAAATTAAAAGTATGCCAAATTCTATTGATGACCGCAGCCATGGTGGGAGCTGTTGGCGATTTCCAATCTGCTGCAATCTGGAAAGTGGCTGAATCTATAATATAACATATTAGCTTGGACTGGTGGTATCTTGCAGGTGTGAGTGGAAGAAAATAGAAATTGGGGGTGAGCGAACATTAATATGAAGAATTATATACACTAAGTCTTTATAAGTCTCCAAAACTCTTGGAGCTTCATACATTATCAACAGATATGGAGCAAGGAACCAGGTGTGGCACAACCTCTCAAGTGTCTATCTGAAATGCCTGGAACAATACTATGTAGTCTGACTGGAATATACCAATGATATGTGTTGTATATGTATGCTTGACCCTGATGCAAATAGAGCTGGTAGAGGTTAGCTCTGAGATCAGGACCCACTCCTTCTCATCCAGGCTTTTGCCGGTTCTTTCCTCCCAGTCTAGTTTGTGTGGGTCCCTCTCTGGCGAGCTCAGATTTGTAAGTTTATAACATCAAAACTAATCCTCCCATCAAGGCCTGAAACAAAATGATTCAAATGTTATTAGAGGCCTAGTTGTTAGTCGATCTCTGAGCAAAGCATTAAAATGTCTCAACTGCAAAAACGGGTGAAAGTTTTTGTGAAGGATATTGAACTGAGCATGAAGGTCAGAGAACAGTTGAAACATGTGAGAATGTGATAGCTTATTTAAAAATATAACACCGCTCATCAATCAGGGTCCGAAGACTGAAAGAAAGGTCTTGCCCAGGCTTAAAGTCTGGATTATTGAAAAGGGCGTATTTTTGCCAGAATGGGCTGAGGGAGGGAGGAAAGAATTTTCATGTTGATAAACTATTCTTCGATGGTTAGACTGAATTTACTGTACTGGGTCATTGGACTATGCATATATGTATGCATCTATGTATTTAGTCAGGCCAGAAATGCTGTCATTTTGTGTAATATTTGGATTACTAAACTGTTCACGTTTATATAATTCCATTCTCGCTATATTCACATTCACATCTTACCTACTACTCCCCATTATGCTATGCGCCTTTGAGTACTTTCTAATTCAGTCTAACCCTATAAAGGAATTGGGGTCTCCTCTCCACTCTCCATCAGGCAGCAACCACATGTACACCCACCAAAGGGAGCACAGATATAGGCATTACCTTTCTCTCAGCTCTTTCAAAATAGCAATTTTTGAGGTTCGAAGTACCCAGCCCACCACTCTGTGTAAAGCGCTGTATGATCCATAACCTTAATTTTGGATGCTTTTGTCCCCCAAATAAATATAAAGTTATATTTGATTATGTGGGGAGCACCCATATTGGGAGGACCTACAATAAGTATAAAAGTCTCTGTAAAATGCTCATCTTCAATGCATTTATAAGCCCATTCCACGAGATGTGCTAGTGGTCCCAAGCCGCAATATCTGTTTTGGTTATAGCTAATAGCTGCGGTTAACTTGAAAGAGTTGGTCATATTGCTTAGCAATGTTCACTCCCAGGTACTTTAGCTTTTGCAGGCTTTAAGGCAAAGAATCAAAACATGAAGGGCCAGGAGATGTGATCAAACACTTTCCTGTTAAACGCAAATATTAGGGGGATTTTTACTTAAATGTTTTGTACATCAGATTTATTGTTTTACTTGTGTTGCCTGGGGTTATTCAGCCAGGGACAACACCAATTTGGTTCGGGTGAATTAATGAAGGGAAAATGGAGTTCAAATGATTCGCATATATATTTTCATAAATTTTAAGGCCCACATTTAATTATGAGATGAGCCAATAGTTTCAACAACAGTTTGGGTTCCTATCTGGTTTTGCAATCACCACTATATTGGCTAACATGTGATACCCATAAACTGGTGGGCACTAGGACCCAGTGAAACAGGACTGTCTCACAGCATGATACTGGAGAGACTTTAAGACCCAGTAAAGTCCAGTCTGTGAGGGCTGCTGGAATGTTCTGTGTTTTGTGTGACAGGAAAAATGATGAGACTGTGGAGACAGTGATTCAAGAATGCAGAGCAACAGAGAGAGGGCTGAGGAGCCTTGTGAAAAGAGAATATAGAGGAAAACAGATAAAAAGGACAGAACTGGAGTGTCAGCAGCAGTGATCAGAACAACTGATAGAGTGACAGAGGAGCAGCAGTGACCAGAGGTGGTGAGACACAGTAAAAAAGAGATCTGAGACAGATATTAAAAAGTGTGAGAGAGATAGCACTATAAAGAGATAGAAAGAGATAGGAAGAGATAACAGAAGAGGATGAGACAGTGAAATATATTTACCTGTTTGCAAGTGACAGTTACTCTGACAGGAAAACAACAAATAGTTTCACATATTTATCAGAATATCAGTATTATTTATTTCTCCCAATGAAAGGTACTGAACATTTGGCTGAAAGTTATGTTTAAACACCAGATAAGTGTGATGTGTGTCCAGTGACAGAGACTCTTACCTCACAGTCACACAGAACCTCCATTATAACTTTAACCAGCTGTCATCTAAGAGACATCCTCCATCTTGTGGTTGGCAGCCATATTGCCTAGCTATGTTCATTACCATAGACTACTAATTGTTCATAGAGAAAAGAAAATAGTAATTGTTTTATTTGATATACTGTAAGTAGAAATATAAAAATCTGGTGTGCTATTTCCATAACTGTTGCCAAAACACTCAAAGAAAGTGAATATTGATTTGGATTAAGAGTAAAATATTTGGGAGTAGCATTGTAATTATATGGTATTTGATGCTAATCATTATTTGGCCCAAAAACATTTTAGTAATATATTGCTCCTGGATAATAAATTTGATGTTAGTTATTTTTTGGTGTCCTACTTGTATTGGGGACCCGAGGGATCTCTGTCCCACTGCTGTGTCATAAACTAAAGAAGAACATCTGGAGACCAGGTATGAACCGCACTACACTCTAACAATGCCTACCAATAGGAGTGTTACAGTAGTAGAGTCAAAGACGTCCCCTTTAGCATGACATAGAACAGGCCTTAACTGGGTGCCTGTTATGTAATCTATATTAACATCATCGTCACCATCAACATTTATTTTTCTAGCGCCAGCAAATTCCGTAGCACTTTACAATTGGGGACAAATACAGTAATAATCAATACTGGGTAAAACAGACAAACAGGTGAGAGGGACCTGCTTGCACGCTTACAATCTATGGGTCAATGGGGGTTTGAAACATGAGGTGCTACATATTGCATACTGGTCCAGCCAGATTGCAAAGGTAAAATACTAATAATGAGCTAGATTTTCTAATGATGTGATAAGAAGAACATATGATGACAGGGGAAGTTTACAGGAAGCCATTTGGGGAAATCTGTTAGAATGAAGCAATCAACAATATTGCTTAGATATCATATAGGGAGACATCCCAGGGAACGCTCTGAAATAAACTTGCAACAATATATCTAAGGTTCATGTAGGAGTGTCTGCAAGGAAACACAGTGAGACCCTATCAATAGGGGGATAAAAGAGTGCAACATGTTTAGCAGCATTTATAATCAAACACAGGAGTATCTATATAAGTGTACCAGTACATTGTTAGGCAAAAATAACTATTACAATCTAAATATAGATAGTTGAAGTTGAGACTCTTGTATCTTATTGTACTGCAAATAAATAATTTTGTAATCGAAATTTAGGAAGGTGCTGGTTGTGAATATTCAAAGTAATATCATATACTCACATTATATACTCTGTATCCTATAGCACTGCTTATAAATCATTTTGGGACTGATAATTAGGAAAGTGCTTGTCCTGAACATTCAGAGTTACATCTTACCAGCTGGAGTTTATAGGATCTAAACGTTGATTACATTGAACCAAAAAACATTCCAACAAAATTTCTATCCTCCATATGAATTGTAGGTATCGTTGATAACCTGAATGCTCATAACAATTGTGGGGGTCTATAATATATGCCTTCTGTGAACAATCCTATATGACTACAGAATGTATAAATGGTATTCTAAAAGAAACAACTGGAATTAAAGTAGCATGAGGAGGTTTAAGTATGTGACATGCAAAAAGACAATATGTCACCAAAGGTTATGCAAATGAAGTGCTACTTTTGAAACCCTTAACACTTTCTAGTAAATTCTGATATTGCAGGAAGAGTTGTAATTATCATACTAGCCTTAGCTGACAATGTTAAGTGTAGCGAAAAAACACTATATGATAAATTACATATAGTGTCCTTTACAACCCCATAAGCAACAGGGTATTAATAAACTGTCATCTTCCGGGTGATGCTGACATCTGGCAGTTGACAGGCACAACAACTTCTTGCTTGAATAAATGGTTAGACACAGACCTCCTGCCTAGTCACTGGTCAACTAGCTAGCATCAGTCGCCCCGCACAATAGCACAATACAGGTTTGAATACAATAAACCCCTCCCTTTAGTCTAATTACCTCTATAGACCCTGACCTCCACTTTTATATGTTCAGCCTAGGAGTCTCACTCTGCAAGAATTTAACCCTGTCTGCAGCCTGTACCTGCAGACTCCCCAGAACCTCTCCTGTCTCTATGCGGAGAGGTGTGGTAAATAACCCTCTTTGTTACATACCCCTCCACTTAGCGCTGCCAACCTCGGTGAAGCAGACACAGCGGAGAGCGCATCTCTGTGAGAGAGAGCGTCTTGTGTTTTGTTCAGACTGCCTGGTAAATGTTCTGTTTTATCTAACTGTGGTTTGACTAAATCCTGTCCAATGACATATCCCAAATATTTGGCTTCTTTCATTGCCAATGCACATTTCTCTGGATTAGCTTTTATTCCTGCCGACCTCAAAGGAGCTAAGACCACCATGAACAGGGACTAAATGTTGTTGACTTTTGGGAACACTATTTTGAAACACGTTGGGCTAAATTTATCTAGCTGCGGATTTGAAAAAGTGGAGATGTTGCCTATAGCAACCAATCAGATTCTAGCTGTCATTTTGTAGAATGTACTATATAAATGATAACTAGAATCTGATTGGTTGCTATAGACAATATCTCCACTTTTTCACAGCTGCAACTTTACTCCCTTGTTTTTTCTCTCTCAACTCATGGCCTCCTATTTTTACAAATGGATGTTTTTAACTGTGGCTGTACTGTGATAGTTGGATGGGTTTCCTGGCATACAGAACAAACCCTACAGACTCTTTTTATGGCTAGGTGCACTCTGGGCCTGTAAAACCTGCATAGAACTTGTTCTGTAGTTCTATCTTCCCCAAAGTGTCTGCCACCCACCAGAGTTTGTGCAGTTTTTAACACTAAGGCTACATTTACCTGTGGAACTACTAATTGTTGTACATTTCTCCCCTTTATAGTAGCAATTGGAAACAACATATCATTATTAACAACATACAATGGAGTTCAGCCTTCCGAGATGACAGGTTTGGCAATATAACCAACATTATTAGCCAATTTGAAGACATGTTGTAAAGTCATATCATTGAACTGGTCATGTGCAAAATTCTGCAAATATAACAGTTCTGGACAGTCAGACCAGTCTATACCCTCACCCGAAGGCAAGGTAGCTTCCTCTGCACAGTCACCAGCTACTGCGACTATTGGCTGCTCCAGTCTAGGCAACTCACAACACCTCTGTGATGGCCTGACCTTCTTCCCCATCCTTTTAGATGACAGATCTTTATTTTCCCAAACTGCACTGCAGTCCAGGTTTTGTAGCAGAGCATGACACTTTTACTCTCTCCCTTATCCTCAAGCTTGTCATCAAGGCTGGACCTTTGGCTGGTGATTCAATTGCTGAGGTGTCCGGCTGGACTCGCTCAAGTAGGATCTGCTTAAACAGCGAAAAGTCTCCGCCAAGTATCAACGGGTAAGGTAGTTTTGGGGCTATAACAGCCATCCCTTTCACAATTTCGCCTTTAAGTGTCATGGTCAAAAGAGTCCTTTGGAAACTTTTGATTGCCCCATGTTTGCAGCATTATTTTACCATCGACTACCGCAAGACCTTGGCTCCAGCCAGGACAGAGCTGGAAATCAGTGTAAGCTGACTCCCAGACAATCTTGCTGTTCACTCGTACAGTCACTTTAATTAAAGAGGGAGAGACCTGATAACCGTCTAGGCGGCAGGGTAGGCTTCCTCCAATCCCCCATTTGTACATTTTGTGTCATCTCATCTGAGCCTTCCCATTCTTTCTCCTCCTTTGAAGTCCACTCAATCCATCTCTTCTAACCCCTCCATCTCCGTGTCTCAGTCATCTACCATCCCACTGATCGCACATCCCAATTTTTTGATAATTTTGCTGCCTCGCTTCCCCACTACGTATCCTCAGACCCCTAGATCATCCTAAGTGACTTTAATATCCCCATAGACAACCCCATAGAGTCAGCATCCATCAAACTTTTTGCTCTTTCTTTCTCATTTGGCCTCTCAAAATGGATCCTTTCCACCACCCACTGTCTCGGTCACTCCCTTGACCTTGTCTGCTCCCATCAATGTGCTCTTTCTGACTTCTCCAACTCTCCCTTACCACTCTCTGACCACCATCTACTCTCCTTCATTCTTTCCTCATCTCCTCACCACACCCAAAGCTACCCTTACTAGATGCTAGATGCAATCTTGATGCTCTTGATCATGCTATTTTTGCCTCTTTGCTTGGAGCTCTCCTCTCCCCTCTTTCCACCCTGGCCTGCTCCAACCAGGCGTCCTTGCTCTACAACCACACCCTTACCATCGCTCTTCATTCTTCTGCCCCTGCATCTTCTGTCACCTTTGCCACTCTAAACCCTAACCTTGGCACTCCAAATTTACTCGGTTACTTCAATGTATAGCTGAACACCACTGGAGGAAAGGTTCCCTGGCAGACTTCATTAATTTCAAGTTCATCCTCTCATCCTAGAGTTCATCCCTCCTTATTCAAGTCTCTCATCTCATCACAGTCCTCCAATCCACGCCACCTTTTTGCCATTTTCAACACACTCCTTTGCCCCCCGTCCTCCACTTCAATAGTCCCATACTGCCACTAACTTTGCCTCCTTTTTCACTTCCAAAATTAAGGCCATCAGACACAAAGTATCCTCCTCCCACTACTTTTTTGCCACTCATACCATGCAACAGTCCTCCTCATCCAGCCACCACCTCCATCTTCTCCACCACGGGAAGTCCATTCTCTTATATTATCTTTCCTCCTTCAATTCTCAAACTTAACATGGCCAAAACTCATTGTCTTCTCTCCATGAAAAGTCTCCTCATTTCTGTTATGGCTAGCGGCTATTGACATGAATTTCCAGAACAGGTGGCAGAGGTCTTTGCTTATAGCAGCTGCCTTTCCATAGAGCTTATTGCGCTCACATATATTTGGATGCAACTTATATACAATACTGCAGTAAGTAGATTGGAGGTGGTAGCCAAGACATGAGTGGGTAGTTAGGAGCATGCGGGGTCCGGGGTCTGTAGCAGGCAGAGTAATCAGTGACAGGCCAAAAAGTCAGGGCTGGCAGTGAACAAGGAAATCCAAATAACAAAGCCAAAGTTCTGGGCAATCATGGTACAAAAGCAAGATCCAGAAACAAGTCAAGGGTCACTAAGGGAATCAATCAGCAAATGGACAGAGTATCCACAGGAACAAGACTGGGCAGAAAAATGTGCAGCACACAGAACGCTATAATCATCAGGGAGGCTAAGCCCTCCCTTCCCTAAATACCAGAACTGACCAATCAGGAGTTGGGGCCTCAATGTGTGGTAATTGGTTCCCCCAGAAGATGCTCAATTAATAAATACTATTTGCGCACAGGCCCAGCTGCCACAGATGCTGGGATGCTGGGATGCGGTGCTGATTATAAGGCATCCCAGCCACTGCCCTGGTGATGGCCAAGATGGAACTACCAGATATGACATCCCGGCTGTTGTCATGACAGCCGGGATGCAGGTAAGAGCGACTCGATGCAAACCGCGGCTTTCAACACCCTGCCGTCCTCTCTATCACTGTTGACAACACCACTATCTCCTCTGTTCTCCAACTCTGCTGCTTAAGTGTCATTCTTGAATCCTCCCTCTCCTTTGCCTTCTCATTCAATCTTTTGCCCATTTCTGTCGCTGCCAGCTCTGTAACATTGCCCGTATAAGAACCTTCCTCTCCTAGGTTGCCACCAAAACTCTTATCCACTTACTGATCATTTCTCATCTCAACTACTGCAATCTTCTCTTACTGGCCTCCCCTGTTCCCATCTCCCTGCTCTTCGATCTATACATAACGCTGTAGGTAGACTTATCTACCTCTCTCACCGCTCCACATCTGCCTCCCCACTCTGCCAAGCCTTACACTTGCTTCTCATTACCTATAACTTTTTTTTCCAGGCTATTAGTAGCTGTGTTGTGAGTTGTAGTGTTATTTTTTTCTGTATTGCACTTTTATACCATGTACTGTCTTGTCGTTTGCACTTTGTATGACGCTGCTGACCTCATATGACACCCTACAAAAGATTAATAGTAATATTAATATTAATAATAATAATAATAATAATAATAATAATAATAATAGGGTCCTCTGGTTGTGGAACTTCGGGAACAACAACTTAGAAAGACAGGCCTAGCTTACGCAACTGAACAGTCTATAGGCTTTTATAGTGTAGGGCACTTAGTTTTAAAGTGACCAAGCTCTCCACACTTAAAACACACCCAGTCAGGCACCCTTACAGCTGGGCCATGACTAGCAGCAGTGTCCTCTTTGAGGACTTGGGGTTCACACATTTGGATGCTCTCATCCTTAGTGTTTAGTCCCTTATCACACTGTTCTGCTGCTTGTTCAGTTTTACTAACACTGCATTAACTTCCTTTACATTCCTTAATGTGTGCATGTCTTACTGAACCATGGCAATTTTTTGTTTTAAAAAAGCAATTTGTTTGTATGTCTTTGGTGCAATCTCTTTTGCACTGTCCGTAAGAGATGTCACCTATTCCCCTCTTTCCTCATAAGACTTTTGCAATTCATACAACTCATCTTTCAAGAATTCAGAATCAACAATTTATTGCCTTCTCTGCTGCCTTTTCTTTGCAGTTTCTATAAAAGTTTCCACTTCTTTTCTTTTTTCCTCATATGACTTTTGCAATTCATTTCTCAAGGATTCAGAAACAACTTTATGCTTTTTTATTTTTTCATAACAATGATGCTTTAAGTTCAACAGTTCTTCTTCAAGGCAGTGGCTTTTTTCAAAAATATTTCCTTCATGCAATCAAACTCTTCCCTGGCCACATTATCTGCTCCAGGCAATAACAGGTTTTTGCAGAGAGCAAGAGGTTTTTCAACTTTATCTCCCACCTGCAAACTCCACTACAGGTTTTCCAAATCTTCCTGCTGGGACTGAGTTTCAGACACACCTTCTTTTCAGCACACTTTATTCTTTTTCTTGCTTATCTTAGCTGAAGTAATTTTTCACAGTCTATAATATTTTGATTTCATTTTACTTGTTTTTAACAGAGATTTGTTGCACCACAATAAAGTAACTTCTTTCTTTGATGTATGAATTATGATGTAGTTGCACTGGTAGAACCTTCCATATATGTATTCTTGGGTACTCATTCTCTAATATGTGAATAATTTGGGGACTCTTTTTGGGGTTAATATTAAACAAAATGTAAGATATCTTCCTGGTGTAGTTATATTTTTGCTAGTATGTACATAGAACAGGTCCATCAGTTTCAGTGCCAGTATGTCAGAGCACTTTTTGCAAATATTAAGAAGTTAGGCCATCTGGACTTGGGTGTCAGGACTTGTAAAGATATACATGCAGGATCACACTCCAATGGCTGGTATATCCCACTAACCAGTCTCTATAAATGCAGTATTATACTTGGCAATACAATCAATAGATATAACAGGAACTTCATGTCTGGTTCACGGTTGGAGGTAGGACTGAAATATCATTTATTATTATTATTTTCCTAGATCTGTAAAGCGTCACAGTGTTCCGCAGCGCCGTACAGTAGGGAAAACAGGACATACATATAATAGCGATATACATAAAGCAAGGCCATTCTAGACAGACAAAATAAATACAGACATGAAAACAAATGGTATGGTTGACCCTGCTCATCAGAGAGCTTACATTCTACATGAAAGAGGGCATAGCTGAAACAAGAGGAGAGAGTTTAGCTTAGAGTGGAGATTAGGACAGCTGTGAGGGTGTATTAGTGTGTGTATTAGGTAAGCTTTAGAAAAGAGATGGGTGTTTAGAGAACAACTAAAGTTTTGAAGTTTGATCAGCTGTGGTAGGGAATTCCATAAGTGGGGAGCAGCACGGGAGAAGTCTTGTAGGCGCTAGTGAAAGGTGGTCTAACCAGAGACGAGACAAGGCGCAGGTCAGAGGTAGATCATAGGCTATATTTAATCTATAGATACATAAAATTTTTATAGAAAGAGCAGCAAGCAGTTTTCAAATACAGTTCTGGGAGAGGTTACAACTAGGTCCACTGTGCAGATTAAAGTCACAGTTCCAGTTAAAAAAAAAGCAGCAACAGAGTTGTCCAAAAATATATCAAAGTTCTGAGAGTAAATTCATATACCAATTCTGAACCCACCAAGAAATGTCTAGAACATAGTATCACTAAACATCCACTTGCAAGCCAGCATATAGCTCCAGAGTAACAGCAGTGCAATGATGAACAGTTGAAAGTAGATACAAACAGAAACTGGCTCCACTATAGACTAATCAATAATGTGCATTAGTAGACTCAAGGACTCCTAACCTGGAAACAGGTTAAGCATCCAATCTGAATCAGAAATGGGTAGCAATAGTTCATGCAGCATTTAGGATTGCATACAGCAATTTTGCACACAATATCACAAATGCACAGTTGAGCTGCAACCAAGAAACCAAGTCCAAAAGGCAAACAGTGTTCTGAACTGATAGAAGGGTCTGTATGGCAGCAAACAACAGAGATCAAATCTAAGCAGGGCCAATAAACGGAAACACAGGAAACAGATATGCTGGACATTGGTAAGGAAGACCCAACAATCTGGCAAGGTATCCTTGCACTACCTGGCTCTTATAGCTGCAGGTGTGCATCCTGGCACTTGTATGACATCATTGCTCAACAAGATACACATAATATTATTCCTTCCTCTCTTTTCTGTCAATATAGCAAATATTTGTGAACTATAACTTCTAGCCCACTTCTAATATAGTGCCGTCCTAATTATATATGCAACTCTAGGCCTCTGAGGCTCAAATGCCAACAAAGTTGACATAGGTTGTAACACTGGGGCAGAGTACACTTTTAAGGATTTAATCATCTGTTGAATCTCCTCCAAAGTAATGTCCCCATTTGATAACAATAATTGTGCTAGTTGGGGCAACAGAGTTTCATTAGATAGCCGTTAATACTATTACATAAATTATCAAGGAAAGAGGATGGTTTTTAGAACTCTTTCAAGATGGCTGTAGGATCATAGGTTGAGAAGGACACATTCTGTTTCTCGATCTCTCCAATCAGACTGATTGCCCTCTTCTAGCATAGTTTTTTTTACCTAACATAGAGTCCATTTTGTCAGATTAATCATAAAATCGCTGTTGTACTTTTATCATTGTTGCAGCTGCTTTTCTAGGGAGCAGTGCATTCAGTTGTCCTTTAGCGGACTCAATCTGACTGAAGAGATCAGGGGAGGGAATCAATTTATGTCAAGAGAGTAGAAAGCTCAGTTGATCCTCAAGTGTAGCATTCTACTGATCCGCCCAGTTGCGGTGGGCGAGAAGACAAAAATCAGTCTACCACAAGGTCTTGCCCTTAAAAGTTGAACTCAATACACTGTATATGGCTTCTTTAATATTTTATGCTAAAGCTGATGCATTTGCTTATTTAACATGTGCCCCTCCAGCAGCAGCACACTAAGCAGGAAAGAGTTGCAATACATTAGATAATAGATAAAGCCATCATTTATTATCATCTGAAACTAATGCAGGACAACAACTTCTCCTGTTCTGTGAGCTGATATTATATGTGAGAATTACTGGCCCTTCTCTGTGTGCTGATGTCATATCTGAAATTACTGCCCGTACCCTGCGTGCTGATGTCCTATCTGAAATGACTGCCTCTCTTCTGTGTGCTGATGTGATATCTGAAATTACTGCCCGTACCCTGCGTGCTGATGTCAAATCTGAAATGACTGCCTCTCTTCTGTGTGCTGATGTCATATCAGAAGCTACTGCCCCTCCTCTGTGTGCTGATGTCATATCTGAAATTACTGTTCCTCCTCTGTGTGCTGATGTCATATCTGAAATTACTGCCCCTCCTCTGTGTGCTAATGTCATATCAGAAGCTTCTGCCCCTCCTCTGTGTGCTGATGTCACATCTGAAATTACTGCCCCTCTTCTGTGTGCTGATGTCATATCTGAAATTACTGCCTCTTCTGTGTGCTGATGTCATATCTGAAATTACTGCCCCTCCTCTGTGTGCTGATGTCATATCTGAAATTACTGCCCCTCCTCTGTGTGCTGATGTCATATGTGAAACTACTGCCAGGCTCCAGGACCGGCCACCTTCATTAATTTAATGTTGGGGCTAGTTGTGGGGGAAATAGGTCTATTTATTAAATGTGTATGCTATTAATTTAACATCAGGGCTGGTTGGAGGGAAATAGTTCTATTTATTAAATGTATATATAAACTTTAAATACTATTCATTTTATTTAATGTAAAAGTTTGGGCTGGTTGCAGGGAGAGAGGTCTAATTATTAAACTATTGCATTTTATTGAATAACATGAAACAAGCGGCATTAACCAATTAGTTACAAGCTTTCATTAACCTGAAACCACAGGACTGCTAAAAGTTAACATCTGATTGGTTGATGTGGGTTACAGCACAAGATTATTGATATAAGTGTTTTAGCTGATCAGTTTCACTTTGTCTGCCCAGCGTTCAGTGAAGCACATTCTCATTATCTGTGAATTAGATTGAAGTGATTTTTCATCATTGTTGGTATGGGAGAAGATGTGGTTCCCAGCTCCCCCTCGATTGGGCTATATCCAAATATGACCAGCTGTCTGCCTCTCATATTTACAGTGTGTTGTAATAGTGATGGTAGAAGGTTAGAGCAATGAGTGGAACAATGTGGAGAGAGAGGGGCAGGTGATCTCAATCTCCTCTCATCCAACATCCTATTAGTATGAAGATTCCCATAAAAACAGTGGTTGAAGTGAGGGTGTATACAGTGGTATGCCGTACCGCCACTTCTGCTACTATCTTCATTGTAAAATTATCAAATTCCATTCACTTACATTCCCATTACATTTTTCGTACTGATACTTTCAAATTTCCATACCCCCACGTCTATATTTCCACTTCGACCACTGATATAGACATTAACGCTCTACCCACTTTAAGGAAGATATTGAGTATTTGGTAAGGTGTGCAAATTAAGCAAGTGGAAAGGAATATGGTCAACATGTCAGTACTACACAGCAGAAATGTAGTTATTTATAGTTTGGTTTGTAGACAATGTATGATAATTATAGGACTGATTTTCTAAAAAGAAATGGGCATTGGTGAGATGTAACTGAATGGTTGCTTAGCAACAAAGCTTTATAACTCTAATTTTTCACGATATGCTTAATATGTGGACGTTATCAGGCACAAATATATTTGTTATTGCTAGGCCATGTTTCCATATGAACAATAAAATATAATATAAAATTTGTATAAAGCCATTAAGGCTCATTTTCAATCTGCAAATGATGTAGACCCACAATACTTCTTTAACTGAGTGAAAGTCACTTTATTAAGTGAAAGTCACTTAATAAAGTGTCTTTATTCACTTTCTTTATTCACTAAAGAAAGTGAATAGAAAAGTATCAAATTATATTGAAATGTTATTGGTATTTGCAATTAGACATTAAGTGTTGGAAGATCGCACAACCATGTTAAATAAGAAGGATGGTGTACACTTATTGAATATTGCTCTGGATATCTTTAATGTACATATACAGGAAGCAGTGGATCGGTCTGTTTTTATGATTGGTGCAGTGGCTAATTTAAGAAGGCAGTTAAGGGGTGGGGGCTTATTGGTTTTCTCTGGTAAAAGATACATCTGTAGGGTTATTTTTTGGGGGAACGTCCGTGAACCAGTTGGACAGCTGTCATAAAAGGGTTACCATTCCATCTAATGTTTTTACACTGGGAGGGCCTGAGTCTTTAAGGAAAGTAAGGCAAAAAAAAAAGGAAGTAAATGTTCTCCGGGACAAACCATGTTAAAATGCAAGGGGTGCAAATTTGTTTATTATTTTGCACAAGGTTAAACACTGGCTGCTTTTTCATGTAGCACACAAATACTTGATACCTTTATGATTACACTGAAATTTAAAGTTGAACTAGGACATGCACTATCCCAACTATAAGTTTGTCCCCACATTGAAAAAGTTACTCCTTTTTTATGCTTTACTCTCCTTAATGACTCAGGCCCGGAGTGTCTAGTGGCTTGATGGATGGGCACGGCATATGTGACCCTTGGTGTTTGGTTAATGGGCATGGTTGCTGTGGACCTTTGGGGGCACATAGTTGCCTGGTTCACCCCTCTCCTTAAGGATATGGTATTGAATAAATGGCTGTGGGCATATTCTCTCCACTGCTTAGTGTTGTTGTCATTTATCCCATACTACTGTGATGGGAAATTGTGGGACAGAGGGGCAAATAGCTTCCCTGTCTGAGGTCAGCCAATAGGAGTATATTATTATTATTACTACAGAAGAAATCCATGTAGCTCTATACTTCAGACTTCTTAACTCCAGCTGGTCTAAATAATATATAACATTCCTCTTTGTTTCTTTAATGATTGCTTTTGCTTCAGCCATGACTGTGATGAACAAATATATGGACATTATGTTTTCCTTTATATAGAATTGTACATTTAAAGATATTTTTGTAGATATTTTTGCAACTGTTATTTTTGTTTTGTGACTTGAGCTGGAGAATATTTTTTGCATATGGATAGAAACATTATTGTCATTTGTGTTATTATTCTCACTGTCCACAGGTGTGTTTTCTCATCTAATTGGACTGTGCACCTATATTTATATTCAGCTAGCTGTTGAGATAACTAGCATTGCTGAAGCTTGATGACACAAGCGAAACACATAGGGGGAAATCAATTACTAACTAAGTCCCATTGGGAGCTTTGCGTGTTTGTCTAGTAAAACATTGCTGATTTTTGCTAGAACCTCATAGCGGTGTAAACAAAAATCAGACATGTTTTACTTGCTGTAATACCTGTTAGGGCGCACAGGCACGCATCACACAGGGCTCCAACAGGGTTTTGCGTTGAATGGAATTCTGGTTGAGTTTGGTCACTATCTGTGTGTAGTTTGTATGTTGTACCCTTGTTTGCATGGGTTTCCTCCATGTGCTGCGGTTTCCTCCCACAGTCCAAAAATATACTGGTATGTTATGTTATTTGGCTTTTTACTACATGGACCCCTGTGTGTTAGTGTAATAGAAAATTTGGTACTTGTATACTTTACGGACTCAGGGCCTGATTCATTAAGGATCTTAACTTAAGAAGTTTCTTATTTACGTCTCCTGGACAAAACCATGTTACAATGCAAGGGGTGCAAATTAGTTTTCTGTTTTGCATATAAGTTAAATACTGACTGTTTTTTCATGTAGCACACAAATATCAACTTTAAATTTTAGTGTACAAATAAGCTATCAAGTATTTGTGTGCTACATGAAAAAACAGTATTTAACTTATGTGCAAAACAGAATACTAATTTGCACCCCTTGCATTGTAACATGGTTTTGTCCAGGAGACTTAAATAAGAAACTTCTTAATTTAAGATCCTTAATGAATCAGGCCCTTGTTACCTTATTATATAGAACTTTCGGTGACGTTCGCTGCTACTTCCGATTCTTTGGTTGTTGATTCTTCGATTGTTTTTTTCAGCCAAAAACTGAAAATATCTTCTAAAATCACGGTTATTTTTAGGCAAGTCCTCCACATAAACTCGGCTATGTACGACTCAAGGAAATTCCTGTTCGCCCCTCTTCTTTTTTTGTATCCCCACCTAGCAGCAGATCCCCACATCCTTTCCAATCTTCTGTGTATTTGCTAGCGTTTCGGGATCCAAAAAGTTGAAGGTGTGATTTACGCTTAGATGCTGGAAACCATTGTTACTGATATCCGCATAAGCTCGCCAACAATCCGATATGATTGTAGTGTCAGGTCTGATCCGTTCTCTAATAATGGGGAGGAGAGTAGACGCTGAACGGTTTGGGACAAGGACGACAAAACATTTGTTGCTTTCTCTGCAATGAGTCCGTAAAGTACACAAGTCCTGAAAATTTAAACTGTGAACTCCAATAACAGCCAATGACTGAATATTGTTTGCAATGGGGTAGAGTTATATAAATAAACTTTATTATTATTAATAATAATAATAATAATAATAATAATAATTACCAACTTATTCGATTATTGGATTTTCAGATGGCTCTGTGAATTATAGATTATATACATGTAAATCTCCATATATGTTCATATACTGTAAGCACAAACCCACATAATTTGTTTTATATACTAAATGCTAGAGATGTGTGAAATTTTCAAAACTTTTTTGCAAAATATTAGCCTCATTCATTGCATTTGGCCGTGAAATTTTGTATGTTTTGCCGGTGGAATTTGCCCTTAAATGTTCCAGACTTAACCTTAACCACACCCCACATCAGAATGGAGAAGCAACAGCGGAGCTTAAAGATTGTATCAATGGAACTGGACAACACTGTGAAGCAGCCAGTTCCAATGCACAGCTCAGTTTTTGTGAAATTTTGCCACCATTTATTCATTTCTACTAAATGGAAATAATCAGATATGTTTTCTTATCATGTGTGCTAAGATTTATTAAAGGGGACTATTTAAAATACATTATAATTATGCAGTGCTTTTGTTGTCATAGAACTCACTGGAACTGAGTTCTGGCACCTTTCTTCAACGGATTTTCCAAGTTTTAAAAGTAACTTTTGAACATTTGATATTTGGTCCACGTGGACATGAATCGCCCTGTCAAGCGTAGCAGGTCGGTGGCAAAATCATTAAAACGGTGCCTGCGGGCTGCTTGTGTGTCGAGTCCGATGCATGCGGACTTTGTCCACGCTGGTTGTGATGGCAGTGCTTGACTTCTGGCGCTGCTCAGCTTGTAGTTGATCATGTGGTTGCCTGCTGAGTGCTTACTGCGAGCGACGACTGTTATGTTTCGTTACACAACTGACGTGTGTGGGTGTGTGTACAGTGATTGACTACAGGATGTGAGTTCTGGCACCTTTCTACTTCCAAAAACAGTGTAATTATGTAAAGATTATACTCAGTGATCTGTGTCTGAATATAGTGAACCTGGTATAACCTGACAATCTCCTTTCCCCAGCAAAATACTTTCATGACCAAAATTAGAATAAAAAAATTGCCATACTGTATATATGTGCGTGTATATATATATATATATATATATATATATATATATATATATATATTTATATCTTATTCACAATCTGTCCTCCTAAACTTAAACTTTTAACTGATCTCAGACCTCAAACTCATTGGGTCACAGACTACGCCACAAATTTAGTTAGTTGGATTCTGCAATTTCTGTGTTTTACTATTATTCATTTTATTTCACAAACAATTTTGCATTGTTATATCTGTATATATCAATTTGTTATATATATTTTTATGCAATAAGCATTGTGTTATTTCTTGTTTCTTTCATATTCACGCACATTTAATAGAATTCTGTTTTTGTGTTCTTATAGAATTTATGTTTCAGTTTTACATTTTGTAATGCTGCATTTGTGCAGGGAATTGTTTTGTTTTACTATAGTTGTGGTAAGTCGGGGAGTTATAAGAGTACCGTCTTTGAACTAAAACGTCATGGTGGCAGTGTTTTTATGTTTACTTTTTAATAGTGAACAAGATAAAATTCTGTTTTGTATTTTATGTAATTTTTAAATAGACCAAGAGGTCTTGTTGTGACAGATATGTTGATAATACGTACTGAAAGCAAAAAATCATGGGCTTTTAAAGTACAAATATACATCTCCACAACACTTTTTGTGACTTTTTTGTGCAATGCTCCTATTTTTATGGAAAATACATAAATCCATATTTTTAGATGGTGGCAACTTGGTGAGGGTTCAACCTTTGCACCTTCTTTTGAGGTGCTGCTCAGGTGCATTTGTAAGGATGTTCCCTAGTTGTGGGAGGACGCAGAGGCTCTTTATTCCCTGCAAAAGGACTTGGGGCTAGATTTACTAAGCTGCGGGTTTGAAAAAGTGGGGATGTTGCCTATAGCAACCAATCAGATTCTAGCTTTCATTTATTTAGTACCCTCTACAAAATGACAGCCAGAATCTGATTGGTTGCTATAGGCAACATCCCCACTTTTTCAAACCCGCAGCTTAGTAAATCTAGCCCTTGGTCTACATGGGTACTCAAAGGATCATGGTAATCATAACTCGTATAATATTTTTAAAGGGTCACTTTTAGCTTCCAGGTGCATTTGATGTGGAAACACATATTTCTAAGCTCACAAATACCCATATATTCAAACAAACAAAAGTGGCACCTTTATTAGAGACAGCCCAAATTCCCCTGACTCTCATAATTAATGTAAGAGGTAACGAATTTTAAACAAGCAGTATTTTACAGGGGAACCCAGACTGTAGTTATGCACATATATACTGTATATATGACATGTGGATAAATAGATATGCTAATACTAAAACACCAACATTGCCAACCCTTGAAAATATTTTAGGAAAATTTAATTAAATGTTTAATTTAAAGGTGGCTATATGTTTTTTTAAATGTTTGCTTTTGAAATCTTAATTGATAAATTCCCCAAAAATTGAAACAGACAATGAGCGTTGCACTCAAGTCGTACTGTGGATCTGATCAATTATTTTTATAAACACAATTGTTGTTAAATACAAACAGTTACAGTGACAATCAGCGACAGTTATTAACTATAGAATGTACAAATGAGCCTGTATTTAGCTATTTTTTACACTGCAGGTATGGTACATGCTGACGTATTAGATTTGGAAGCCATTTCTTGCAGTTATCTAGATGTTCAAGTCCCTCCACTAATGGATTGGAAAGTAAGTGAAAGACTGAGTCTCAATACACTGATATGTCCCATATGCATAATTTTCCACTATTACCTGAGTAATTTCCTTCTTTCCACATCTATGCAACTGCTAAAGTTCCCAGCAGTGCATTAGGTTGTATAAGTAAATCCGGAACAGATCATTACTAAAAACCTATAACATGTCTCTCTCTACTGGAATAAGTCAATCAGATTCCTGAGATAATAAATCTACCTTGGGTATGTAAATTATGGAAAGCCACATGTCTCACTGCACAATGACCTTGTGGCCCCTATAAGAAAAGTGTGTAAGTTGATATGGTATTCAACATGCATCTAATTGACTCCTGGAAAGAAATGGGTATAATGTAAACTAATTTTTGTGACATCATATACCTATTGTTGAGTAAATGCATCCAAATAAATGGAATATTTCATAGGTTAGTAGTCTACTAGAGTGATGGGCAGCACAGTGGCCTAGTGGTTAGCCCTTCGGCATCACAGCATGAGTTTGATGCCCGACCATGGCCTTATCTGTGTGAAGTTTGTATGTTCTTCCTGTTTTTGTGTGGGTTTCCTCTGGGTGCTCTGGTTTCCTCCCACACTCCAAAAACATACTAGTTGGTTAATTGGCTGCTATTAAATTGCCCTTAGTCTCTCTCGGTCTGTGTGTGTGTGTGTAATATAAACTGTAAACACCAACAGGACAGGGACTGATGTGAGTGTGTTCTCTGTATAGTGCTGTGGAATTAGTGGCGCTATATAAATAGATGATGATGTCTACATGGTGCAATAGTTTGTATCTTCAGGTCAGAAGAGCTGGAAGGAATGGGGTGTTTCTTGCTAACTGCTGATTAGGTGCAGTTATTCACCTAGTATAACACCCACATAAAAACACAATAGATGAGATTTAAATAACATTCAATGGGTGGAGATGTTACGTTTACAGGGGTGTCCTGTAAATGCGCCATCTCATTTTTAGCAGCAAAAGAACTTGATTTTTACATGCATGCAGTGCTGGCGGAGATCAGACCTCGGCCTGTACTTGACACACTTTTTCACCCTCAAGCTACACATTTCATATAATGTAATAAGAACAGCCAGTATGATAGCAATAGTCCAGATTTCCCATCTCTCTCAAATATATTAGGACATAAATGATCTCAGAACTAGTAGTATTTTAAGTGAAAATTTTAAATGAATGAAAGGAAAGTCCAAAAGCATAAGTAGGCACTTAAAATTAGAGATGGGCAGGCTCGGTTCCCCGAGATCCAAATCCATCCGAATTTTGTCTATCCGAGTACCGAGCCGAGTAGGCTCGGTGCTCTCCCGCCCATTTGGAATCGAAATCAAGGCAAAACGTCATCGTGATGTATTTCGTATTTCTGAGCTCGGTTCTCGCGAGATTTGAAAAGCATAAATACCTCCACAGCAATCCATCGCCATGTGACAGAGGGAGAGAGCAGGGTTAGGTCACAGGCTATATCAGCGCAGGGACAGAGCAATAATTGGACACATTATTGTTTCTATTCTATACAATTCTAATATTAATACCAATTGTTAGAGCTGTAAGAGGAGGATAGAGGAGGGTTTTTTTCAATTTCTGGCACTCCAAGTGCTTCTGGGGTGTCCCTTATTCCCCATTGTTTTGCAGCAATTTTTCTGGCTATCAAAAGTCATATTTGTCAGCAGTATCTAAAACAATATTTTGCACTACAAGTGCTTTTGGGATGTCCCATATTCCCCAGTGTTTTACAGTAATTTTTCTGGCTGTCAAAAGTCATATTTGTCAGCAGTATCTATCTAATACAATTTTGGCACTACAAGTGCTGTGGCTTCATTAAAATGGATTCAAAGCAGTCCACATATGAGCAGAATCAGCAACCTGGTTCTGTCATTATTCCTGATGGTAGTATTCCCAGTACGTCATCTGGGAAAGGCGATGTCAAAGTACATAGTCTTTTTAAATCAGGAAAAAAAACACACACCCGAAAAAAATTTACCGTGTTGAAGCGAAAAAGAAGAGTAACTGAGGAAAAGTTAAGTGGCGATAAAAAAAAAATTGCCAACATGCCATTCTACACACTCAGTGGCAAAGAAAGAATGAGGCCTTTGCCTTCCTCTATTAGTGGCAGATCCAAAAATGTTACCAAGCCTTCTTCTTGTACGGTCACTTGTAACCAAGCAAGACCAAGTAATTTGGAGTCTAACAGTTGTGCACAACTACTGTTACGCGTCAAAGCCGAGCTGCAAGAAAACAGTAATGCATTAGAGGATAATGTATGCTCTAAATCAGAAATGACAACAATCCCTGTGGAGAGTCCATCAAACAGTGGTATGTCTAATCGTGAGCATTCTGTTAGTGTACCCATAAAGAAGGGTCATTTCAGCAGTTCTGCTGATGTGTGCCTGAACAGCCTGAGTGTAGCCAATGATACACAAATTGAGGATGCCACTTTAGAATTAGAAGAGGATGAGGGGGAGATTTGTGTAGGTGACGAGGGCGCTAATGAGGATGTTGATGAGGATGAGGTTGTTTGTATAAGTCTTGCACCAGTGGCAGCAGTTCTGGCACATGACAAGAAAAAGGCCATTGTCATGCCTGGCCATAAAACAAAAAAATCCACTTCTTATGTGTGGAATTATTTCTACCCCAATCTAGACAACAATTGTATAGCCATTTTTAGTGTATGTCAAGCCACAGTCAGTCGAGGGAGGGACCTTAACCATCTTGGAACCTCGTCTATGTTATGCCATTTGATGAGAGTTCATGGCAAAGTGTGGGGAAAAGCTGAAAGTTCTTCCAGAAAAATTGCAAGCACTCCATCATCAGCTAGGACCCTCTGGTCACCGACATCCCGACGGCTACAAAATACACCCACCACACCATCCTCATCGATATCCTCAGTAGCGCTCGGAGTTAGCTCTGCATCCCACTTATTAAGGCTGGATGACTCCTGCACTATTATTGATTCCTCTGAAGAAAGCGTTAGTCCCACTGCTGCTGCTGTTGCTGCTGCTGGGAGTGAATCATCAGCCTAGAGGAAGGCCAAGAAAAAGAGCAGTCCTACATTTCAACAATTAACTGTGAAACAATCATTTGCTAGGGGAAGCAAATATGACAGCAGTCACCCAGTCGCCAAGCGAATCACAGACGCCATGGCTGCCATGTTAGTGTTAGATCTGCATCCAATATCCACAATAAACGCAGCTGTTTTTTCACAGTTAATTGAGGTTTTGTGTCCGCGTTACAGAATTCCATTACGACACAATTTTTCCCGTAAAGCTATTCCACAACTATACCGAAAAATGTTGACAAATGTAGAGATTGCGCTAAAAAATGCCACTCTGCCCACTGTCCACTTAACCACAGATATGTGGACAAGTGGAAGTGGTCAAATCAAAGACTATTTGACTGTGACAGCCCACTGGGTTGGTCATTCACCTTCACCAGCAGGAACAGCAGCAGCATGTACACCACTACGTAACATTTGTCACAGGCAGGCCACTCGTTGTATCACTGGCTTCACTAACAGGCATACAGCTGACAATTTGTTACGCAAACTAAGAGATGTGATTGATACATGGCTTATACCACTTGGACTCTCCCCAGGGTATGTCATTTCTGATAACGCCAACAATATAGTGCGAGCATTACAGCTGGGTGAATTCCATCACATTCCCTGTTTTGCTCACACCATCAACTTGGTGGTGCAGAGCTTCCTACGAAATAACCGTGAGGTGCAGGAGATGCTTTCGGTGGGCGGTAAAATTTCAGGCCATTTCAGGCATTCTGCCACAGTATGTAGGAGATTGCAGCAGCTCCAAGAGCAGTTTAACTTGTCCTGCCACCAACTTAAGCAAGTGGTAACTATGTGGAATTCCACCCTGTACATGCTTCAGAGGATGGAGGAACAGCGCAAAGCCATCCAAGCGTATTGCACAAGCCATGACATTGGGAAAGGAGGGGGGATGTATTTCACTCTTGCACAGTGGGGAATCCTTTCAGTGCTGTTCAAGGTGCTGAAACCATTTGAAGTTGTGACGTGTGAAGTGAGTGCAGATTCTGCTAGTTTGAGCCAAGTCATTCCTTTAATTAGACTATTGGAAAAGCAGTTTGAGAAGCTGAAAGAGGAGATGAAAGCAAGCAATTCCGCAAAGTATGTTGGCCTTGTCGATCAAGTACTTAATTCGCTTCACAATGATCCTCGAGTTATTAAGATCTTGAACACGTAGCAGTACGTTTTGGCCACTGTACTTGATCCAAGGTTTAAGACCTACATTGAGTCTTTGCTTCAAAATGAACAAGATGTGAACTTTTGCAAGGAGCTATTGGTCAGCAAGTTATCCGCCGAACTGGGCCTTGGCTTGATGACGTGTCCTCCTTCAGTTTCTCAAGCAGCTGCTGCTCGTAAAAAAATTTAATTTTCAAAAAAGAAGCAGGGAAGACGCAGGGGGCAGACCAGAACAGTTTAACATCTGGGCTGGTTTGAAGGATTTTTCTAAAAAATGTGTGACCTTGCCCATAACTCCATCCAATATGAGTATTAACATGCAAAGGATGGTGGAGGATTATTTTGAAGAGGTAATTGATATGGAAATGTCAGACAGTCCCTTTCCTTACTAGGAAGAAAAGCAGGCAATTTGGAAACCCATGTACAAACTTGCTTTGAAATACTTAAGCTGCCCATCCTCCAATGTGTACTCTGAACGAGTGTTCAGCACAGCAGGGAACTTAGTCAGTGATCGCCGTAGAAGGTTACTTCCCAAAAATTTGGAGAAAATGATGTTTATAAAATGAACTACATCTTCCACGAGGAAGGCCTTCACCATCCAAGACATCCAAGCACTGACAGTTCTCTAATGGCGGATTCAAGCGGCGATGAATTGATAGTATGTGATGATGATGTACACACTGATGAGGGTGAGGATGAAGCTCCAGATGATAATGATAACATGTTTTTAAAACTTTCTATTTAAGTGTAGGGTGAAATCTACCCCCAAAGAGGAAAGGGACTTGGGGCATTTCCATATCATGTACCGTCTTGAAAGGCTGCTGTTTGGGCAATTTCTCCTTAAGGGTAGGGTGTTATACACAGACTGACCCCAAACTGGCTTTGTTCATTTCAATTAATATTGTACAGTCTATAATGGCTGAGTTTTTTAGTATTTTCTACAAGTGGAGGGGGGCCTATAGAGACAGTAACCAAACTGCCTTTGTCCATTTCTATTAATATTGTACAGTCTATAATGGCTGAATTGTTTTGTATTTTCGACAAGTGGAGGGGGGCCTATAGAGACAGAAACCAAACTGCCTTTGTCCATTTCAATTAATATTGTACAGTCTATAACGGCTGAATTTTTTGTATTTTCTACAAGTGGAGGGGGGCCTATAGAGACAGAAACCAAACTGCCTTTGTCCATTTCTTTACATATTTAACTATAAGTGTAGGGTGTAATATACATCCAAAGACGATGGCTGCATTGCCAATATGCATAGATGGAGAGGAAGACAATCTAGTTTGTGTGTAGAATTAATGATGGCCTACCAGGAATTAAACTGTTTTTTTGATAATTTATTAGCTTTACAACTACATTACTTATCCAAGAAACAGTTGGAGCACTAAATTTGGTTCTTGTATGCCCAAAAACATTGATTTTTTAACAAAATAGCAAAACAAAACCAAACAAAACCAAAACCAAAGCATAATGTTAATCCAGATCCAAAACCAAAACCAAAACACGGGGGTCAGTGAGCATCTCTACTTAAATGATGCACTCTTTTTACTACACACATCTACATCTTGACCGACAATTCTGCAAACGTAGATGCAGATTTTACAGACAGAAAAAAAGACATGTTGTGAGCTTGCATTCGTTAAGTGGCCAGATAATTGCATGGTCTAGTTCATCAAGATGCTCCTTCTGATGGGGAAGGCTGGTTGAAATGGAACATGCCTTGCTGAATGCAGGCAAAGTGCAGGAAAGTTTCACATATGTAAAAACAAGATTTTGTGTTGTGGGGCGAGATGTTTAAATGGGCTCCAAGTGTTGAGGATTGCCCCATTTAAGATGGCATTAAGTGGGATGTTTTTTGCACCAAGCATGGTGATTTTAGATAGGAAAGCCATTTTTTTTGTTTGTGCACAAATGCCAATTTATTACAACTATTACATGTACAACTAATACCTTTATGACTTATGTAAGACTTGAATAAGCAGCTCTGTAGGAGAGACATTAAATTAATTTAAATGGGTGGACAATTAGGCACATTTGCTCAACAAATACATTACATATTTACACTTTTGCACTTGCAAATGACTCTTTAAGTGTCACTATGCAATTGTTCTGGCATCCAAGTGTCAGTGTACAATTATTCTGGGACCCCAAAAATGCCATTCATAATAGAATGTATAGCATATTTGACAATCAGAAAAGCATAAAATTAGATTCTGGGGCCCCAATTGGTCTCAAATAATGCATAGCTCCAGAATACAGAGCTTATTCTCTGACGGCTAGTGCACAAAATAGACCCATTCCCTGGTGTCTAATGTATAATACTGAGTCCATTCCCTGGTGACTTTGAGGTAGTGCTGCTATACACTTAAGGTGTCTGCCTCCCTTGCTTGTGCTTCAGTCTGATCCTGCTACAGGAACATGTAGATAAATAATTGGTTCATATAACTAGTTCAAAGCATGGAACCCAATGTAAACTTATAGGCAGATTTTATAGACTGTAACTTTCATGCCATCTGTAATCAATATGTCAGGGTTTGCAAAAATGGGGGAGCAGATTCATACATGGGGGTAAATGTATGAACATGCGGGTTCTTCAACACCCGCGTGTTCAGCATGTTCGGCGATTAAATTTCAAGCGGCGCTGCATTGTAAATGGAAACTTCCCTTTACAATGCAGCGCCGCTTGAAATTTAATAGCCGAACACGCGGGTGTTGAAGAACCCGCATGTTCATACATTTACCCCATGGTGTCTGTCACTTTTAAGCAACAAAGCACAGTAAGCACTAGCGAAATTTTCCTTAGTCCACTTTTAGCCTCTGTTCATGAAGAGGTAAACGTGGCTCTGCTCAAAGGCCATATACTATTTCCTTATTAACACATCATTCTGAATTTCTAACAAAATAACTGTTTTTTTGCAGTCTACTGTTGTGGAGTTTCTAGGCATACTCAAATTGCAGGAATTTTTGCCATTTTTATAAATCTTAAGCTCTTCACCTTAAAACCCAAAATATTACTTTAAGGAGTAAAGATGAGAGAGGGGGATTTCAACCCTCTGGGGCAGATGCTACACACAGCAGCAGCCGCACAAGAATCACAGACCAGTAGATCTGGTAAAACTAACCAATGTTATTGTCATTTTTTTTATTTGTAAGTTGCAGTAAAAATAATTACAAAATAGCCAGAAGAAAAGTCTAAAAGTTCTAACTAAAATGTTAAAGTAAACATAAACCAGAGTCCCTCTCTAACATGGGTCATCCAACACCCAGCGAAACGGAACTTCCCAGTGTAATGTTTACTTGCATTGGTTCCACTTCCTTTCTCTCTTTTTCTTGGAGACCAGGATTACCTGCATTTCCCCACGACTATGGTAATGGCAATGTTTTTAACACATTTAAGGGGGGGGGGGTATATTCACTAAACTGCAAATTTGAAAAAATATAGCAACCAATCAGATTCTAGCTATAATTTTATAGACCGTTCTAAATGCATTATAACTAATCATCTGATTGGTTGCTATAGGCAACATTTCCACTTTTTCAAACTCACACTTTAGTAAATATACCCCTGGGATTCTTTTACTAGGCTATAGCACAATTTACATGGTGAAATGCATATACATGTGCAGTTGTACTGCATATATACACAATGCATGCCTATTAACTGATGGCCCATCTACATATCCGGGGGTAAATGTATCAAGCTGAGAGTTTTTCAGGGGGTTTGAAAAACCAATCAGATTCTAGTTATCATTTATTTAGTACATTCTAAAAAATGACAGCTAGAATCTGATTGGTTGCAACATCTCCACTTTTCAAACCTGCTGGAAAACTCTCTGCATGATACATTTACCCCCTATGTGTGTTATCACTGGTATTTCAAATATGCACAATCTTCTCCATTAATGGTATTTAAATGAATATAACGTACTTTAGGTGATACTAATCCTTTTAAATATGAGTAGCACATAAACATAATATATTTCCTTATTTTTTGTTTTATTAGTTCCTCGGAAAATTAATTATAATATTTAAGCAACAGAAACTGTTGGCAGCTTAGGTTTGACTAGTGTTATACCACAAGTCACAGGCAGATGTCAGCATTACACCATCAGTTCACTTAGGTAGGAGAGGACAGCAGGTTTTTACATTACACTGATTTATATTTCCATATAGTGGGTATACTTGCATCATTATGGGTGGCTCACTTTACTCACATTGCTATTACCATTATTTAGACTGTAGTTAAACCCAAATTAACAAGATACAGGGGATAGAGTTTTATTTTATTTTGGACTTGAAATGAAGGATGGGATGGATTTTATGGCTTGAACAAACATCACCTGGCTGTTCAGGTTTTCATTTCAAAATGACAAGAGCCCTACTTAGGGGGTATTCTATAAAGGTTCAGGAATCTGTGAATGTATTTTATTTTGTAACGATACATCGTGACACCATATTTTATAAAATTGTCAGGACAGAGTAATATTGTACTTTTTTAAATTTAGGGTTAAATGCTGATTTAGCCAGAAAAATACTTTACAATGACAAAACATACATTCTATGAAAGCAACATGTTGCGGTGTTAACCAGACCACAGCCACATATTTTTTTCTCCCTAAGCATAAAAAGAGGCAAAAAAAATTAGAAAAAAAAAAAAAAAGTAGCACTTGATTTATGGCATCAGTGAGGGCAAGTGTTCCGGTCAAACTGCAAATACTGCAAAATCCATAGTGGTGCTGGAAACACTTTGATGAATAAATTGTCTTTATTATTACCCAGTTAAATAGTCATATTAACAATATAGTTTGATATGTTATTTATAAATCACTATGGGCTAGATTTACTAAACTGCGGGTTTGAAAAAGTGGAGATGTTGCCTATAGCAACCAATAAGATTCTAGCTGTCATTTATTTAGTGCATTCCTCAAAATGACAGCTAGAATCTGATTGGTTGCTATGGGCAACATCTCCACTTTTTCAAACCCGCAGTCTAGTAAATATGTCCCTGTCTGATTTGCTCTAACATACATTTTCTTTTTCCAGGAATCCAGCATCTTTGCTTTAAAATTGTTTTCTCAAATGGATTTGCTAGTTAAGCATTGTTGAATCTACTTTTTGGATTTACGGTACTTCTTAATAATACAGATATAACATGTGATGTTTGTTTTCATATACAGTGTGTATTACAGTTAGTCTTTACATATGTTTTTAACTTTGTAGCTTCTCAGATCCAGTAGGGTTCATATACTAACAATGCATTCATATACAAATACTGACCTAAACCATAGCAACCAATCAGACACTTGCTTTCACTGCCTAACTGCACTAGACAGATAAAAGGGGTTGGGTACGTGTCCCCTCCCAGACATCATGTTGCCAAAGTTGGCAAGTATGATTAATGAAGAAGTTTTGTGCATCGGCGTGTGTCTGTCTACACACTGGATTATGTGAACCTATGCAGGAGTAGGTAATGTCGGACGTCCAGTGCTGACTATGAAACTACAACCCCAGGTCTTGCTCTTCTATTATGTGATCTTTATAGAATGGAGCTATCTCCGACTATGAGCAGGAACCAGGGCCAACACTGCCATTAGCCAAAACTAACTATAATTATTTTATGTAAAATAGACAACTGGCTGTCTGAGAACCAGGCTTACCTGCCTATTATGGAAAACAAAAGGGAATTTACAAGGAACAAAGTATGTCGGCCGGCAGCACAGATACAGTTTAGTGACATCATGCACCTATTTTTGCTAAAATACGTCTGTTTAGAGGAATTACAAGTTGCAAAATGTATCTCCTGATGGGAGACCCTAGGCAGAACAAGGCATTTCTTTATGAAAGTATGTTAGGTGCAGGAAAGTGTCTTACTTAGCTGGAAAAACAAAATGTCATTTTATGGTACAAAGGATTTAAATTAACTTTAAAGGGCGGAGATTGGAGTTCTGGTTTAGCTGAGTCTTTCCTAAAGCGAAACAACCTGATTCCTGGAGGTGGCGGAGTTGCTGTCTTATGGTTGCAATGGGACAATCTTTTCACTGTTCAGACACATTTTACACAGGAAAATGCATTTTATGCTCACAGATACCAATGTCATCAAAACGATGGATGTTCAATGCTGCATTTTAATCAGATGAATTTCAGGTGATTAATCTTCTCTATAGTGTCAATGGAATGAGAGATTAATCAATTTTTTTGGGCAATGATTCTGGGTAGGAAATGCTAATTGAAATAGAGAATAAAGGAATGTTTTGTTTTCCCTTTTTGTGATTAATCTAATGCGATTTTATGTGAAATCGCTCATATAGCCTCAGCCAAAGATTGAAGTCTAGAGCTATATTTTTAGTCTCTGCAATTAATCACTTAGAAAACATTATGGGCCTGATTCATGCAGGAAATGAAATGCAGATATGTGCCGTATTTTGCTTAAAATCGCTCTGCACATGCCCAGAACCGGACTATATGGCAGTGTTAATGCAGCAACGTCCAATTAATCTTCGAGCACAAAGGACCCTTACTACAGCCTACGATTTCATGGGCAGAAAAGGGAGGTGAATGATCATATGCACGTAGTCAGTGTTCAGTAAGGGCATGCCAAGCTCGAGTGCACACAGCAGTGCCCGATTCAAGCTTTGGGCATCTCAATGGTACCCGTTTTTCAGTCATATCACTTGCACCACCTACAGGTCAGATGTAAGTGCCGATTGATAGTGATGACGGTCACGTAGGCGTGCTAGAACATGTGTCTGCAATCAGTTACAACTGTAAACAAATATTTTATGTACAGTAGACATTAATAACATCATGATACATGTATTTAATGAGTAAAAAAAAATTACTTTTTTAATGTTTTTTTCGTTAATGATTATATTATTAATAGGTGACAATCACTGAATACTTTTTTCTTCTCTGTGTTCTTTTAGGACTTCATATTCCACATATGTATTGGTCGTATCTTGCATTGTATTGTGTCTACCACAGCAGAATGGATCTAGACCTGTATTCAGCAGAGACATTTCTTCCGCTTCTTGTTGAATACAGACGTACGTATGCCCGAATTACGTGCATTTAAAAAAACAAAACACAATGTACGTTCGTTTTGGGTGCCTTAATGAATCAGGCCCTATGTTACTGATTTGGTCCATAGCCTGAGATTTATATGAATGTTCCGGGATTTTATTAAGTTTATATCACTATTTCAATGCCTAGTCCACATTGTTCACTCTTACTTGGTGCCATAATCACAGATTATGTGAGTCTCCCATGTCTTTCACCATCTCTGATCGCATCTGTTCCTAGTTTACAAACCACTTTCTTTACCTGTCTTAATGTCAATGTATTTTTTGCTATTCAATACATATTTTCTATTGTCAAATACTTCTACAATGTATTATAACTATGCAGCCTGTTTCTATTCTCCTATCAGTTTGCTCTTGTAATCTTAGCCCAAGTTATGATATAGTGATTGTTGTTATGATATTGGTGTATAAGCTCTATTTCCTAGTTGTCTACATACTCAAAAGATGTTATTGTAGTGTAAAACAGTTTCTGCTAGATGAAAGTCAGTGCATACAGCACTGAGAAATAATACATAAGGGGAGTTCTGCTTTGTGGAAGATTCAGGAGGATTACAGAGATTGTGAAGATTTATATTTTTGTTTCTATTTAGGGCACTCATTATCAAGTATTTTGAATGCAGTAGCTACATAAGCCACTAATGTAATAGAATATGAACATTGTGGTGTTGATATACACTGATCAGCCACAACATTAACACTACTAACAAGTTAAATGAATATCCTGTTGATTCTCTCTCTTCCTTTCTTTTGACTTTCTTGCATATTGTTATAATTGTAGTCATACTTGGCTCAGGAATTGTCATATTTAGTACAATATAATATAAGAATTCCGTACAATCAAACTACATAATCTAATAATGCTACTTCCTATCGTCCTGACCTTAAGACAAACGCTAAGGTAAACATCTAGAAATCTATTATTTTTTTTACTCTGTATCAAGTGCTCAATTAAGGCTTTTTATAACCTCCCAATTCTATACCAGTGAGCTAACTCTCTAATCACTATTCAAGTTACACAATCGTATCCCACTGCAGGACTAAATATCTGGCTCTTAATATCACTCCTCAATCCATTTACCATAATAGTCATGTTACTTCCAGAAATAGAGTTTTATGCTCATAGTATCATGAAACAGGATACAAGAGTGCTACTATCTTTTATTAGGAATACCCTTAAGCATGCAATTGTGAGATTCTACACCACATCATTCATGCCTCAATGTAAGCAACCCATCTTCAACTCCTTGCATCAATTTCTTATAATATTTTCCGGGTCGGCTCCCAGTAAGACTGCCTAATCTGTCATGTTAAGCCAGGGTTAACCTTAAAAAGCAAACAAAGCTACTATTTGACATTAATATATATATCAAAGGCTATGTAATAGTGAGCTGAATAATATACATGTACTGTTGCATTTATATATATATATATATATATATATATATATATATAAAATATAAATGGCTAGTGGCGTGTGTTAGTCTGTCTGTGTGTGGAAAAAAATAAAACCAGGCTGCAGCGCCACCTGCTGGGCGGAATTATACACTGACCTACTAAATTCTTAGTGTGTGTGAAAAAAAAAACTCAGAAAGGGCTGAAATTTGGTATACTAAGATGTTTTTAATTTGTTAATTTAATTTGTTAATTGTTAAAAGTGTTTATAAAGATTTAAAATATATATATATATATATTTCTTGAAGGAGAAGTGACAGTGGGGAGTGGTTGGTGGTTGCCGGGGGTGACAGTGGGGAGTGGTTGGTGGTTGAGGCCTGGGCTATGGCCCAAATGCATGACAAGAACCTTTTTAACACCTTAAGTAGCTTGATTTGACTAGAATGCATGAGTATCATGCACGGGTTAACTTGTATATATAAATATATATATATATATATATATATATATATATATATATATATAGGAGATACTTGTGAAAGTGATCCTTTGTCTTTTGGACATCAATCTATGATTTTAGATTTTTTGACCCTTAAATGATAGTGATAAAGTGACACTTTAATTCAGATCACAATATGGCACAACACAATACAGAGGCTCTAAAATTAATTATTACAGCAACATGAGTTAAGTCTGTGAAGCTATTTACTCAAAACATTATGCAGTGCTCAAGTCATTATGACACGCTAATTGTTCCACTTCAGATCAAACCTCATTTATATATTTACTTAAGCAAAACATCTGTTCAACAAATTAATTTCTCACTTTGGTATATGTGCTATCATGTAATACTAAATATAATAATCAAATACATTTCTATAGACTGTGAAGCATGTTCTCTAGCTCATCAGTGTAGTCAGGAATGTTTGGTCTATTGAGTTTCTAGTATCATGTATTTGTCTGGATTTAGTGACTATAATAATACTTGAAAGTGGACAACTGAAAGACTGCTAGCTCTGGTGATACACATTTCACTTAGAACAATTTGTTTTTTAATTAGCTAGGGTGGAAAGTATGGTTGGCAAATGACTGCATTGCCATGTATCTAGTCACTGATCTGGACGTTCAATGGTCAGGGCAAATTACTAGATCGTAGTGCGTGCCCAACTTAGGACTGAAATACTAATTGTTCCCACCTAAAAAAATGTTGTATAAATATGTAAAAGTTCCAATGCCAAGACAAAAACTGCGATGCATGAAATGGCACGTTGGTAGGTTATCTAGTTATAGTTTTTTCTTCCAGAATTTTCTTCAGCCTTCCTTAATAATAATTCATCCTAATTGACTTATGTGTCTGATTAGTTTACTACATTTTTGTTTATGTACATTTTTAGTTAAGCTAGTCACACAGACACTGTAATACAGTCATAAAGCACAACTGCAGAAGATCCAGATCTGTGGCTTATATGGACAAAGACAGATCCAGACAATGGGTCAACTAATGTTTCCTTCGGCCAGTGTTTGCACTCACACAGGGGGATGCAGTCATTTATCACCAGGCCTTATTAAAATTTCTTCCAATTGGACTTATTGAAAACTTTATTTAAGAATAAATGAAGAATCAGTATTAACATCATCATCATCATCATCATCACCATTTATTTATATAGCGCCACTGATTCTGTACAGAGAATTCATTCACATCAGTCCCTGCCCCATTGGAGCTTATAGTCTAAATTCCTTAATACACACACACACACACACACACACAGAGAGAGAGAGACTAGGGTCAATTTTGATAGCAGCCAATTAACCTACCAGTATGTTTTTGAAATGTGGGAGGAAACCGGAGCACCTGGAGGAAACCCACGCAAACACAGGGAGAACATACAAACTCCACACAGATAAGGCCAAGGTTGGGAATTGAACTCATGACCCCAGCGGTGTGAGGCAGAAGTGCTAACCACTTAGCCACCGTCCTGCCCGATATACATCATAGGAAAAGTTGGATTTTCCGCGGTTGTCTGAAAGCAAAGGATTTTCCCAATAGAGATATTGCTAAGAATGTTTTAGATTTTGTTAGAGCCCTAGGTATAGTGCACTCCTTGATAGAACATTGCCATTAGATGCCACAATACTATGGCAGAGAGGTAAGAATTTTGACCAGCTTCATCATGTGATAACATTTGAGCAAGTAAACTCTCAGCCTCAGACAGTGGACCGGGGCTGTAATGAGTTATTACTGATGATCTCCTTAGCTATTCTCCATCTCCAGTAGTTACACCTATCCACCAAAATCTACACTGTTCACAAAATTGGTGGTAATCATTAAAAAGATTATGACAGCAAGGACACCTGCAAATCAAAAATGATTTTAACGATTACCACAATTCCGACAGCGAGGACACCTACAAATAAAAAATTAATTTAACGATTACCACAATTCCGACAGCGAGGACACCTACAAATAAAAAACTGAATTTAACGATTACCACAATTCCGACAGCGAGGACACCTACAAATAAAAAACAAATTTAGTAAAAACTAGAGATGGGCGGGTCCGGTTCTCCGAGAACCGAACCCACCCGAACTTTGGGTATCCGAGTACCGAGCTGAGCAGCTCGGTACTCTCCCGCCCATTCCGAATCCAAATCGAGGCCGAACGTCATTGTGACGTTGTCGGATCTCGGGACTCGGTTCTCGCGATACTTCAACTTTATAAATACACGCCTCCACAGCAATCCATCGCCATTTGACAGAGGGAGAGAGCAGGGTGTAGTCATAGGCTAATTAGAGCAGGGACAGAGAATACAATATTGTTCTTGCAATTGCTCTAACCAAAATCGCTAGTGCAGAGAGGAGGATAGAGGTTTATTATTTTTTCTTCATATTTGGCACTCCCCAGCGCTTTTGGGGTGTCCCCCATAATTGTGCATTAATATTTCTGGCTGTCAAAAGTCATATCTGTCAGCAGTATCTACTAAATAATTTGTAGCACACCTCAGTGCTTTTGGGGTGTCCTCCCTAATTGTGCATTAATATTTCTGGCTGTCAAAAGTCATATCTGTCAGCAGTATCTACTAAATAATTTTTAGCACTCCTCAGTGTTTTTGGGGTGTCCTCCCTAATTGTGCATTAATATTTCTGGCTGTCAAAAGTCATATCTGTCAGCAGTATCTACTAAATAATTTTTAGCACTCCTCAGTGTTTTTGGGGTGTCCTCCCTAATTGTGCATTAATATTTCTGGCTGTCAAAAGTCATATCTGTCAGCAGTATCTACTAAATAATTTTTAGCACTCCTCAGTGTTTTTGGGGTGTCCTCCCTAATTGTGCATTAATATTTCTGGCTGTCAAAAGTCATATCTGTCAGCAGTATCTACTAAATAATTTTTAGCACTCCTCAGTGTTTTTGGGGTGTCCTCCCTAATTGTGCATTAATATTTCTGGCTGTCAAAAGTCATATCTGTCAGCAGTATCTACTAAATAATTTTTAGCACTCCTCAGTGTTTTTGGGGTGTCCTCCCTAATTGTGCATTAATATTTCTGGCTGTCAAAAGTCATATCTGTCAGCAGTATCTACTAAATAATTTTTAGCACTCCTCAGTGTTTTTGGGGTGTCCTCCCTAATTGTGCATTAATATTTCTGGCTGTCAAAAGTCATATCTGTCAGCAGTATCTACTAAATAATTTTTAGCACTCCTCAGTGTTTTTGGGGTGTCCTCCCTAATTGTGCATTAATATTTCTGGCTGTCAAAAGTCATATCTGTCAGCAGTATCTACTAAATAATTTTTAGCACTCCTCAGTGTTTTTGGGGTGTCCTCCCTAATTGTGCATTAATATTTCTGGCTGTCAAAAGTCATATCTGTCAGCAGTATCTACTAAATAATTTTTAGCACTCCTCAGTGCTTTTGGGGTGTCCTCCCTAATTGTGCATTAATATTTCTGGCTGTCAAAAGTCATAACTGTCAGCAGAATCTACTAAATAATTTTTAGCACTCCCCAGTGGTTTGCGCTCAGAATGGATTCAAAGCAGTCCACATATGATCTAAATGAGCAACCAGGTTCTGTCACCAGTCCTGATGTTAGTGTTCCCAGTACGTCATCTGGCCAAGGCGATGTCAAACAACAGAGTGTTTTCAAATTAGTGCAAAAAACAAAAACCCAAAAAAAATTTACTGTATTGAAGTGAAAAAGAAGTGTAACTGAGCAAAAGTTAAGTGACGATAAAAAAAAAATTGCAAGCATGCCATTCTACACACGCAGTGGCAAAGAGAGAATGAGGCCTTCACCTTTGGCTATTAGTGGCAGATCCCAAAAAGTTACCCAGCCTACAATTGGTGCACAACTACTGTTACGCGTCAAAGCCGAGCTGCAAGATAACAGTGAGGCATTACAGGAGAATATTTGCTCTGATTCACAAATGACAACAATCCCTGTGGAGAGTCCATCCAACAGTGGGATGTCTAATCGTGAGCATTCTGCTGATGTGTGCCTTAATAGCCCGAGTATAGCCGGTGATACCCAAATTGAGGATGCCACTTTGGAATTAGAAGAGGATGAGGGGGAGATTTGTGTAGGCGACGAGGGCGCTAATGAGGATGTTGATGAGGATGAGGTTGTTTGTGTAAGTCCTGCACCAGTGGCAGCAGTTCTGGCACGTGACAAGAAAAAGGCCATTGTCATGCCTGTGCATAAAACAAAAAAATCCACTTCTTATGTGTGGAATTATTTCTACCCAAATCCAGACAACAATTGTATAGCCATTTGTAGTGTATGTGAAGCCACAGTCAGTCGAGGGAGGGACCTTAACCATCTTGGAACCTCGTCTATGTTACGCCATTTAACGAGAGTTCATGGCAAAGTGTTGGGAAAAGCTGAAAGTTCTTCCCAAAAGAATATAAGCACTCCCTCATCAGCTAAGACCCTCCGCTCACCGACATACCGACGGCTACAAAATACACCCACCACACCATCCTCATCAATATCCTCAGTAGCGCTCGGAGCTAGCCCGGCATCCCACTTAAGGCTGGATGACTCCGGCACTATTATTGATTCCTCTGAAGAAAGCGTTAGTCCTGCTGCTGCTGTTGCTGCTGCTGGGGGTGAATCGTCATCCCAGAGGCAGGTGAATAAAATGAGCAGTCCTACATTTCAGCAATTAACTGTGAAACAATCATTTGCGAGGGGAAGCAAATATGACAGCAGTCACCCAGTCGCCAAGCGAATCACAGACGCCATGGCTGCAATGTTAGTGTTAGATCTGCGTCCAATCTCCACAATAAACGCAGCTGGTTTTTCACAGTTAATTGAGGTTTTGTGTCAGCGTTACAGAATTCCATCGCGACACCATTTCTCCCGTAAAGCTATTCCACAACTATACCAAAGAGTGTGTAAAAATGTAGAGATTGCGCTGAAAAATGCCATTCTGCCCACTGTTCACTTAACCACAGATATGTGGACAAGTGGAAGTGGCCAAACCAAAGACTATATGACTGTGACAGCCCACTGGGTTGGTCATTCACCTTCACCAGCAGGAACAGCAGCAGCATGTACACCACTACGTAACATTTGTCACAGGCAGGCCACTCTTTGTATCACCGGCTTCACTAACAGGCATACGGCTGACAATTTGTTACGCAAACTGAGAGATGTGATTGATGCATGGCTTATACCACTTGGACTCTCCCCAGTGTATGTCATTTCAGATAACGCCAACAATATAGTGCGAGCATTACAGCTGGGTGATTTCCAACATATTCCCTGTTTTGCTTACACCATCAACTTGGTGGTGCAGAGCTTCCTACGAAATAACCGTGAGGTGCAGGAGATGCTTTCGGTGGCCCGTAAAATTTCAGGCCATTTCAGGCATTCAGCCACAGCATGTAGGAGATTACAGCAGCTCCAAGAGCAGTTTAACTTGCCCTGCCACCAACTTAAGCAAGAGGTGGTAACTCGGTGGAATTCCACCCTGTACATGCTTCAGAGGATGGAGGAACAGCGCAAAGCCATCCAAGCATATTGCACAAGTCATGACATTGGGAAAGGAGGGGGGATGTATTTCACTCTTGCACAGTGGGGAATCCTTTCAGTGCTGTGCAAGGTGCTGAAACCATTTGAAGTTGTGACATGTGAGGTCAGTGCTGACTCTGCTAGTTTGAGCCAAGTCATTCCTTTAATTAGACTATTGGAAAAGCAGCTTGAGAAAATGAAGGAGGAGCTGAAAGCAAGCAATTCAGCAAAGTATGTTGGCCTTGTCGATCAAGTACTTAATTCGCTTCACAATGATCCTCGAGTTATTAAGATCTTGAACTCGGATCAGTACGTTTTGGCCACTGTGCTTGATCCAAGGTTTAAAACCTACATTGAGTCTTTACTTTAAGAAGCCTTATTGAACTGATTCTAGAAGTAAGGACTAGTGAACTAATTCAATTAGACTCAGATATCAATCAGCTTGATAGTATCCTCCACCCATTTAAAGCTCAGCACGAATACGCTACACTTGAAAACCTGATAAAAACCAGGCTAAATAAAAAAGAAACCTTACTGATACAAACTAAAAAGAGGAAACTTTTGAGAGATAAATTTGGGATTAAAGGCCCGACATATAAAAAACATAAACGACCACTTATTAAGACTACCAGCCATTCACGAGACATACATCAGAACAAATACACAAATCGGACACAGCAATCACCAAATAAAACATTAGGACGTAACAGCCCCAGATTACCAAGCAAGAATCCCATATACAAACAACTCAATCTTACTTATCAACAATATATGACAAGATTACATTCCAGACAGAATCCCCCAGAATACAAACAACCAAATCCCAGACGGGAAACTGTAACATCCTCATCAGAAGAGGATCTATCCTTCTCTATCTATGAAATCGATCATGACCCTCAATATGATAAATTAGTGCGAGAATCATTCGGACAAGGTTGGCTTGATCTTAATTTAACAGACACTATACAAAGTGAAGCCTCCATCCATATGAGCACAAATCAAGAACTAGACAATATAAGATCTACCAACATCAGTCCAACACCAACTCCCTCTTTTTTAGGAGTTACCCCGTACGACCCAATACCAGATCCAATATCAGTTCCCACACATCAATCAATTTCCCAAACTCCCCAAATAAAAAGAAAACTCCACCAAAACGACACAGAGGTCGAAGAGGGGGCAAAAAAAGTAAAAGTAACCTAAAGACACTCTCAAAGGAGGAGCTACAACAAGGAATTTTCAACCTTAGTGATTTTCCACTACAAATGCCACATGCATCACTGTTACATAAGGGTTTGAAATTTGCCCCTTCAAATAAACCAAACAAATTTGAAATGTATCTTGACTTACATAGGTTCACTAGGAAACTTACTCTCAAAAAATATTTCCTTAAACACCCACCACAAATTAGGGAAGCTACCACATCCACTTATAAACATAGCGTACTCAGACCAACATCAAAGTTTAACCCCACGTTCCTCAAAGGTCCCCTCATTCAAACCTTTGAACATCTGGTTATGGATGATTTCCAAAAGATGACCACCCATGACAGGCCAAATCGTATTAATCTTACCCCAGCGGAAATCATTGCTTTAAAGGAACTACAACAGAACACCAACATAGTCATTAAGCCTGCCGACAAGGGTGGAGGTATTGTGCTGCTGAACAAACAAGACTATATCACGGTAGCCACTAACATTCTGAATGACTCAACTACATATACCAAGTTAAATGCAGATCCAACTGTCCCATTTCAGCAATCATTAACCAAACTGCTTAACACAGGTTTAGAACAAGGGATTCTCACTAAGAAAGAATTTGACTTCATATCTGTCACACACCCCACTATCCCAGTATTCTACTATTTGCCAAAAATACATAAAAATGCTATTCAACCTCCAGGAAGACCTATCATTTCCGGTATAAATTCCATCACATCCAACTTATCACAGTATATTGACCATTTCCTGCAACCATACGTGAAAGCTCAGAAGTCCTACATTAGAGACACTACCCACATCCTCAATATCTTGACCAACGTGGAGTGGAGTGACGATCTCTGGCTTGTCACAAGCGACGTCACCTCACTCTATACGGTCATTGCCCACCATCAGGGACTCCAAAGTATCGAACACCTCCTTTCAACAGATCCCAGTATACAACCACTACAGGTCCAATTCATTCTGGACAGCATTCGCTTCATACTCAATCACAACTATTTTTGGTTCCAAAACACATTCTATCTACAGACCAGAGGTACAGCAATGGGGACCAGGTTTGCCCCAAGTTACGCTAATATCTTCATGAGCAGGTGGGAGGACCAATACATATGGTCCAACCACCAACATGGGTCAGGCCTGGTCCTATGGCACAGATATATTGACGATATATTTGCTATCTGGAGAGGTGACGAGACGTCCCTTACTAATTTCCTGCAAGAACTCAACAACAATCCATATAACCTGACATTCACCACCAAGTATAGTCGTGAGGAAGTAGAATTCTTAGATCTACTCATTTTCATCCAAGCTAATCATTTGGAAACCAAAACATATCAAAAACCAGTAGATGTCAACAGTTACATCCTTGCCACCAGTAACCATCACCCTCAATGGCTAAACAATATACCGTACGGCCAATTTACAAGAATCCGTAGGAATTGTTCCCAACTAGACCATTTTGCAGAACAAGGACAACAATTGAAACAACAATTCTTGGATAAAGATTACCCTATAGAAAACATTAATTCGGCATACATTAAAGCCGAAACAAGAGATAGGAAGTCCCTGTTGCAACCTAAAGATCCACATACCAATTCAATACAACAAGATAAAATACTATTCATCACCGATTACAACAATAAAGCATTCAAAATTCAGAAAATTATTAATTCACACTGGAATATACTTAAACAGGACCCTGATTTATGTCACATTCTCCCCCCAAAACCAAGCATCATTTTCCGTAAAGCACCTGATCTCAAAAAGAAGTTGGTTCAGAACCACTTCCTACCAAAAACCACCATACAAACCACATTGACCCCACACCAACAACAGACTGGCTTCTACAGTTGTGGCAACTGTATAGCGTGCAGGACATGTGGTGTGAGAAGTACTAAGCCTACTAATACTTTCCAATCCATCACTACCAAACAAACCTACACAGTCAAGGACTTCATCACCTGTGAAACTAAAGAAGTAGTATACCTCCTCCAATGTCCGTGCCCACTACAATATGTAGGACGGACAATTCGACCGTTGAAAACCAGGTTAGCAGAGCATGTACGGAACATCAAACGTAGCTTACATACCCACAGCGTTTCACAGCACTTTCACCTCAAACATAATAGTGATCCATCCTCCCTCAAATTCACAGCTATCTCTAAGATCAAGAGGAACTGGCGAGGTGGAAACCTCACCAAAAATATAAACAAAGAAGAACATAGATGGATATTCGAGTTGGACACACAGACTCCAAAAGGTCTTAACATAGAGTTTGATGTATGTAGTTGTCTGTAAATCTACACCACGTACGGCAAGGTCAGATCCACACCGTGCTGGCATACCACCCAGTCCATGCCCGATCCCATCCCGAACTCGGAAGCGATACTGGGTGGGCCCGATCAGTATCCAACGTGCGAACGTTGGGGAAGATCGGGTCCAGCACAGTGTGGTATCTGGAGAGTTGACCTCCCTACCCAGTGGTGTAGTACGGACTCATACTGACGACCAGACCTAACCACCGCATAATTCTGCAAGTATCGCATGAATAGCACTGACTACTATTATCCTAGTAGAACAACGGAATCCTACTATGTCGCTAACAATATCAGGGACTTATTTTCATTAATTCCCATCTATGACCCACGTACATAATTACCTACGTATACGAAAATATGTACCACAGCATGATAGGGCGTCAATATTCAGTACGCCAAATTTATTTATCTACCTCTACTATATTCCATATTTTCACTCTATTTCGATTTTATCTTCATTATTTTTTATTTTTATTTTTATTTTTATTTTTATTTTTATATTTATTTTTATTTTTATTTTTATCTTTATTTCTATTGGTATATTCATATTTATCATTATTTTCATTTTCTATTCCCCCCTCTTTTATGTTTATTATTATATTTACATTTATTTATTTATATATTTTTTTATTTATTATTATTATTTTTTCTTATTTTTTCTTATTTCATTTTACTTAACATTCTCAGTATAATCCATTTGATACACATAGGAATCTGATGGGTATTTATTTATTTACTATGCACATGACGCAAATAACGTTTAATGAACCACACTTACTGTCATGTGTATACACATGCACAAATCCACTATCTCCATCTCTCCATTAATACAATTGCTATCACCAACCAAGTCTACAGATGTCTTGTTCACCCATCTAATAATTCATGTATATACTCCGCTTTGTTGCCACTATGTGTTTCCTATCCCCCCCTTTTTTATGCTATGTCTGTTCCTTATGAATGATGTCTGTATCCACAAATGGGGAATTGATGATACCCCAAGTCGCTATGTACAACGGATGTAGATTCGCAACACACTGGAACATTTCTGAATTCAGGAACTAACTGCCACTCAACACTGTACTATGTATAAATACCTCGTCTCCTTCACATACCAAACTACTGCCTTGAGAAAGTCACCTAGGTGACGAAACGCGTCGGCCAATCAGCATTCACTTCCGGATTACTCACACCCGATACGTCACATCCGGCCAGGCGTGTGTTCAAGGCTAGGACACACGCCGCCCGTGGCATCTGTATTACCGCTATTGTGTTTACTCAGAAATTGGTTCACTAAACACTGGACAATATTTACCCACCGCCGCTCGGACCGCCTGCACACTACCAACTCCATCTACTGGATTTACAGGACAATCTCTGGGTATCTGGACCACTACTAAGCGCAAGTATTGTGACCAATTCTTTTACAACTTGGACATTTAGTCAAGTTTCAACGGACCGCGATATCCTCCAGGACTATAACCCAGCCATTATATTGCACTTATTTTATCTGTCTGTTTATTAAGATTGTTTGTTGGACATTTTCCTTGTACTTATCAGTTCTCTACTGACTACACCTAGGTCTGTGACCATTATCCATACATGTTTCAACCTGCATATGGAATTATGTATTTTACTGTATATGTTTGTGCATTTTAACACATGACTAATTGTTGTAATATCTGATAAAACCATTTTGTTTATAGCTCCCGGCATATCCATTATTTAGGTATAGCGCGGAATACTTTGTATTTTTGTAAATGAGCGAGATGTGAACTTTTGCAAGGAGCTATTGCTCAGCAAGTTGGCCGCTGAACTGGGCCTCGGCTTGACGACGTGTCCTCCTTCACTTTCTCAAGCTGTTGCTCGTAAAAAATTAAATTTCCAAAAAAGAAGCAGGGAAGACACAGGGGGCAGACGAGAACAATTTAACATCTGGGCTGGTTTGAAGGATTTTTCAAAAAAATGTGTCACTTTGCCCATAACTCCATCCAATATGAGTATAAACATGCAAAGGATGGTGGAGGATTACTTTCAAGAGGTAGTTGATATGGAAATGTCAGACAGTCCCTTTCCTTACTGGGAAGAAAAGCAGGCCATTTGGAAACCCATGTACAAACTTGCTTTGCAATACCTAAGCTGCCCACCCTCCAATGTGTACTCTGAACGAGTGTTCAGCACAGCAGGGAACTTAGTCAGTGATCGCCGTAGAAGGTTACTTCCCAAAAATGTGGAGAAAATGATGTTTATAAAAATGAACTACATCTTCCACGAGGAAGGCCTTCACCATCCAAGACATCCAAGCACTGACTGTTCTCTAATGGCGGATTCAAGCGGCGATGAATTGATAGTCTGTGATGATGACGTACACACTGATGAGGGTGAGGATTAAGCTGAAGATGATGCCGATAACATCTTTTTAAAACTTTCTATGTAAGTGTAGGGTGCAATCTACCCCCAAAGAGGAAAGGGACTTGTGGCATTTCCATATCACATACCATCTTGAAAGGCTGCTGTTAGGGCAATTTATCCTTAAGGGTAGGGTGTCATAGACAGAGTGACCCTAAACTGGCTTTGTCCATTTTTCATAATATTGTACAGTCTATAATGGCTGAATTTTTGGGTATTTTATACAAGTGGAGGGGGGCCTAGAGAGACAGAAACCAAACTGGCTTTTTCCATGTCAATTAATATTGTACAGTCTATAATGGCTGAATTTTTTGGTATTTTATACAAGTGGAGGGGGGCCTAGAGAGACAGAGTAACCCCAAACTGTCTTTCTCCATGTCAATTAATATTGTACAGTCTATAATGGCTGAATTTTTTAGTATTTTATACAAGTGGAGGGGGGCCTAGAGAGACAGAAACCAAACTGGCTTTCTCCATGTCAATTAATATTGTACAGTCTATAATGGCTGAATTTTTTGGTATTTTATACAAGTGGAGGGGGGCCTAGAGAGACAGAGTGACCCCAAACTGTCTTTCTCCATGTCAATTAATATTGTACAGTCTATAATGGCTGAATTTTTTAGTATTTTATACAAGTGGAGGGGGGCCTAGAGAGACAGAAACCAAACTGGCTTTCTCCATGTCAATTAATATTGTACAGTCTATAATGGCTGAATTTTTTGGTATTTTATACAAGTGGAGGGGGGCCTTGAGAGACAAAAACCAAACTGGCTTTTTCCATTTCTTTACATATTTAACTATAAGTGTAGGGTGTAATATACATTCAAAGACGATGGCTGCATTGCCAATATGCATAGATGGAGAGGAAGACAATCTGTTTTGTGTGTAGAATAGGCCTACCAACGAAGAATTAAACTGTTTTTTTGGATGATTTATTACCTCAACAATTAGATTACTTGTCTCTAAAACAGTTGGAGCACTAAATTGGGTTAATTTAGGCCCAAAAACATGGATTTTCCCAAAAAATAGCAAAACAAAACCAAACAAAACCAAAACCAAAACCAAAACACGCAATGGCGGTTTTGCAAAACCAAAACCAAAACCAAAACACGACGGTAATCCAGATCCAAAACCGAATCCAAAACCAAAACACGGGGGTCAGTGACCATCTCTAGTAAAAACTGATTTCAATATAAGCAGACTTACCTAAAAACCGACTGTGCAGATCACCGATGGGGGCAGCATGCTGACAGCAACTTTTTCCGATTCCACAGCTCTTCAGCAGTACACTCTGATATCATCGCAACTTCTATGAATGTTAATTTAAAGCGGTACCCCTACCAATCCACCCTCCTCTCCATCCAGCCACCATCTCTTGTGTTCCTTCTGCCCCTCTACAAGTGACTAAGTCCATTCTCTTAAATTATCCTCTCCACCCTCAACCTGCCCTCTAGATCCCATCCCCTCTCACCTCCTTCGCTTCCTCTCTCCCACTATCTGCTCCCACCTTGCTCACCTCTTCAATCTGCCCCCCTCCACTGGAATCTTCCCCTCATTCTTTAAACAAAAACTGTTTTTTTCCAGGGGCCGATTTTGCGCCCAGTGGTCTTGCTCCTATCTCTAAAAAGTCCCAATAATATAAAACTCCATAATATTCAATATTAGTAATAATATTTAATATTAGATATACACCATTATATTCAATATTAGTAGTAGTTCAATTAGTTGACTTGAATAGCTTTTTTTGGCTCTCTGATTACCTTTTTGTTAGTACTTTCGCTGCTGCAATAACTATTCTATATTAATTATTACAATTAATTTTACAGGCTGTTTAGTCTTTTTCTAAAGATAGCAGAGTAACCAAAAGTCATCACTGTCACTCTAAAGTATAATTATTTTTCGCAGCATGTCTCCAGATCTTCAGTTTCACCAGGGACCTTGGAATGGACTATTGAAGTTACCCAATGGAACCAAGGTGTGTGCACCATAATAAATCAACTGTCTATTTGTATTATTATTGATGCACTGGCAATGCTTATTGTGTATTTGGGCCATGTTATGTATGTTACATGTAATATAACACATACAGAGGAGAGGAAAGGATATTATCTATGGAAGGCACACCTATATATGGCATAATATCCTAAATTGAATGGGGTAATGGCTAAAAAAGAAGCTTACCCTTATATTAATCGCTTAGCCCTTGGTAGAGATCAAAAAAATAAGTACACATAAAAAACAAGTTTATTAGTATTTTTAAAATCGAGCAAAATATTAAAACCAAGTGAGATTTTGTGGAAAGCTGATACAATACCTCTGCTGTAAAATACAAGTATATTAGAAGTAGTCAGAAAGAGATTCTGACCATATAAATGTAATAGGGTGACAAACATTTGAGGTGGGGACATTTGTAAAGCACATATGGACATGAAGATGAGTTGGACAAGCACAAATTAATAATTCAGATTAGAACATATTTATAGTTTTCCCTATTATTATTATAATTTTTTTTTGCTATTGATGTATATAAACAGGGTCAGATAATGGTTAAAACCACATACAGCAACCTACTTAAAGAAAGCATACTAAAGCAAAATAAAAATATCAATTAATTGCTGCAAAAGTTTATGAAACAGGTTGTAAGAATTAGAGACAACTAAAAGTGACTGAACTTAGCAGTTTATACCAGAAATGCATAATTTAGAATACATTCATAATTCATAATACATTCATAGTGTTGCACACAAAGAGATTCAGACAATAGTTGCTCGGAATAAGCCTACTTGAGTTTATAAAATAAAGTGATTCCTGTTACCTACTTGCTGCCCTGATATTACCCTCATTTTGCACCTTTGGTATGGTAATAAAGCCCTGTTGTGTTTTTTTAAAATATTTTTTCTATATATGTAGACAATACATATTTGGTTAAAAGTTGAATATAAAGTACTTAAATATAAATTAATTTATTTGACATTACACACATCAACTGGTCAACTATATTAGTGATAAAGAATTCCAGCTTTTACCTCTTACAAAGGCAGCGGTAACTGATAATAAGTGGCTCAACAGACAAATCCGGTTGTGCTCTAAATTTATTTTTATTTACAAGAAGGACGGCATGTAACAGGACATAATCTGCCTGACATTCGGCTTCTGGTACTGTACATTGAATTAACTAGACTTAGAGTTTTAGTAATGCGGAAGATCACTATCAGCTGTGACACAGTTTAAATTAAAACCCAGACCAATCTACTATCACAGATTACAAAGAGGAAACAAATCATCAGAGGTTCTAATATCATGAACAACTATTATTAAATTTCTGTGTTTAATAGTGCAGAAGACAATGAGCAACATGTATAAAACCAGCTGATCACACTGTGTGTGTTCTGCAATATCGGTGAAAATTGTGCAAATTAACTTAAATGCAAAATGCAAAAATGCTTTACAAATGTTATGCAAACACGTAAAAACTTGGAAGACACTGCGCAGCTTTGACAGTACCTGCTGGTAATTTGCTTGTGTTTTCTGCTGAGAAATTCTAATTCGCCCAATAAAGTTACATTATAAATAAAATGCAGTAGTGTATTATGTAAGCAATGCCCACTTTTACGTACATCATTAATGTTATTCCAGTGCAAAGATGGCAGAGCCAGAAAATATGTACTCAGTCACCCAAAAGTCATCACAGGTCTGGGCCAATGTAAGATACAAACAGTGTCTCCATGATAACACATGACTGCAGTATAAATTGTCTCCTCCAACACTCATCCTTTCAAGACTTTGGGGGTTGCTTTTCCACTGGGCTCCCTTACCAGTGAAGTGGCAACCCACATAAGCCAAGCCTCTCTGGGACCCCCAAACAAGTACATATGACCTCTCAACTCTGTGCAGCTGAAACACACCCAACACTTTCTCCACTCCACCCTGAATACCCAAAATCAATATATCCAGACCAAGCTCTGTAGGATGCACCATGGGCCTCATGTAGAGTTGGACGCATTTGTGTCCAAAACGTAGATGTGAAATGAAAGCAGAAAAAATAATGCAATCACATGTTGCATCTTAAGATATGTGAAACTCAGCATAGTACCATAGTATGTTAAATCAAGTTAATGATGATGTTTTAATGTAGAATTTAAAAAAGAGAAAATAAATAAATAATAATAAAAAAAACACTCCCCCCAAAAATAATCTAAGCACCAGTGCAGCATGGTGTTCTACCAAAAAAGCAGCAACCAACACCTCTGTCATAGAGTGACAAACCTCAGCCTGTTCAAAATATGCAGTTTCCCCACCGGAAAAAAGAGCTCCTTGCTGACAGCACAAGGCCTCCTACCAACTCCTAGCTGGTGGATGTTGGGGTACTATTGGTCTCAGCAAGCACTGCTTGGGTGTGATGACACTTATAGAACTACAAGAACCAGCATGCTCTGGCATCCATGCCCACTGGGAACTGTAGCGCCACATAAAAAATGCTGTAATAAAAAAAAACCCACTATGAAAAAATACTTTATCTAAATAGAGACTCCTCCAATCCCTTGTTCACCAATTTATTACACACCTAATTCCAAAGAGAACATCTTCTTTCTTCCAGCTTTTAGTCCAAACAGAATAAAAATTCCCCCAGACTGACACAGCAGAATTATCCATTGCAGAGCCCTGACATGAATGACAGAGCAGGAGGCTTGTTTATTCTAAGGGTGGTAATTCCCATGCTAAACAGGCTTGGGCTCTGTCTCATCATGGCAGGTGCACTGCCTTTCTGGGTTTCCCTGTTATAGTGTGACCAGTCCAGCCTGTCATAGCCTGGTGCTGGTTGAGGCCTTTGTGGGGGAGCCCATGTTGTTCATCCCCCCCCCCCCCCAATAGCTGCAACCTATCCAGGCTATGAGCTCTGGTGCTAGGATCACTTGTGGAGAGGGGTTGATGCTGTTTTTTTTAATTATTCACCAATTTTTTTTTGTAACTCTGCAATGATCCGTTCTGATGGTTATCAGCAATTCGAGCACCACAAGAAATATTACCATGGCTGTGTCCATCTCTGATTTAGTCACAATCACTTTTACCTGCCCCTTCGCTCCCCCTCTGCGTCCCTCTAAGCGTAAGGAGTCGTAAGTGTAAAATGCAGCCAATCTGCACATGAGCAGTACAAAAATGCATATTTTGTACAATATATTTATGTTACCTACATCCAACTCTACATGAGGACATGTGTTTATTAAAAATAACTAACAAATACGTTCTCCCCAGTCTACCATCAATTTAGTTTCATTTTAGCCCGAATCACATTTTGGTATCAGTATCTCATTGCCACCTTCTCTCATCATTACACCACTATCATGTATGGAAACAGTACATATCAGCAAATTACCCCTTTCATATGTAAGATATACAACCACATGAGCTGCCAATGTTAATGTATTGACCTAAACTTTGTTTTTCCCACCAGATTCCTTCATTCCTTTATCTCCTTCACTACACCATAAAATAGACCATCCATGCTCATACCTGCTCAACCAAATAATGTTGTTTACCCACTACATCACACTCCTATCCATCTGATTTTTAATATTTCCTTGAAATAATGTGTACTTATACATCCATCTGGATTTATTTATTTCCTATCTCCTCTACTGAGCTCAGAAGTGCTGGGAGTAAAGAAAGCATGAACTCTATCTCCATTTTTACCAGTAAGGCGTCTTTCCCCAAGAGACTGGGCCACTGAAAGGATGCATCCAATGAAAAATACGACACCGAACATATCTCCTCACCAATCCCATCATTTGCAGAGTCACCCTTTGGGAATAGGTAGGTAAGCAAAGGGTTCCACCATCCACCCCTAGCCCAGCTTCTTCATCTGATTTAAGATTGCTGTATAGTTTTACAATTTATGCTCCCTGAAGGGGATCAGAAATCCTTCTGAAACCCACTTTTCCAGTAACAATGACACCTCCTTGTCATATCCTTTGAGCCAGAGGCACATCACATCTTTTCTCCTGGTGTTCTGCCCTTATCACACAGGTTCCCCATGCCCGCCCTGTCTTCTCCTTTTGAAACACTTTGTGAGCGGGAAACTCCTACCACATCTGGAACATTCATTACTAGATTTCCTATTTTTGTTATTTTATACCCCCTTCTATCACCCTCCTCTCTTCTGAACAGATCAATATCTTCCTATTGATCTGAACAGTCACACACCTCCTAGATTGTGCAAACAGCACCAGCTTTATCCAAAGCTGCATGCGTAGCCTCGAGGAGGTACAATCGATTACATCTCACTAGGCCTCTAGCAGCCTGGGCTGGCCTAAGATTTGGCTGTATCAGGGAGAAAGATTCCACTCAACAGATTTGGCTGTCACTTGCAAACTACCATCTCTGAACATTCCTCCCCATTTCTCTATACAGAGCTCTCCCTAGCTACCTCAACAAATGCTCCTTACCCTGCAATATTCATTTGCCCATTAAACCCTTATCCTCTTATTTCCAGATAGTCATGTTATGCTTTGACAAATCTTTGCTTGTTCTATATTATATGTTCATGAAATAATAATTTAACTGAATTAAGATTTCTACAATGGCTAGTTCATATGTCATGTCTCTACCTTCCACTGCTTCTCCTTATTCCAACAGTACCAATGGCAGTTTCACAAAAATGCCAGTTGTCAATGTCTACATTAAAATTGGTGGTTGATAATGTTTCTGATCCCACTTTGTCAGGGTGACCCCAAGTTTGTGGTCTCTCTGTTATATGAAAAACCAGCCCAGGCCATCTAGCCAAAGGGTGGTTAAAGATTTGGAAAGTGAGAGAGGGCATGCTGCATGATCATTCATTCATTTATTCATTCATTCATTCATTCATTTTTTTGTGAGCTACTTAGATTCTGTCATAGCAGCTTGGCTCAGGGAAGAAGTCCTCAGGCTGAACTGTTTGAATGGAATTGGGAAAAATATATACAGATTTAATCAATAATAAAATGTTTGATTTCTAATACCAAGTGTGACAAACAGATTCAGGTGATAACAATTCATTGCACACAAGTGAAAGTTACAAATGCAATATACATTGCATGAAAAGTAAAGAATTTACTATTGTACGTTAAAGTTTTGCACATTAAATATTATCAAAGATAAGAGGTAGGATCTATTAAGCCCCTACCAATAAATGTTTTTCTTCATCTGGAGTCTGAAAAGCTTATGATTATTAATTAAATATTGGAAATGTAATTTTGTCCCTATCTAAATGAAGTGTAAATTATTTAGCATACTGTCATTCTACTTATTTAGCTATTCTGAAAAATAAAGAATAATAGTTCACTTTCCCCCACTGGCTGCTATCAGTTAAAAAGTAATACATTCATCTATTAGATCTACAGTAAACTATATTAACAATGCTATTGCATACACCTCATGGGAAATCTATCTTAGGACTTAGTTGATATGACTTCCAGGGTGAAGTGGAAATGAATTTCCGCAGCATTTTCAAAGTCAAATGTGTTTTTGTGATAGACATTAAGAAAAGTAAAAAGCATTTTACACTGTATTCATCACCCTATGGGTATGAGTGCGGGGAAATTGGCACATGCAGTATTTCATTAACTGGCTTTTGTTGTCTTCAGAATAGAAATCTTGAGATCTTCAATAGCATGCCTTGAAACACAAGCAACCATGTTCTTTTGTTCTGGGTACCTTACAGTTTTAGCATATCCAGATGATATTTTCTTAAAGAACAGAATTGAAAAAGAAGGCACTCCAGGTCAAAAGAAAGAATTTTTTTAACAATATTAAAATGACTCTTATTAGTAATATAAAGTAAGAATGTTTATTCACATTTCAGCTTTTACCTGGTCCCTTTATGGTAAAATATTTAAAAATATAGATAAAGAAAGTGAAAATACACAATTATTGCCTTAATCCCTTACACTGACACTACACTGATGATAGTATCGTCTGATATAAATCAGTGTTATTTCATTGTTGATCTGATATAATTCCCTTATGACTTCTAATAGCTCCTTTATTTTTCACTATAAACGGTGGACAAGATTAGCACGAGAGGTGTGTGGCCGATGCCAGCACCCACTTCCGGGTCTGTGATGTCACAACGGACGTTCAACCCTGATGTACATTTCGACAATCACTTTTTCAATGGGATAACCCTATTGGAAACATCAATTGCCTCTTATAGTTTGAGTATCCAATATCCTGTTGGGATCTTTGATTGGGATGTTTGAGGACCTATTAGATTTATTCAGTTGTCAACATATGATTATTTGTCTTACCATTTGATTTGAATGTTTTAAGACCTTTTGAATCAATTCAGAACCTTCCCCTTTGTATCGATGTCTTAGGAGGTCCCATTTATGGTTCTATTTTAGTTATCAATGTGTTTTAACTTGTTAATCTATACACGTTATTCAGCCAAAATGTTTTGTATTATCCTAATGAAATAATAATTTTTAATATAATTTTATATATCAATAGAATAAGGTAATCCTTTTCATTAATAGTTTTGCCTGTCAATAAACATTCATATTATTATTGTTGTCATCTATGTATCAATCCTGTCAGTTCTTTTTTATATATCATCAATTATTGTGTACTTTTATTATATCATGATAATATTGGTATGTTATTTTCAAATCCCTATCTGGGGGTAAATGTATGAAGCTCTGGGTTCTTCAACACCCGCGAGTTCGGCGCCTTCAGCGCTTAAATTTAAAGCGGCGCTGCCTTGTAAAGGGTTTCTCTTTACAAGGCAGCGCCGCTTTAAATTTAAGCGCTGAAGACGCCGAACTCGCGGGTGTTGAAGAACCCGGAGCTTCATACATTTACCCTCTGATGTTTCATTTTTTTTCTTCTTCTTTTCTTTTCCTTTTCTCTCTTTTTTCTTTTTCTTTCTTCATCTTTTTCTATTATCTTTTTTATTTGCATATTCTGGTGAATTTATTATTCTAAATATATTTTAATACTTAATAATTTCATAATTGTATATATAGTATTCCTTATTTATATGTTTTGGATGATTGATTATTCTATGTGTACTTCATTGTGATTTCATAATGTTATTTAAATATATACAAAACAATATAAATAAAAGGAAACTAAAAATGGATATGAAAACCCTTGTGTATCTAAACAATATAATTATTTGTGTATATAAATATAACGATGAATTAAAGTGAAAGGAAGGAGTAAAATGTAAATACTACAAATAAAGACAAAAAAATGGGACTTATTGTTGACAATATCATCATATTGTTGAAAAACAATTGAATAAAAAGTATATATAAGGTGTAAGGTGTAAATACTCTGTTTAATTTAAAAAAAATTGTTATTGTTGACAATGAATTAATATTGATAAGAAATTTGTACTAAGTAGAGATGCTCACTGACCCCCAGTGAACTGGTTTTGGATCTGGATAAGTTTCATGTTTTGGTTTTGGTTTTGGCAAAACCGCCCTCATGTGTTTTGGTTTTGGATTTTTAGAAAAAATCCTAAAATATGCAAACATCACATAATTTTGCACTCTTTTTGTTCCTACATTATTATTAACCTCAATAACACTAATTTCAAGTCATTTGCAGTCAATTGTGACTACTTCACAGGTCATAATATTATTTTCATACACTTTCGGACAAATACTGCAGCGACCTGGCTGGATGGTAAGCGACAAAGCAATGACACAAGCACACGGCAGTTCCTAGCACATCTAGGACACATTGTCACACAGCAGTGGCAGAAAAGAAAAATGGGGGTCCGCCCTCCCTTCCACCCACCGTTATGTTGGATCTTAAAAAGGAATCCAAAAATCACAAGATCCGAGATCCGACGACGTAACTATGACGTTTTGCCTCATTTTCAAATCTGAAAAAGCGCAACAGTACCGAGCCGACTTGTACTCAGATCTACTAAGTTCGGGTATGTTCGGTTCTCAGGGAACTGAGCCTGAGCATCTCTAGTACTAAAGTGAATATAAGTGATGATATAGAAGTGATACAAGTGAAACAAGTAAAGAAAAACATAAAGAAAAAATATAAAGTTGCAAAACTGGGATATTATAAATCACTTTATAAAGTGACACTTTAAATAATATAATATTGATAATAACATATTTAGTTAGTACTTTATAATAGTATTACCATTCAGAGAAAAGCTAAAGAAAAAAAAGAAGAAAGAGAAAGAATAAGAAAAACCCTCACAATTAGCGAGGAAATCCCAAAAGAGAAGGGGAAACAGGAAAAACACACCGAAGACACAAGACAAATCCAAGTGATAACCCAAGGTAAGTAGTTCTTGTTTATTACTATTCACTTTTATCATATTTCTTAAGATAATTTATTTTAAAAAACTTTAATAACTTGTGTTTTCATTAAGTCCATATGGTATCAGAGAATTTAGTAGAACAATCCACTTGTTCTCCTTTAATAGTATTTCAGATCAACTCCTCTTATTCCTAGTCTTACTTTATTTATTACAAAATTGATCTTGATATAACGTCTTTCAAACAGTCTGGTCTTTAGTTCCGCTCTTTTTAGAAAATCTTCTGAAATTGAGCAGTTTCGCCTTATACTTAAAAATTCACACTTAAGCATATTATAAATAACTGGTGGGAAGTTAAAAGTACTTTTTTGTAGTAGACTATTGGTCTCTGTTTTCTTTCTAAATATGTCTGTATGTATCTTTCCATCACATCCTTTTCTTATAGTTAGGTTAAAAAAAATCAATACTTTTCTGACTCATTCCAAAGGTCAGTCTTAGATTGTTGTTTTAATTTGTATTAAGTATATTGATGAATTCTTTAAATGATCCCTGGTCACCCTGCCAGAAAATCAGAATGTCATTGATATATCTGGCCCAAATGATTACTTGAGCTGTATAATTCTTCCATTCTATATATTTAAAAATGATGGAGAAAGACACAGCATTGTGATTATCTATTGACTTTATTATTCAATACATATTATTAGAAGTAATCAACGCTAATAATATATAAACATAATATAGGGAAACAAAGGATCAATATTCTCCATGAAAAAATTATAATAAAATTGATATGCAATTTATGAAATTGGGGTAAAACTAAATAAATAAAAAATATTAAAAATACATATATAAATCAATACACACAATAATAAGATCTAAACTTACTTTGGAACCCATGAGAACTATTCTAATTGAATATGCCCCATGTCTCTCTATACCCCTTTGCTGACAGCCCCTCCTTTATCTCACTCAGTCTCTCACAGGCTGGGCTGGGTTATCACTATAGCAACCATCTTGTGTCCCTTCTATTTCCACAAACACCTAACTTGACCCCCCAGATGACCCCTGGTTTAGTCACTGGGTTGCCTGGTTTACCAAAATGCCACTAGTGCACATAGTGCTCACCCTTTATGAAGCAGCCTAAGAAACAGACCAACACCAATGTAGTAGCAAGGTTGACATTATACAGATGATGACATAATAGAGTTAATACATTTTATGTACTTTTGTGCAAAGAATATACCTGATGTTAAGCAAGGTTGGAGATATAAAGTGGAAGCGCTATATTAAGAGACTACATAATTATCATTTAAAAAATATATGCCCCATATGCCCAAAATACTAGGTGAAGCAGTACACTAAGGGTCTCGACCTATAGGGAGGCTGCAATGAGTCCAGGTGGGGTGGGGGGGCTGCAATGAGACCAATAGGAGAGCCTGCAATGAGACTAATAGGGGGAGTACAATGAGACCTATAAGGGTGGGCTGCAATAAAACCTATGGTGGTGCACAATGACAGCTATAGGGGGGCTGCAATGATACCAAAAGAAAGGAGCTGAAATGAGGCCTATAAGGGAGGACTGAAATGAGATTGGGGCTGTAATGACATCTATATGATGTGGGGCTACAATGAGACCTTTGGGTGGTTGCAATGAAAGCATTAGAAACACAATACAGTCGAAACAGAAATTTTCACCACATGTTTGCTTGAACTGTATAGTGATAGATCTTTTGTAAAGCGCTTTGTGTATATATTATTTTGTATCACTTTAGGAGATATTTTAAAAATGATATTTATCTTAACACAAGATTGTCAAGAAATTCTCTGATCTGCCCTAATATCTAATGTCAGTGATAATTAAAAGTTAATTGCATTTCTAACTGTATCACAGGATTGTGGTAAGTCTGAGCTCTGGGAGTACAGAGAGGGAGTAAAATATGTGTTGTGTAAATAGTGTAACTGCTCTACACAAAAAATGTGCTCTTTATTTATATTGTGCTAACACACCTGTGAGAAGTAAAATAAGAATATGTATGAGAACCTGTGTACAGCTGTTGGAGTAATTGTGTGCCGTGGTACCCTTTGGTTTTTTGTTAAGAATACAGCTTAATGATTTAAACCAGAATATGCTCCTCTGTTTTCGGAACAATGTATTAAATAAAGAGCAGAACCTGTGGCTATTGGAGCAGAGCTAGTTTGGCTGTTGTGACTGGTTCATAGTGATAGATGGTTTTTTTGTGTGACCATGGGACTCTAACCAATGTAACAGGATTCTCATTCTCTGCACAGCTAGATGGGTCTTAGATTTTGCTACAGATAATTCAGCTTTGTGAAACTCTATAGACCAGTAGGTGGCAACATAATATTTTTCAGAGTCTTAACAAATAGCAATTGGTTCTAAAAACAGGACATACTTTACTTTTATCTTTGTGAAAGGCAACAGTTCACATTGAGACCAGATCACCTGCATGAAGTAAACAGATCAGTAAATAGTATATTAACCTATAAGTGGCTAATCAAACTGGTGAGAAGACCTCGGTGTCTGATCCTGGATTGTCCTGTGACAACAACATCACTAGGAAGAGGTGCAGAGTGCAGAGATTATAGATGTCCCATTTGAGGTCCACATGTTTCGCACCATGCTATAAAAACACACATTAATTCTATCAATATATATAGATATGTGTGTACCTGCGGAGGGGAAATGAGAGAGACACGGCGGAGGCTGGACTGAGAGATACACAGAGGAGGCTGGAATTAGAGTAACACAGAGGGGGCAGCAATGAGAAATGCACGGAGGGGGCATTGAGGGAGTCTTGGACGGGGCAGCAAGGAGAGAGGTATGGAGGGAGCAGCAATGAGAGGCACGGAGGGGGCAGCAAGGAGAGAGGCACAAAGGGGGCAGCAATGAGAGAGGCACGGAGGGGGCTGCAATGAGAGTGACACGGAGGGGGCAGCAATGAGAGAGGTATGGAGGGAGCAGCAATGAGAGGTACAGAGGGGGCAGCAATGAGATTGGCATGGAGGGAGCAACAAGGAGAGAGGCATAGAGGGGTGTCAAAGTCAGATAAATTCGATATAGTCATTTCAATTAATATCTAACAACTTGATTGTCTTTGTCTGACTTTATGCATATAGCACGCTACGGCGTGGCAGAGAGTAATCAGCCGCAGCACGTGGCAAACACTATCACACACATTCACACGCATTTACACGAACATACACATTTGTAATTAGCTCACATTAATTGTAGTTGCAACACATAGTTATTAATACTGAAATGTAGCAGAGTGTATATTGAAATATTATAATGTTATATACATGATAGTGAGATCTATGGTTCAGGTTACAGTAAAACATATCAAGTTTGGTATCATTCTGATCCCCTATTTATCTGCAGTTGTCCAGTTCATTTGCCGAAGGGATTACACTTTGCGTACTCTAGTTATTGATAATAGGAAATAAATTATTAGAATGATATTATCTATGTAATGTAAATAGGCTAGATTAAACTGGATTCTTGGTGGGAAAATCAGAGTGCATCTCCAGGAGAACTGACCGCCACCCATGGATATTTTCGTTTTGAACTGGCCAATGACCTGCATTACACTGGACCCTCCTGAAGCCTGAACCTAGAAGCAAGCCACATCATCTGTATTGTTTTACTGCATTCACTGACTGTAAATAAGCAGGGGCTCTGGACCCAGTGGCTAGTCTACTTGACCACAGCCTTCAGACCTGAATGACTGTACACTGGATCCAGGGCGCCTGCGATAAGTAACAGCTGTCCTTATTGTATTCTGATTGTTCTTTTTCTACTTTTGGCTATTAAATCACATTGTGCTTTGGAACCACATTACGGCAACCAACAATCGTTATTGGATAGCAACTATATGCTCATAACATGGGGCAGCAAGGAGAGAGGCATGGAGGGGGCTGCAATGAGAGAGGCGTGGAGGGGGCAGCAATGAGAGTGGCACAGAGGAGACTGCAATGAGAGAGGCATGGAGGGGAATGCAATAAGAAAGGCATGGAGGTGGCAGAAACTAGAAAGGCATAGAGGAGGCTGCAATGAGAGAGGCACGGAGGGGGCTCCAATGAGAGAGGCACGGAGGGGGCTGCAATGAGAGAGGCACGGAGGGGGCTGCAATGAGAGAGGCACGGAGGGAGAAGCAGTGAACTGCTGTGAAAAAAAAAATCCTGTGCAAAAAAAGAATGAAAAAAACCACTTACCTTTTGCGGGCGCCTGACCGTTCAGATCAGGTGGTCAGGTGGCGATCCGACTCCCTCCAAAACAGAGAGACTTAGCGAGGAAAAAAGAGGAGAAGGGGATCGAACTTAAGGAAAGTTATGGGGGGCCCTATATATATATATATATATATATATATATATGTATATGTAAAAAAAAGTGATTATATAATCACTTTTTTGTACATATATGTATATAAAATAACTTTTTTTTTTACACACACACACACAATATATATATATATATATATATATATATATATATATATATATATATAGGGGCCCCGGTGCACTGCTTTGCCCGGGGGCCCATAATATTGTTAAGGTGGCCCTGGCAATGAGAGAGGCATAGAGGGGGCAGCAAGGAGAAAGGCGTGGAGGGGGCTGCAATGAGAGGCGTGGAGGGGGCAGCAATGAGAGGCGTGGAGCGGGCAGCAAGGAGAGAGGCATGGAGGGGGCAGCAACAAGAGAGGCACGAAGGAGACTGCAATGAGAGTGGCACAGAGGGGGCTGCAATGAGAGAGGCACGAAGGAGACTGCAATGAGAGTAGCATGGAGGGGGCTGTAATGAGAGAGGCATGGAGGGGGCTGCAATGAGAGAGGCACGAAGGAGACTGCAATGAGAGTAGCATGGAGGGGGCTGTAATGAGAGAGGCTTGGAGGAAGCAGCAGTGAGAGAGGCATGGAGGGGGCTGCAATGAGAGAGGCACGAAGGAGACTGCAATGAGAGTGGCATGGAGGGGGCTGTAATGAGAGAGGCATGGAGGGGGCAGCAGTGAGAGAGGCACGGAGGGAGCAGCAACGAGAGAGGCACGGAGGAGGCTGCAATGAGGGAGGCATGGAGGAGGCTGCAATGAGGGAGGCATGGAAGGCGAATGAGAGAGACGTGGAGGGTAAAATGAGAGAGATATGAATGTAACAATAACAGAAAGAGAGAGTTTTTCTCTCTTGTTAATGATGACACAATGGACCTGATTCATCAAGGCACATATCTGCCGATTTTGAGCATATCATACTCTGCGCATGCCCAGAACCGGGAGATACTTGCTCCAGCTACAGGGATAGTCTAAGTCCTGATTAGTAGTGATGACAGTTTTGCATGCATGCTATAACATATGTTTGCAATCACAAGCAACTGTAAAAATGTATTTTATGCTCAGTAAACATTAATAATATTCTAATAAATGTATTTAATGGGAGAAACCCCCCTACCAAAAACCCATTTTTAATTTTTTGTTTCTTCTTCAATGCCTATGTTAATAACAGGTGACTTTAACTCAATAATTTATTTTTCCTGTCCGGTCTTTTGCAAATTTATAATCCACATAAGTATTGGACTAATCCTGCAGCATCCTGTTTAGTAGAGCACAGAAAACCTGCCCCCAATTTCAACAGCACACGTATTTTGAGATCCGTGCCTTGATGAAAATACGCAAAGCCTAAATACATGTATATATACTAAATACGGGTTACGCTAAGAATGCGTGCATGAAGAATCAGGCCCCATGACTTTCATTTAAGGTAATGTGGAGCCCCATATCCTGAGGGTCCTGTACCCCACAAAGCCTTAATAGAGTTCTGGTTACAGAATAGGTAAAATGTGTATAACACTATGGATTTAACAGTCACAACTTTTGCCCCTGAAAAATTGCAAAACTTTGTAAGCATAACTGTTAACAGATCAGTATATAATACACAAAAGATGTGACTGTAGCAGATATTTAAGACCTTCTATAGTAGTCACTTGTTGCAATCACAATCTCTGGGTTCCTAATAGCTACACTTTTGCTGGGATCTCATGTTGTAAATAGACTTTCTATGCAGAAAACATAGATGTTTGTGCTATTTTTCCAGCAAAGTCTTTCTACCAAAAAGTGGCCTTTTGAGGCTCAAAAAAGTACAATCAACTAGGAACAGATGGTGCTCTTACCTAGTGCCTGGTGACAGCTGTTGTGGGTAAAAAGCCTGAGAGCCACTTTGGCATTGATCTTTATAACATGACATAAATTGATTTTATTTCAGTACAAATTTCAGGAGCTGATATGATAAACCCATTGTCAGAGGAAAAATCTGCATCTGATAATGTTAAAATAAAAATGTAGTGATAATATGAGTAATCATGAAATGACAGTAAATTTTACTCTTTTCTTAAACTTATTATTGTGATCTGCATCATTTAGACAATTAAAACTGAAAAATAGCTAAGTTTATTTTGTATGATATTAATAGTTCTGCAAATATATGACTCATCATTGAGGAACTTACAGATATCTATAGATACTGATGCGATCAGCATTTTTTCCGTAGGACATTAAATGTTAATAAAAACGTCTGGAGAGAAATTTTCTGGTAAAACTGTATAAATTTATACAAGTAAATGATCTCCTAGGTGTCTTTTGTAGATTAAACAAGCCAGAGAGTCTGTCCTCATAGCCAAACATTTCCATACCATCCATTATGTGGATGCTTTTCTCTGCATGGCTTCCAGCACTTACTGCTATGTCCTTTTTGGAAATTTAGTGATCATTATAGCACCACATATCCCAGGTTTGGATTCACCAAGTACTTTGTTACACACCACCCTTGGCAGTCTTGTTGTACCATGCATCTTTTTCAGCAGCGGTTGTTGAATGTTCCCCATTCCTGTCTCTAGCGTGCACCAGTGTTTCTTTCTTTCCTTTATGCCGGCACATACTGGGATATGTAACTGCTGCAAGTCGGGCTCAAGCCTGCTAACTACACCAGCACAACATTTAGAATACACAGCAAGAAATGCCCTTAAAATTTGCCCTCTGCATCCATTTATCTGATTCCAATAAACTTGTTCTGCAAAATAATATCTAATGTTGTACTTCTTTACAAAAGCTTGGTGCACTGGTGCACCCATTTATACACCACCCAACTCTTCCCTCTACTCGGTACGAAGTTCTGCTTTTCCGCAAATACCACCATCTTGCTTCTATGTGCTTTTGTGGAAATCTGGATGCACTTGCACAAATCGAGGAACACAGCACCTCCAAAGAGGAACTTGCTCTGTGCCTCATCTGTTCTGCGCTTTGTAAATCAGGCCCACTGTGTGCAAGTGATAAGTCACCTTTGAAAGATACTCAGTGCCAGTCTTCTGTGCATGAGCAACAGTTATTTTGGCTGCATTTTTTAGTTCTACCTTAGCTGTTATCTCTTAGTTCTAATTCTTTTTCTGACTACCTATTACCACCCTCTGCTCATTGTTCTTACTACACTTGCTTGTTTGTGATGCTGAACTTTGCTCATTCTCCTTACTTGACTGTTGCTTTACAGTGGACATTTTCTCTCGACTGATAATGTGCACCTTGCCCAGACCATCACCTAATCCTGACTATGGATCATGTAGTGTGCTGGGAGACTTTTATCTGTATTTGTTCCATTCTGGATAACCCCACCCTTTCAAGCACCTGTTATGAACCTATAAATTGATTGAGCAACTTCCACGTCTGTTGTAAGTTCCATGTAATGTTCTGTGACACGTCATGGGTTTCTATAACTTTTCATACCTCATAAAATGTTCTTTGCCTGGTTGACACACTGGTCTCCACATTTATTTTCAGTTTCTTCTTCAACAAAAAATTTGCGAAGTATCACTTAATGAATTACTTGGTTCTTTAGGCCTGCAGGCCCAATGTGTTACTTAACATCTATCTTCATTGAACTTCGTTCTGCCACCAAACAACCCAGACACGAAAGATTTATTTTCCAAAGACAAGTTGCTAACCACAAAATTGATTGTCTACATATACCATTCAATTACCATTGCTAAATATTGATAAACAAGTTTCTCAAGGTTCATTACTCATTTGCAAACTATCTGTGAGCTGTGTTATTTTTCTTAAGTGCTACTGAAAATAAGTGCAATTTAAAGCAATTTGGCTGCTAAAAAGAAAGGAAGGAGTAAAATAAAGGTATATACTTACATTTTATTGATTTGAGCTTTTGCTAAGGAGCTAGTGGTTTAACTTGTAATTAACAGTATGTGTTCCATGTTTGGTAGTGACAACTAGTGTACATTTATTTATGCATGTATGGAACAATTGTTTGAGGGTTAGTGCTGCTCTTCATAATATAAATGAGTTATCCTTTATGAAACCCAAATTCTGGATCTAAAATTGTAACTAGCAACACTGAGGTCTACCGACAACAAGGAGAGACAGAGGTGGTACTAGCGAGCTCTGGGCCCCGATGCAGGGAAGCGGGAAGGAGGGAACCGGGGTCCACAACTTGCTAGTGCCCTATGCAGTGGGCTCCATTATCTCCATGGCCTCAGGTCACCGCACCTGTTGCACCAATGGTAGTTCTGCCACTGAGACATTTGCTGGTCACAGAGCAGGCACTGGTTGGGGCCAGTGAATTTGGAGAGGGTGACATGGGAGACCAGGTTGAGGTAGGCAGCTGGATAATAGTAAGAAGATGGTGTACAAGAAATAGTGTCAGGGATTGCCCTTATTTGACACACCCCAATAAATATGCCACATATGCCAATCTTAAAACATTCACGAGTAGCATTACTGGAGCAGAATAGTTCCTCAAGTGTCCAGGGGAATGACTGATCCAACAAGAGAGGGAGTGTAGGTTGGTACAGTGAAGGCTAAACAGGTGCTGTTTGTAAAGGACTAACCTATAAGTTTGACCTGAAGGGTTTTCTGTCACCATGACCATGAAAGCCAAACAGTTTGTTGTCTCCTGGATGCACAAGTTTGACATATAATGCATTGGGTTAGTTTGCTTAGAAGGACTGTAGAGGACTTAGCAATTTTTGTATATGTTTGTACCAATGACAAAGCTAGAGGCAGCTGTAAAGTCCTCAATAATTAATTAAAAGAATTAGGTTATAAATTTAAATCACGGATCTCCAAAGCAATATTTTCTGAAACACTGCTTGTGCCTTATACTTTACCAGAAACAATTGGAGCTTAGTGAGGGTAACAAGTGTCTGAGAAATCTCTCTGAATGAGAGTTTTGAGTTCATGGCAAAATTGTCCGACTTCTTTATCAGCTTTTCCAGTAGGTAGGGAAGACTACATTTCCATGAGGAGGGTGTGACTGCGCTAGTGCAATTGATGGTTAGTATGCTAAAGGAGATTTTAAACTAGGAATTTAGGGGAAGATTTAAAGGTAGAAACAGTGGGCAAGGTAGTATAGCCAAGACATACAGAGGTTAGCAAAGCAGAGTCCAGTCGTCATTATGGGTGATTTTAACTATGCAGGTATAAATTGGAATTCTGAAACTAGTGCTTCTGCCAATAGGAACTATTTTCACTAGTGGCAGAAGAACCAAGTAAAGGGGGAGTTATATTGAATTTAATTGTTTTACAAAAAATGCAAAAAAGTGTCTCTCAGTCTGAAGCATTATATTTCTGCTTTTTCCAGAGGAGAGTGTACCCTGATTTCTTAAGCTGGGTACACACTACAGAATTTTCCCCCAACTTTTTATGCCAATTTTACATGCGATCGATGTTCCGATTGCTCGGTCCATGGACTGCATACACACTAGCCTTGTTTTAGATGATAAAGGGAAGAGCGAACGTCCCTTTAGCGACTTTTTACAGCCATGCTGTCGTGAGCAATAATTTTAATTTCGCACACATTGAAGCATCATTTGTGGGGCATGTAACGATATACCAAAGACATTAGCATAAAGGGGCAGAGCTTTCACTATAGTTAACACCCAAAGCCGCATAAAAAGAGAAGGCAACACTGTCTCTTCATTCATTCCTATAAAATAGAAGTTTAGTAACATACATAAAATTTAGAAAACCATTTAAGTGGTAAAGTGCAATGTAATGAATATTCCCTAATAATAAAATCCCTTCGTATGTAATGGAATGCTCCATTCTCGGCGGGCATCATCGCTGATTGGTCCACAGCAGAAACGAACGCCCATGTCTGAGTGTATAAAATGATAGAGGAACCTGTCTGGCACCGAGGAGCGTGAGTAGATGGCGAGTGAGAAAGTGTCAGTGGCTGTTAAGGTTGAGGAGAAGGTGTCAGTGGGGGTTGCAGATATGGAGACAGAGTCAGAGATGGAGCTGGAAGGGCCAAAAAATTTTGAAAAAGTTAATGTGGGGGATGGAGATACTCAGGAAGAGCAAAGAGTAAATCCAATGAGCCCAAAAGAGGTGGGGATGATGGTCAAAGCACTGTACCAGGACGACAATGACATTAAAAAAGGTCAGTAGCACGTGTAGTGTACCAGCTTGAAGGACTTTATTTCATTCTAGTGTCACATGAAGCAATGTAAACGCCTAACGCCTAATTTGTAAAAAAAAATTTTTTATGTCAGAACGAAGAATTAATGGTGAGAAGGTCTGTTTAGATACCACTGATACCACTAATGTTACACCTGTTATCAAACAAGAAAAAATTGAAAAAGGAAAATATATAAAAGAAGTTCGACACAATGGTATTTTAGTGAACATGTATAGACAGCTAAATGCTTTGGTCACATACCTGTACCGTTATAATAACCAAAATGGCGCCTGTTTTCCAGAATATATGGAGGTTAAGCCTGCTATTATGGCGATTGCGCCACAGGGACCAAAACATAAACTGATCTCGAGCAGTGTGCAAGGTGAGAAAATTAGAGTTTTTCTGTCGTTGCATATAAATGACAGATATAGAAGTTTAATGGTATTTTTATTTCCTTGTTTCGTAGGTAAAGAAATCAAATGGAATAGAAACGCAAGAGCACCCCCTCATGTTGAATTACCTACTTAATTATATATAATCTTAAGGTACAGATGATGAGGAAGTCTTAACCCTAGAGCGAGATGGATTCGCTGTCGGCTGATTTAGCCAATTATTGGACGAACACCGTGTAGTGTGTACCTAGCTTAAGTCTGAGTCTCAGCCAGCAGTGGTCATGTGATGGTAAAGCAAGGGGAAGGGGGGGGTTATCCTATAAACATGAACGCTGAGAAGAGGGGCACTCTGAAGCCTCTCTGCTCTCAACATCATATGTAAAGTGACTGTGGTGACATAGATAACCACATAACACTTAGCAAGCTGCAAATCATTAGTAACGACATGGGTTAACAACACTAACACAAATAGAACAACGCAATATTCTACTTAAAGTTATCCAGAGTGATTTAAATTAGTAAAATACACATTATTTTTACAGGGGATTGCAGCTTTAAATATAAGCAATGTAAAAACAAATGTAAAAGAGAACTTAGGTCACAAATAGTAGTAACTGAAAAGTAAATGCTAGAGGATGCAAATCTAACCTCCCCCCAAATATTTTTTTTAATATATAAAAATAGCAATGCATTAAAATAGGAAAGCGTTAGGCCACTAAAAGATGAACTAGAGAATTTGACTAGTGAACAAAAAGCAGAATTAAAATTAAAAGGCTTTTTATCTGTGTTGACAAAGGAAGAAAAAGTACCACAATAACTTACCTACACCATTAGATATTATTATCAATATAACTCAGGAGGAATGTGTGCTCTCTAGAGTTCTAAGAGATAACAAGCAAACACATATTACTGAATATAAAGTAATAACATCCAATGAGAAAATAAGAGGAAAGTAGCTGGTTTAAAAATGCTGCACTCTCCATAACCGTTATTTTTCTGTTATCAGTTCCATTAACAAAATAAGCAGAAAGTAGCTGGTTTAAAAATGCTGCACTCTCCATAAACATTATTTTTCTGTTATCAGTTCCAATGAGAAAATAAAACGCAGCTGGTTTAAAAATGCTGCACTCTCCATAACCATTATTTTTTTTTATCTGTTCCAAAGAGAAAATAAGAAGAAAGTAGCTGGTTTAAAAATGCTGCACTCTCCATAACCATTATTTTTCTTCACTTTTGCACAATGGCGGACTGAAGCACCGCATGATGAAAGACAACTTTCGAAATAAAAATGTACCGACCTAGAAATGTACATGTTTCAACTCTTGTACCTTAAATCTTCCTCATGCAAGACCTCATTTACACAGCAAAATATTGAGTCTAACTTTTCTTTTAACCCTTGAAACCAGGCTGGATTTGTCAAAAGAAAGTAATGGTAAAAAACCCTCTCAAAACAAGTTTAGAAAACAAAAGAATAGATAGTTCAGCACTCTAAACCAAACAATATATAAATCATTATGTGTCAGAATATACATAAATAGCATTATTTTGTGCACTATATAGCTCTATTGGGATAAGCTCACCTGCCAACATCAAAGCATCTTCTGTACAAATGTAGGAAATGCACTTGGGATATATTTTTATTTGCACATACAACCAAACCACTAATAAATTTGGGTTCTGGATTTACATATGCAAATATGTTTACATTAGCATGTCACAAAAATGTATTCACAATACATCTGTGTCAACATGTTAGTCACCAGAAACTAATATAAAAATGTGTATTGCTTTAGTGCAATTTTTTTATCAATTTATTAATTATTAATTTTACCACTAAGGCAAAAAAATAAAAGTAAACTAATGTACACTTTAGCAATAAGAAAATTTACAACAAATGTTGTACTATGCAAAGAACATTCTGTTTAAAAGACTTCATTGCCTTTTTGAAATACCTTCCTTTAAATGTCATTTATGATGATGTGAATTTTTTTCTGTACAAACCTTTGCACTAATACATCTCATAGGAAAGGTCTAAGTACTATGTACAGGAGGATGTTGACAAAGGATGACTTAGATACTGGCTTTATAGAACTTGTATGGTATTACTGGAATTCTGTTTAACTCAAAATATCTTTCAATTTTGTGAAGCTTACTATTATGGGGTCACCACATTAACTGGACATTGTATTTAAACTCTAACTTCTATGATTACTGTGCTATAGGGAAACCAAACAGTGCGGAGCTCAGGATTGTTTGGGGTCTTTTGCTAGCTAAAAAAAATTCTATTATATATCAGTTTACAACATTTAGTATAGAGATGAAGGCATTTATCATCATTTGCAGAGTTAGACACAAACATTGCAACATCATCAGATTATCCTCAATTTTCATTAAGCTCTCCCTAAATCACATCAAATAGTATTGAAACAGTAATCACGCCATTAACCAGTGAATAATGACAGAGAACATCATACCAAGACAAAAAATGGTTAAACAAGTCACCTAAGAAAGGTTGTTGACTGAGGCACTCCAGTCCATTAGAAAATTTAAGAACAAATTTTATTAGAGATCATCTTTAAAATCAAATAGACCGGATATCATTAAGGTCACCGAATATTAAAATAAAGAAGTGATGAAAAAATGAAAGATAACCCAAAAAAGAAAATACGTATGACTTGTTAGCCTTCAACGCATAGACAATCCACAAAATTGGCTTTTGCACCTTTGCGGTATCGCCTTACATATAGAGTAACTATTTCCTATTCAACATGCATTTAAACAAGTACAGCTTGTTTCAATGCATGTTGAATAAGAAATAGTTACTCTTTATGTAAGGCGATTATAATGGGTTACATTATAGATGACATCACATTAATGACATCACAAGGGAAAACAACACTGATAACTTCACAGTGGGTGGTATAAAATGGTTGATATCTATAAAGACATAAGTATTACAATGCATTTGAATGAGTGACATAACTACTGATGTCACAATGGTAACATTGATACCAAAGAAGTTGTCTTTTGTTGGCTGGGCAGAAAACCCTGTTATGCCCTGCACAAATTATGGCATTACAATGGAAACTGATGACCTCACAATGGATGACTTTGATGATACCCCAATAAGTGGTATCACTGATGACATCACAATAGGTAACATCACCAAATATATAAAATATCATCATTAACGTTTGATGTGACAATGAGTGACATGAATCACAATGGGTGACAACTAATAACATCACAATGGGCGCCACAACTGATGACATCACAATGAGTGACATTGTTTAAAAATTCACTTAAGGTATTTTACATGCTCAACAGAAAACAGTAACGATCCCCAACAAACATGGTGCATACAACATGCAAGTTTCTTAGAAGACTTTTTGCCTGAATTTTACTAATTTGATACTATACCTAACTCTTTTCATTGTTTTAACTGACTTATCTATTTAGCAAAATGCATTGTACACGAAGATCCCTATATTGTGCTGACAAACCCTAACGAAGATGAAATAGTGTGCCTGTAGGTTGGAATTCAAACTTCTTATTTAAAATATTAATTATTGAAGACGACCTAAGGGTATGTCACTACTCTGCTGTCACAATGAGTTACAACAAAATAGATAATATCGCTGTTTATATCACTGATAATATCATTACAGGGAACATTACTGTTCTCAACACAATATGTACATAACAGTTTGTATGGTAAACTGCATAGTGTCAGTAGTATTTGTGCCAAAGATACTGTTACCTTGGATGTTGAAAGTGAATTAAATATTGTGGAACTGCACTTTTGTTTGATAGATAGAAAACTTTCAGTTTGCCACAATACAATCCCCTCCTCACTAACATAGTCACATACCTCCTAAGAGTCTCAGCACACTTAACTTCTGAAATACTCTTTGCTACTGTGTGCATTCCAACACACTTCTATACTGAGGATATATTGACAAGAATGTAAGAAATTGTTCTCTGACCCCAGTCAAATTACTCTAATCATAGTGTATATCTGATGCATAGCAGTAAGTGTCAATACAGTTGCTTGCTCCCAACCTGGTCAATGTCATATTTACACATAGTTATATCTTTCTTTATATCTCTGTATTACCATATAACTTGTTGTCATCAGTTTGTTTAACTAAATGTCTTAGTGAAGTAGCATTGCCAAGTAATACTTGGTTAACTTAAAATTAAAGAAGTAGTCAAAAAATGGAGCTGATGGGGATAGATTCCAGTCTAAAGAGATAAATCACCACAAGTAAATTCAGCAGCTGACAGATATTGACTTGCTCTTTTGGTCAAGACACTGTTGATAAATCATAAATAGGGTCTGGAATGCGATAGATGTACAATGTTTGTATACGGCAATCCCTCATTCAAAACAAATTGATGTATTCAAATAATTTTTAACAGAAGATTGTAGCTTAGAGGTTACCCTACAACGGTTTATTGTGGACTGCACACAGTTTATTTCAGATCATAATTATTTTATCATTCTAAATCAGTTTTTTCATCAGGTGTTGGGGATTGCTATGGGCAGTCCCTTCGCACCAAGTTATGCTAATTTATATATGGGAAATTGTGAAAAACAGGTAATATATGCGAATTAGAGCTATATGGAAAAGTTATAGTTATTTATAAGAGATAAGTAGATGATATATTGATGGTTTGGAAGGGGATGTAGTTGGAGATCCATTAATTTATGTCTGAAATTAATGAGAATGAAAATGAATTGAAATTTACATAAAAAATTTACCAAGAGAAAATGTAATTATTACTTATTGTAGATACTGAACATTTTGAGACTAATAAGGATATTAATACATATACGTATATTAAAGAAGTAGATAGTCATAGTTATATTGATTATGTAAGTTGTCAGTACAACAAATGAAAGAGATGCAAAGACAATGGAGGAGTGGAGTGAATGGACATGGAGCCCAAGGAGGAGCTAGTAAGCAAAAGTTATAGGTAATGAGAACAGGATGGAAATGGGCTCTGCTCACTAGAGCTTACAATCTAAAGAAAGGGGCAGACAAACGGTTGACACATGGGGTTGAGCCAATGTAAGGGGATCTAAGTGTAAGAAGCAAGTGTGGGAGAGGTGGAGGATGAAAAAGGGTGAGGTACATGGTGAAATGGTTAAGTGGAGGATTATTGGTAGGCTTTTCTAAACAGGTGGGGTTTCAATGACCATTTGAAGCTATACAGGCTAGGGGATTGTCTGACAGAACAAGGGAGATTGTTCCAGTGAGGAGTGAGATGTGATTACCATAGGGATGGAAAGGCGACGGTCATTGGCTGATCGGATGAGGAAGGAGTATGTATAGAAATGAGGTTGGAGATGTTGAGAGCAGTGGAGTTGGAGAGGACCTTGTACGTGAGGGTGAGGAGTTTGAAGAGGATTCTGTAGGGGAAGGGGAGCCAGTGTAAGGTTTGGCAGAGAAGAGAGGCAGATGTGGAGCTGCAAGAGAGGAAGATAATTCTAGCTGCAGCATTAAGTATAGATTGAAGAGGAGCGAGATATGAGTGAGGAAGGCCAGTAAGGAGAAGTTTGTTGAATTTGAGACAAGAAATGATCAGTGAGTGGATGAGAGTTTTGGTGGGATCCTGGGAGGAAGGGTTTGATATGAGCGCTGCTGCAAAGCTGTAAGCGATAGGATTGGGCAAGAGATTGAATGTAAATTCAAAGTAAGCTTATCTAGAAACTTGAGTCTCTTGGATTTTCAATTAGAATTAAATAGTTTATTAATAAAATGACTAAGTTCTGTTAAGTTTCTACATTTAGACATAGATATAGATTATGATTCAGATAATAAGAGGTAGGGCCTCATGCAAAAAAATATGTTTTTCTGTAATGAGCACGAGCAGTAAAATGGTGTACAGACGTATCTAGCCTCTCTAGTCCAAGTACAGTAAGGGTGTTACATGCACCTTACTTAGTATGTAGAGGTGGAAGCAGATGCAGACACCTCCTGGGAGGTGTATCTGACGTGCCGCTTTTCCCCTCGTGCAAGATCTGTGCTGCTACTGCTGCTGCTGATCAAATTATGTACTTTTCACAAACACAATTTATGTCTATGTTTTCTACTTCTCATAGCCTCATAGTGTTTCCTCTTTATAACGTCACCTTTACTTAACACTTTGTGCAAAAGTACATCAAAATGTATTAAGTCCAAAATACGTCACCCTCCTTATAATTCCACCCTCACTATAACACCAATTAAGGCTTGTGTTTTCAGCTGTCAATAATCCAGAATGTCATCACTAATAATTTTCATATTGCTCCATTTTCTAGTCATAGTAATAATTTGCAGACTTTCATCTTAATAATCTTTGTTCAATATCTCCCTTACGTCTCCAACATCTCTGTTCCTAATGAAATCATTCAGTTTTCCCCATATATCAGCACCACGTACTACATTGCTATAAATATTTGTTTTTCTTTTCTTTCAATCACTTTTCTTTCATTGCGTTGCCAAAGTTCAAACCTGGTATCTGTTACATTCACCATAGTTGTAGCTAATAAGGTTGAGACTGTAAATGGGAAATACTGTAATTAGTCATAATGACTGGAAATATTGTACTGTAGCAGGTAGACCTTTCAGCTCCTCTCTAAAGGATGTGTGTAGCTATTTGCTAATATGACAAAGGTATAATTTTAAATCACTGTTTATCTGCAGCAAATTGCTGCTGGAAGTTGCTCCTTTATTTTCACAATTCAATTACAAAGCTACTGAGACAAAAATCGAGAGCAATAGAACTAATTAGTAAATGGTGACAGACCCTTTTGTGTACAACCTAAAATTATGTGGCGGTTTTCATATTGAGCATAATACTAGATATGATTATAATTAACACATGACTTCAGTTACAGAAATTCAACTCTATTTCCACAAATATAAAAACACAAATTAAAATTAATTTATATAATGTTATTACAATTTAAAAGATGTCTAGGAAAAAGCACAACATAATTTATTCTTATATAACAAGGATATGCCTAAGTGCCTGCTTTATACAAACAACGTTTTCAATTGCAATGCCAAGACAAACTTTTCTAACCTATTAAATAGCCACACAATCAGTACAACTACATTTAAAGAAAAATGTTAAAACAAATTTACTAGTTATACAGTACAATAATTAAGCACATAATAATTTATCCAAAAATAAAATAAAACAAGCCTAATACTTTGTTAAAGTACTATAGGAGCAGTAATAGTAAAAGTGGAAAGTAGCATAAATGTACCTTGTATATCTGCAGAATATCCTTATTATTCTCTTCTTCATTTTCATGTTTCTGATTTTTGTCCAGATGGAAGCTGCCAGCATATCTCTGAGCTCGTAGTGGAAACTGCCTCCACATCGGAAATGCAAGGCCTTGTAAGCACTAGGCTCTTCTTCAATCAAAAAAAATAAATAATGAAATATGCCGTATATTTCTTCTGAAAAAATGTTGTCAAGATCAAACATCAATAATCGGTACAGGGGATAATCAATTCATTGGTGGCAAAAAGGATATTCACATTTTGCCAGCTCTTTTGTTTCTGTGTTTACAGACATCATGAAGGCATAAGAGATTATCTTCCTGTCTGTGTACCAGTGCCTTACTTACTTACTCTGGGAGCATTAGTAAAGTGTTCCGGCTTACAGATTAAAGCTATTACATTGAATACCTTCGTCTACTGCGGCTGGTGGTGAAGACAAGCTTGCAGAATGTGAGTCCAATAGGAAGGTGCATAATAGACACACAAACTGCGGAAGATTTAAATTTTAAATGAACCTTTTTCTAAAAATCAAACTAAAAACAGAGTAACAGAGAGGTTGTAGGCATAAACTGTTTCTCAATGGTGTAATCCTACTTAGACAGATGGCCCTTTCTAAAAAAATAATTCTTTCTGCTTCACTGAAAATAACTTTTTAGCTGATTTAGTGAAAGGTTCGTCTGCAAACTTCTAATTAACAGGGCGCAAGCATTGCCTGAATGCAATCTCTTATTATGAAATAGATTTATACTGACAGATCACAGAGCTTTGTTAATTACAATCTTTTCTTTTCTTAAGATGGAAAATTAAAAAATACATTCAACAAGTACAGTCATGGCCAAAAGTTTTAAGAATGACACAAGTATTGGTGTGCACAAAGTTTGCTGCTTCAGTGTGTTTAGACCTTTTTGTCAGATCTTGCTGTGGTATACTGAAGTAAACTTTCAAGCATTTCATAAGTGTCAAAGGCTTTTATTGACAATTACATTAAGTTTATGCAAAGAGTCAACATTTGCAGTGTTGACGCTTCTCTTTCAAGACCTCTGCAATTCGCTCTGGCATGCTGTCAATCAACTTCTGGGCCACATACTGACTCATGCCTGCCCATTATTGCCTAATCAATGCTTGGAGTTTGTCAGAATTTGTAGTGTTTTGTTTGTCCACCCACCTCTTGAGGATTGACCACAAGTTCTCAATGGGATTAAGGTCTGGGGAGTTTTCTGGCCATGGACCCAAAATTTTGATGTTTTGATACCCGGGCCACTTAGTTATCACTTTTGCCTTATGGCAAAATGCTCCATCATGCTGGAGAAGGCATTGTTTGTCACCAAACAGTTCTTGGATGGTTGGAAGAAGTTGCTCTTGAAGGATGTTTTGGTAGCATTCTTTATTCATGGCTGTGTTCTTAGGCAAATTTGTGAGTGAGTTCACTCCCATGGGTGAGAAACAACCCCACACATGAATGGTCTCAGGATGCTTTAATGTTGGCTTGACACAGGACTGATGGTAGCGCTCACCTTTCCTTCTCCGGACAAGTGTTTTTCCAGATGCCGCAAACAATCTGAAAAGGGATTCATCAGAGAAAATGACTTTATCCTAGTCCACAGGAGTGCCATCCCTGTACCTTTTGCAAAATATCAGTCTGTCCCTGATGTTTTTCCTGGAGAGAAGTGGCTTCTTTGCTGGCCTTCTTAACACCAGGCCATCCTCCAAAAGTCTTCGTCTCACTGTGCGTGCAGATGTACTCACACCTGCCTGCAGCCATTTATGAGCAAGCTCTGCAGTGGTGGTGCCCCGATCCCACAGCTGAATCAACTTTAGTAGACGATCCTGATGCTTACTAGACGTTCTTGGACACTCTGAAGCCTTCTTCACAACTATTGAATTTCTCTCTTTGAAGTTCTTGATGATCCGATAAATAAATTTAGGTGCAATCTTACTAGCGGCAATATCCTTGCCTGTGAAACCCTTTTTGTGTAAAGGAATGATGACTGCATGTGTTAACTTGCAGATGACCATGGCTAACAGAGGAAGAACAAAGATTTCAAGCACCACCCTTTTAAATCTTCCAGAGTGATCTCCAGCCTTGTCCTCGTCGACACTCTCACCTGTGTTAATGAGAGAATCACTGACCTGATGTCAGATGGTCTTTTTGTGGCAGGGCTGAAATGCAGTGGAAATGTTGTTTTTGGCATAAAGTTTATTGTCATGGCAAAGCTGGACTTTGAAATTAATTGCAATCTGATCACTCTTCATGACATTCTGGAGTATATTCAAATTGCCATAATAAAAACTGAGGCAGTAGACTTTGTGAAAAATAATATTTGTGTCATTCTCAAAACTTTTGGCCATGACTGTAGTCATTACAACAAACAATCCACTGAAAACTATTCTTTGGCATCAGGACATAGACAATTCTTATAACATGAGAGGTTGTCATCTGTTACCCAAAGTTTGTTTCTGATGTTTAACTAAACTCCTGGGTAATAAAGTTGCCACATCATTTGAACCCTCAACTGTTTTTCTCTGATGTTTCTGATATATTTTCATTCAAGGATTTTATATGCAATGTTATTCTTTTACTGAACAATTTAAAGCAACTAATGACCACTATGGTTCATCCAGATTCCTTAAAAAAATCAAAAACAATGCGGCAATGGGGCAATTTGGCAAAATAGTAGTTAAATCATAAAGCATCTCTCTCTCTCTCTCTGTGTCTCTCTCTCTCATGGTAATCTTTCTCTGTACCCTGTAGATCTATGGTTGGAACACTTGCAATTGTTAACATATCTTGACTAATGTAAATGGTTGAAAATGTATCTCAGTTGTAATGGAATGCACTGGTATAACATCATTTAATATATATATGTTTATCAAGCTTCTAATGATATTGCAATTAACCTTAGATTTCTCCTTTTAATTAAGTCTGTGTGGTTGATGATTCAGCTGCACTAAAACAGAGATAATATTGTCTGTTTTAGTGTAATTGTTTTATAACAGTAATTAAGGTCTATCAACTTAATTATAAACTTTTGATATATAGTTTTTACAATAACGTATGTTAAATGCTCTTTTTTCACAGGTTTATATATTGCTTTTTTAATGCACGTGTTATACTTGTTTGATTGTAAGACTAGATTTGTTTAGGTCATGTATTTGTTGATCACTAGCTGCTACCATATTTCTACGAAGATCCATCTTTGATCAAGGAAATAAATGGTGTAATATCAAAGAGATGTTAAAGTAGGGAAGAACAGAAGCCTTAGAAAATACATCTCCACTTTTTGTTTGAGCTTGATTTAGCTGAACATTATTTTTTAATGGACCTAAAAAGTGTTACAACTGGAAGGCCTAGCCTGGAGTTGTGAGAGTCATGAAGTGCCTTTGTATACCTGTCCTCCCATGATGCAGCTTGCTTAGGTTCATCTTCCTGCTCAGTATCTTCACACTGATGCACTCTCTCTGTTTCCCTATTTATTTTACACTGCTAAGTTCCTTTCCTTGCAGCCCTCTGCTGGTCATTTTCCTCATTGCAGTCTTGTCTCATGTCAGTCATTCAGTTGCAGTCCAGATTCATTAGAGCCTTTAAGATGCTCTCACCACCTGATGGGTAAGACCAGCATTTAAAAGGCTAAGTCTTGAAACATGTTTTGTCTTGTAGTTTAGTAAAACTAAGGCTAATTGCTATGTACATTGTGGAACAAGAAACTTGTACCGAGACTCAAACAATATTACATAGTGCAGATAAAAGATTGATAAGTGATGCTTAGGCTATGTGGAAGTCCATATGGTATGGCAGAAACTGTGAAAGGCCCTATCCTTGAGGTAGAATTATGGGGTATGGGGTCAGCAGGCCAAAAGAAGAAAGTGCCACAGTAGGAATTTAAGACAATAGAGTTTTAAGGTTCCTACAATCAAGAAGAAAACACAATATTTTGTGGGATTCTTGAGAGCCTTAATTGAGACTGATTCTGAGACCTATACAGACTATCTTCCAATCTGTTAAAACGGCCATAGTAGAGTATCAAGGAATGGGACAAATGCAACAAGACTAACCATTTGAACTGGAAGTAACTGACAACATTAACATTGATCCATGGATCGTTTGGCAGAAAACTTTAATGAAGAAGAATTCCCATAGGATGCTAGTCAACAAATCTGAATACAGCACAAACCAAATAACCCCCATAGGAAAAACAACTCCTGTGTATTAGCCATACAGAAAGACAAGCAGAGACTTCACAGTTCACAGGGCTGCCAATAACAGGTTGGGTTAGGATCAATGGACTGGGTGCTCAAATAAGAGTGACCCACAACCAAATCCTGATGTTGGGGAAATGGTACTTGCAAGAACGTACCAAGCTACAGCTAAATTCTTTCTAATTGACAAGAGGTTATGACAGTCATAGTGACATTCCAAATTCCTGTACAAACCTATAAATGCTGAAGACTTGTAGCTATCTCCATTTGCTGAGGCACCTCCTATTGACCAACTTCCAAGGAGCTGCAGGTCAATGTGTGTTTTTATAAATGAATTTGTTACAATCTAAGAGAAACAAAGTTGTAGCAGGATTCAGGCTGCTATTGAAACAATCATGCAACAATCATGCATGAGGATGAAGGCAGTATGCAGAACTACAAGCAGTGTTCTTAGGGATCCTAGAAAATAAGGAAAACAATTTAGTAGACATCAAAGACCTAACAACAAGATTACTAAGTTGGAGAACTAGTGGATGGAAAATACATAGAACATTTTGGAGGAGAAGAAATGGTGGAACAAAGGTCAACCGTTCAACATAGATTAAAGGTCATTGATACTAATCTGTCATTATTTATTTTGTTCATTCTTCTAATGTTGTTAACAGAAACATAGAATTTGACGGCAAATAAGAACCACTTGGCCCATCTAGTCTGCCCATTTGTTAACCTATGGTAACCTCAAACCCTATTTAATCCTTTCTTTTTAAAAATATCGTTATATCTATCCTAAGCATGTTTAATTTGATCTACTGATGGGAGGCTATTCCACTTATCCACTACCCTTTCTGCAAAGTAATTTTTCCACAAGTTTCCTCTGAACCTAATTCGCTCCAATTTCAGTGCATGTCCTCATGTTCTAATACTTCTCTTCCTTTGAAGAATGTTTTCCACATGTACCTTGTTATAACGATTGATATATTTGAACCTATCTGTAACATTCCCCCATCTCTTCTCTGCTCTAAACTGTACATATAAGATCTTTTAGTTTTTCCAGGTAAGTTTTGAGCTGTAGGCCATGCACAATTTAAGTTTCCCTTCTTTGTACATTCTGTAATGTATTTATATCCTTCTGGAGATATGGCCTTCAGAACTGAACACAGTATTCTAGATGAAGCCGTACAATGACCTATAGCGTGGCATTATTACTTCTTTCCTTGTACTACTGATTCCTCTCCCTGTGCAAACAAGCATCTGACTTGCCTTTCTCATTGCTTTGTTACATTGCTTACCTGCCGTTAGGTCACCTGAAATAGTGACTCCTAGATCCCATTCCTCCTCAGTAGTTTCCATAAAAATGCAATTAGTACTATATTTAGCCATTGGATCTTTGATCCCCAAGTGTATTATTTTGCATTTTTTGACATTAAACTGTAGCTGCCACTCTCTTGACCATTCCTCTAGTCTACCTAGATCATCAATAATTAGTTCAACCCCTCCTGGTGTGTCTACCATGTTGCATATCTTTGTGTCATCTGCAAGAAGGCATACTTTCCCTTCAATACCATATGTCACAAATAAAGATATTAAAAAGCACGGGTCCAAGTACAGATCCTTGGGGCACACCACTGGTAACCTTTCCCTCCTGTGAGTACACTCCATTTACTATAACTCTGTTTTCTATCCTGTAAACAAGATCTTATCCATTCAACCATCTTAGAATCCAAAACCAAGCTTTTGAGTTTATTTAGCAGTCTGTGATGTGGGACAGTGTCAAAATCCTTACTAAAATCTAGATAAGCTACATATACAGTCCCCCTTGATCAATTACTTTAGTCATCCAGGCAAAAAAGTCAATAAGATTTGTTTGACATGATCTCTTCCCCCAGTAAATCCATGCTGTTTGGGATCCTGTAAGTTACTGGATTTGAGATAGTCTGAAACTCTTTCTTTTAAGAGTGTTTCCATAAATTTCCCTACTACTGATGTAAGGCTCACTGGTCGTTAGTTGCTCACCTCTTCCTTGATTTCACGTTTGGGACTACATTCACGCTTTTCCAGTCCTCTAGTATTACTTATGTAGCTAGTGACTGATTGAATAGTTCTGTTAACGGTGTTACCAGCACCCCTTTATGCTTTTTTTAGTATCCTCGGATGTATCCTATCTGGCCCCCATTGATTTATCCACTTTCAGCTTTGAGTGTTCTGTTAGGACCTTCTCCTCTGTAAATGTACTTGTATCTACCTCTCTTTCAGTAGTGAATACAGAGCAAAAATAATTATTAAGATAATCTGCCATTTCCTTGTCTCCCTCAACAAGACTCACACTCTGTCTTTAGTCTTATTATTCCTCCTTTTGTTTTTCTTCTTTCACTTATATACCTAAAACATGTTTTGCCCCCTCTACCTACTGACTGGGCCATTTTCTTTTCAGCTTTTGCCTTTGCAAATCTGATTAACCTCTTAGCCTCCTTCTGTCTAACAAGATACACCTCTTTGTCTTCAGTATTCTGAGTCTGCTAACATTTCCTTAAGGCCATCTTTTTTGCTCTCACAATACTTGCTACTTCTTTTGCAAACCTTTGGCTTCCGTTTCCTTGTGCTTTTCCTAACTGTTTTGATACAAAGGTGAAGATGTAAAACTGCAGATTTGTGCCTGCTTCTTATTGTTGAATCTAAAGTACTGAAAGCCTTTAAAAGATCCCTGAGTGCATTAAGTTATATTCCATACTTATGCACATTTTTTTCTAACTTTCCCTTTCAATTTATTTTAGTTCCGTTTCTTCCCCTTTCTCACTCTCAACTATTAAGAGTCCGAACTTTATCATCAGGGGCAGGCTAGGCAGCATCTGTCCCCTGGGCCGGTCCCATAGTGGGCTACCCTGGGCTGGGTCACTGGGCAATATGCATTTTTTTTCCTTTAAAATCCGAGTCTTGCCTTCCGGGGTAAAATTTGCCCCCCTCTGTTTATCATGCAATCAGCAGAGTCTAATCCCATTCAATTTCCTGCTCACCTATTATCTGTACAGCTCATCTCCCCTTTTCCTTTCATGTAATGCCTCTAATATATTATTATATCACCTTATTATTTCCTCTTCCAAGTGTTTCCAAGTGTTGCTTGTTATGTTTTTCAGGGGTGAGTCAACTTTACATTTCTTCCCATCTATCCTGCACTGCCTCTACTTGTTGATACTGCAGGCCTGTGGTCTGGATTTACTGGGAAGATTGTCTTTTACCAATAGTCACTGCCTATTCATTTTAAATTTTCTCATGTACTTAGTAATACATTAGATCATTCTGCCAACCTCTATTCTGTCATCCAAATCATATTGTGTTACTCTGTAATTTTCTCTTCATTTAACATTATTTTTTTACACAATTCTATTAATTAATGTACAAAATAATTTATGAAGTACAAAATGACTCCTCCACAGTGAGAAAGTGCATATTGATTCCTGCTCTGCCACATAAGTCTATGGATAAAGATGGAAGCAGTTTTCATAGGAGCGTTGGAGCTGTACGGAGTGAAGACATTCCTTCTTAAGTATGGTATAGAACACTGCAGAAACGAGATTTCATTTTGAGCATAATTATAGGAATAAAATAATACCTGTGCCTGAGTGTTGCAGTTGGGCAGAGAAGCAGATTATTTTATTATATTTTATTTTATTGGAGCAATACAAGTTGTAACTGTGACAGAAAACAAACAGAATTTACAAGGAAATTTCACAAAGAGACCAATTTGAAATATTGTATATTGCAAAAAATAACAAGCCAACAGTAATTATCATGGATAACTTTGGTCCCAAATGTGGTCATTCTAAACAAATGTAAAATAGCAATTTCTTATTTCAAGTGGTAGGATGCATGAAAAGTTTAACTTATTATGAGTGTCCCTAAAGTGTTAGAAGTTTGAACTTTTAAACTTCTGCACAGTTTGGCTCTTCCAAATTTTCTACCTCTTTCTGCTCAACTAGGCACTATGTTGCAGAGGCCTCTCTAGAGAGCGAATGGTAGGCATACACCTGTAAGATTACATAGATCATTCAAGCACACTGGTTAAAATCCAAGGTATTTTGCATATTCAGCAGTTCACTTTTCCCTGCTTTTATCATAGTTTTGCGTCCATTGTTACCTCACATATTTCCAATCTTGCTACCGTGGCCTTCAGCATTCATTTTATCAACACGCTTAGCAATTAAACCTTTTCATGATTTTGCAAACCTCCCAGTTCTCTTACTCTTTACTTTTCTATGCTGCTTCACAAATAAACTCTGCTTAAGATCTAAAACTTTCTCTGTTACCAATTTTCTGTCTGGCTTAAAAAATAGCAATCCATACCCACCTGCATTAAAAAAAAACAAAAAACACTCAGGGGTATATTCACTAAACTGCAGGTTTGAAAAAGTGGAGATGTTGTCTATAGCAACCACAGATTCTAGCTGTCATTTTGTAGAATGTACTAAATAAATGATAACTAGAATCTGATTGGTTGCTATAGGCAACATCTCCACTTTTTCAAACCTGCCGTTTAGTAAATATACCCCTCTGACTTTCATTGACATATCTTACACTTAATCGAAATACTTCCCTTCTATAGGTCTCAACCATTAGTCACTGCAAGTGATTCATTCACTCCTGTTTCTTTTCGGTCTTTTCTTTAACAATTCTATCATTTCTCTCATCACCCCTTCTATAAACACTGCACACTTTCATTCACAATCAATCACTGGTAAATTGTGTTTCCTTTAGTTATTTATACGTGTTCTCAGCAATCTAGACTTCTACTTATTTTCTGTACCTCATTATTCCTAGTGTATTCGTTTTTTCAAGTACAATTTGTCTCTCAATTTTGTCTTCTCACCATGCATCAGACATCACTACATATTTCAATTATGTCCATATTCCTTCCATTCAATTGTTACATACAATTCATCCTCCTAAATTTTACATCAATTCAAAGTTTTTTTAAAACTTCATAGTCCGGAATGTGTAATCTTTAGATTCAACACCATAATTTACACAATTTCCTCATTTGAGTAATAAATAATTTCATATGCACCTATTTCAGACTATTTCATGTACCCGTTGACCCAGTTTGATTTTATACTCCTTTTTCCCAATTCTCAATTTGATTCATATACATATAATACATACATATAATTGATAAAATGATCGCATGCTAGAAACAAATCACTGATTCTGTCTTGTGGATGTATAAATGACATTACATCAATCATATAGAGGACAATATTTGTATTACATCAGTATGTGAATGTTCTGCTGTGTGCCTGAGATCTCCTTGTGAGGTGAGAAATCAGATCACAATAATCACAATCATTTGTAGACTGAGACATAAATCTTGGGACAGTATACAATATATCTGCTGTTTAAAAACTGAATGCCTTATTTGAATTAAAATAACCCTTGTGTTGTTTCCACTAGGTCCTGGCCACATCCTGCTCCGTCGAGCTGTGCGTGGGTGACGTCATTCACTAGTACCTGGGCATCACGCGTTGCCTGGGCATAACCCTATTCCCCCCCTTCCCCCGTGAGCAACTACTGTACTGCCACTCCGTACAGGTAACTCAATTCTGCAACAAAGAAAGAAGAACAGAGGAAGAGGAATAGGACACAGAAGGAAGAGGAGTGGAAGGCCTGACCACATGGGAGAGCAGCAGTGGTGACATGACAGGACCAGGTAAGTGGTGTCTGTCAGTTTGTGTGCCCCAGCCTTCTCCATGTGCCAGTTCCACTGCCCCAGCCCTAATCATCCCCCAGGCACTATCGTAGGCCCCAAGCCTAAACAGCCCCCAGGACCCAATAGCCCCACCCAGCATTACTAGTTCGCCAGTCAGCCAAAGGGTCACTAGGCCCCCAGTCAGCCACCGTGTCACTAGGCCCAGCCACCTCCAGTATCACTATGCCCCAACCAGACTCAGCATCACAAAGCCCCAGCAGTACTAGGCCCCAGCCAGCCTCAGCATCACTAGGCCTCCAGCCAGACCCAGCGTCACTAAACCCAGCAGTACTAGGCCCCAGTCAGCCTCAGCATCACTAGGCCCCCAGTCAGCCAAAGTGTCACTAGGCCCACAGTTAGCCCCAGAGTCACTAGGCCAAAGCCAGCCCCAGAGTCAATAGGCCCCAGCCAGCCACAGCCTCACTAATCCCCAGTCAGCTCCAGAGTCACTAGGCCCACAGCCTCCTGGATGCTACTTGGCATCCAGGAGGTGAACAGATGGTGAATGTGCTGGGCTCGCAGAAGGATGGTGGGTGTCCCTAGCAGCTCCTCGGGTGGCTGTTCACCTGCGGTGAGTGATTGCTCCATATCTAGGAAAAAAATTTAAAATAATTATTTTGACGTTACCTAGTTAATCCTTGCTTTTGTACTAGTTTGTAGTATAAATATATTATTTCACCTTTCCTTTTTTAACATGGCCCTAACTTATTACAACTAATTAGACAAAGCTTATTTCATGAGTAGCCACTTCCTTTGCTAATAATAAGGAACCAGCTGGATCAAGGAATTTAGTGTTTAATGACCATTTGAGCCTTGGATTTGAATGACAAACATAGTATCAGATACTGCAGAGAGAAATAAAACAAATCTTCAGGCATGCTTGGGCAACATCTCCCAGTATTTAGACTTATTGGAAGATAACATTTAATATATTTTTTTAATAAATTAAAAACCAAAAACATTTTTTTTCTTTTTTTTGGGGAATAATAAATGGTTTATTTTTCATAATTTCCAGATCAGGTTGAACCTCCAATGTTCACCAGTTCCTGAGGTCCCCACAGAGGTTCATCAAACACTAACAACAATCTTTGTGTCTTAATCTCAATTTCGCCACAAGTTATCTACAATAAATATGTCATATTCTGATATAAATTTGGCTATTGCATATTAATTACTTAAATGTTAAACTGTATGATTATGATAGCATTTATCTCAGTATGACATAAGCACTGTGAAAGTTATTAAAGGCAGATATATATCTCATAGGCTTCTGTCTGTTATGTTTTAAAACCCCAGGGAGATTGCGTTTAGGAAAAACTTACCAGAGATTCAGCTGTAGGAAAAGCAGGTATAAAGGTCCCTGGGGTATGACTGAAGAGAGAAGCGCAGGCTCCTTTTATCAGGCCCATTCCAGGGCTTGCAACATACCAGACACTCTGCTGGTAATCAGGAGTTGCATCTGATGAGATGCACTTAAAAGCTGCTAGGCAGTACACTCCGTTTATTTGTATTCATGTATTCATTTAATTCCAGATTAATGGTTGACAAATCCTAAAATGTTGACCACAAAATCACTCTACCTCTTACACCACAAAATGTTTCTTTATTTTTCCATACCATTTGTAAGATATACATTTTTTGATTAATAACATCCATTATTTTAAAATAAACATTTTATATTTTATAAAGGTAGATCATTATTTAATTCTGTATTCTTTCCTAAAGTAATACTATGTTTTCTCCAAATGTTATAAAATATAATTATATATTATTTAATGTACAGTATGTTAAAATTTCCCTATCATTGTTAAACAGGACAATTTTGATATTTTGCATTCTCTTATATTGATCTTAGGTTGATCCTATTCATCATCACATTTCTTGTTAAAATAGACATGTTCCACAATTTATGTACTTGTTATGAATTGATCAGTGTTATATTGTAATCAAATCATATATAGTAAATCACATAAGTCTATAAAGGTAGTATGTCCCTTAAAAGTTATTAATAAACCATAGTTGGTTTAACATTTGTATTTTATACATTGATGCCCATAGTAATTCAATGGAGAGATTTAAACCACATTGGGAGGGGGGGATTAAAAAAAAGAACATTTGGATATTTATATAAAAAAATATATAAAATACTGCATGTAAAGGCACTTGAAGTCAATTCATGCCTTCGAAAATGCATTATGTACATTTCCACTATGGTTTTACACAAGCAGTTTAACCTGTTTTGTACTGTATTTTCCCATTGGTTTCAACAGTCTTCATTTATTTCTATAACCCACTCATTTAAAGGGAGTACAATACACGTAGAAACTTAACGGAAATTAATGGGCTATATGAATTAAAGTGGGATATAAAAAAGAATAAGCCATACACATCAATGTAGCTGCACAGCATTGGTAATAGCTACAGTGGGAAATTGTCACTTGTAATTAGTTCAGCGGGAGTCTCCCAGTCCATTGAGTTCACTCTCATTATGTGGCTAGCATGGAACAGAGCAGTTTGGTCATATTTTTTATTTTTTCCAGTGGATCACAAGAAGATCTTGCTAGATTACAGTTTAGATTAAAAAAGAAGATCCAGTTTGGCATTACAAACTAAGAATACTTTCCTTTGGATTAAATGATAAAAATTAGATCCATTTTGGATGATAAATTCAGAACATCACTTGTAATGCCAGTGAACACATCCAGTTCATATCAATTGCAGGTGTACTGCTTGTGAGGAGCATATAAACTACGGGTTTTACTAATGTGAACAGCATATGAAACGTATGAGCAGACATAGGGCATTTATCTGCATTTTCACATGCAATTTTCACTTGTATTTATTTTATTCAAATGAAATGCAGTGAGAAACTAGACCTAAAGAGTTGCTCCAAAGCTGTATGTAAGTCAAATTAACTTGAAAGGGCAAACATACAATAGGTAGAGAACCATTTCCTGAGTTGAGGGAGGGCTGGAGTGGATACAAACTGCATGCATAATTGTAAAGAAAAAATATATCAAAGACATAAAAATTAGAGATGAATGGTTCGGATTTTGTGAAATCCGATGTTGGGGATCTGGGTGAAACCAAGTCGTGACCCGATTTCCCCCACCAAACTCGGATCTCAAAATGTCATTTCTGGGAATTGTATTTTGACATCTTTTGTACATTTTTGACATTATTGTAAGGCAGTTCTGTACAGAATAGTCAGCTACAATAGGTTAAAAATAAACAGATTTCTTTCTTTTAAAATTGAAAATTTTTCTAGTGAAAGTAATCTTGTGTGGGGCAGTGACAACTGAAATAATTTTGAAAAAAACTGGGCGTTTGCGTGTGAAATTCAGCAGCAGTTGCACCCCCTGGCACAAAAAAAGCTATATATTATTATAGTAAAATCTTTTATATTTTTCAATACTTGATTATTTTGGAAGGGTTATTCAGTGAAATCTATATTTAAAAAGGCTGTTTGTGACGGTCAGCACGCAGCTGCACACCCCAAAAACACGTTATATATTAAAATCTTCCCATTTTTCAATACTTGTCTATTTTGGAAGGGTCATTCAGTGAAATCTATATTTAAAAAAGGCTGTTTGTGAGGGTCAGTACATAGCGGCACACCCCAAAAAAACGCTATATATTCTAATCGTTTCTATTTTTTAATACTTGTCAATTTTGAAAGGGTTATAAAATATAAAACTTGTTTGCTAGAAGTATATTGTGGAAGAATGTCATAAGAATTGTAAGATAACATTTTTTCCTTTCCCTATCTTATTGGGCGATTCCCTGGTGTGGTGGCAGTCATCTACAAGTAGCTCCAATCTGTTCAAGTAGCATTACTCCTCTTGGCAACCACGGATCACTGTACAGATCAGGAGCAGCCCAGTACCAGTATAGGCAGCTGTACTAAAGTTACAACCTCTACTAGTAAAAAAAGTAATGCAGGAAGAAAGTTGACAAAAGCATCCTCAAAATCCAAACACTATTTGTCAAATTCAATCTCAAAGAAAACATCAGCTCTTGGTGTAAGGAGGAGGATTAAGCAGACATTTTCTGACAAATGTAGTAATTTGTCCACAAAAAGTAAAATAGCTAACATTCCATACACCACCCACAGTGTCATGACAAGGCTCAGACTATGTCCACTTTTTGCTAGTAGGGGTCTTGCTACTGCTGGTACTGTTATATGTACTAGAATGGCCATTCCAAAACAGAGTGTCCAATGCGGTGGTGCATCTTCCTCAACTTCACATGCACCAGCTTGTCGCTCAGAGTGTACTTCTGTTACTGACTGTCACACATCGCACCAGTTAACTTCTCATTCTGGTCGCTGCTCATACATGTTTCCCTTGGTTATTATTCCCGAGAGCTCGGCATTCCTTCGCTAGCGGGAACCATCTTGCTGCTCTGTACTGAGCATGTGCACACCTGGTCCTTTCAAAACTCCCTCCATTCATTTGATTGGCTAAGTACTTGTCAGCCTGTCTATTTAAAACACCTGCCTCCTTACTATGGTTGCCAGATCTTCAGGTCTCCTTACCTGCTAGGATTTCTCCTTGTCTGGCTCCTGTTTATTGCTTCCACCTCGTTATACTCTGGATTCAGCAATTACACTACAGACTGTTGTGCATCTCCTCTGATCCTTCTCCAGGGCCTCCAGCTCATCAGGACCTCAGCTCTTCATTATCCTGCAGCCTATTCCTCTCCTGTATATACCTGAATCACCTCCGCAGTCAAGACACCGACGTTACTCTGCAGATCATTACGCTTCTCCTCTGATCCTGCTCCAGGGCTTCCAGCTCATCAGGACCTTAGCAATTCATTACTCTGCAGTCTATTGTTCTCCTGTGTATACCTGTATCACCTCCACAATCAAGACATTGCCGCTAGACTGCAGACCATTGTGCATCTCCTCTAATCCTGCTCCAGGGTTTCTAGTTCATCAGGACCCCGTTGCATCAGCATCCTGCAGACTATTGCTCTCTCCTATTATCCTAAACTTTCACTTACCTGTTGGAACCGCATCCAGCACTCTGACATATCCTTACTGTAACCATTATCTCCTGAACCTCCATCTAGTCTCGCTCATCGCCCCCTAGAGGACCGGGACCTGCAGTTAGAGAGCTGCTAAACCCATATTCCCTTGCGGGGATCCCTGGTGAAAACTTCTCTTCTGTTAGACTCCGCACCTCTCTGGTGTAGTATCCACCTGAGCAGACTTTGAGGCCCATCCTGACTCTGATTGTGACAGTGACAACTACAAAACAGCAAAATCAGTGTGAATATAGCTGTGTGAGTTATATCCTAATGTCAGTCATCCTTTGCATAATAGAGAGCAAAGCTTGAAGCTGATAAACTACTAAATTGTCCTGTGACTTATTGCTTAACTTATTTGTACTCCACCCAAGATACTGTAATATAATTAAATGGGTCTCATTAAAGACAGACGATTTACAAGCAGGGTAAGAAGAGCTGTCAGCAATATCCAAGTGTAAACATAGAGACCAAGGGGTATATTTACTAAACGGCGGCTTTGAAAAAGTGGAGATGTTGCCTATAGCAACCAATCAGATGCTAGCTGTCATTTTGTAGAATGCACTAAATAAAAGCTTGATTCTGATTGGTTGCTATAGGCAACATCTCCACTTTTTCACTTTTTTGCAGTTTAGCAAATATACTCCCAAGAATTGCATAATATAAAAATGAACTGCAAGATTAAAATGTATAATATTTGAGAGGGAGGAGATTGCACAGTGGAAGAGATTTCAATCTTAATAGACTAAACACAAAAACAACCTAACTTGATTAGATAGATTTTTTGAAAAAAAAGTTATGACACTTTTTCCAACATAACTGTAGGATTATAACAGTTGGGCTGACTGCTACTATAGGTCAAAAGTGACACCACTTCCCACACTGAAGCAAAATTATATTGTTTGCAGAAAATTACAAAGTGTTATGGGGAAAAACATCTACAGAAAGGTTCTGATCCCATATTCTTCCATTAAAGTAAGAGTAAAGCCAGTTACTTGAACCATACTTAACATAGACAAAGTAGTAATTAAAAGCTGAAACCCATGCATCTTAAACAACGTAATTAAACATAATTAGCACCTAAAAAAGGTAGCATACATTTTTTTCTGAAACTACCACTGTTTTGGACTGATTCTGTATTAGGTTTTGTTGCTTTAAAGCTATAAAAATATCTAAAATTAGTAAAGGCACATTAAAAGAACATAAAAACCATGTCCATGTCTAACTGGATCAGTAAAAAATTAAACATATCCATAAGTACGTTACGTTGTCCAAGGACAATTCTTTCTTGCACTATTTTACATTTTGACTTTGGTCTATCAGTTTGTGTAACAGTCGACAATTCAGGTGTCAACAGAATTATTAGGTCGCCAATTCACATGGTGGACAATATGATTAGGTAGACAATTCAAATTTAGACATTATTAGTATAGGGACAGGTATAGAGTTAGGGATAATACTGTCTACATTTGAATTGTCAACCTAATAAATACTGTCTACATTTCAATTGTTGTCAAAATAACACTGTCCATGTCATTATATTATAAACCTGTATATTCTGCTACCCACCAATCATATTATGTCAATCCTGTAGTTGTTGAACACATATGTATCACACTGGGGTGGATGGTCCCTTATTGTCTCATCATCTATTAAATAATGTCTACAGATGCCGACACTGTCAGACTATTGAGCACTGATATTGCCAGTGCTGTCCCCTCTCCAATGTTTTGCCGGTGACCGTCTAGAAAATATTTGCTGCTGGCTCCAATTTGGGAGAGAATGCGGGGAAAGTTGCTTGGAAAAGTTTTTCAGCCACATCTACCTTACTCATATCACAAAAAGTATTTTAGTAAAAGAAGTAAAATAAAGTGTTTGAATGCTCTATTCTTGGCTCCCAGTGAATACTCTACCCAATGATAAGTGCATAGTACATAAAAAGATAAAGGTGCAGGCCACCTTCGTCTATTTTGTTTTATCAATGCCGGTATTAACTGTATTAATTCTACCACTGTCCATCCAATAAAAACGGCCTATTACTGTATTTATTAAACTACCATGTGTTTGTGCAATATATTTTTAATTAAATTCAGATCCAAAACCTTTCGCATTTGTTCAACAAAACCGGTAGCAAAGCCGAAACACGACGTTGGTTTAGAACTGAAACCGAAACACAAGGGTTGACTCACATTTCTAATAAAAATAATTAAATACTTAAATAATATTTTAAAATTGGCATCTGTTCAAAATCTTTCTATTGTAATCAGACGTGGTATTTGGAGGCAGGCTAGAATTAAGAAAGAAAGAACTTTGATTTGATTAGCTGCTTTGTTTAGCAGGTATTGCTGATGCTGTCTTCCTGTAACATGACCTTTAAGTGAGAAGCAATGATAAGTCATGATAATCACTTTTCTAAGTAACAGTTCATGCCCTTATATTGACTTGACTCAGACACACCACAATATGATGCATCATCAAACAGGTAAACAATATTGTATTGCACCTGATTAAATTCTAGGCAAGATTATTGTACATCGATTCACGTAGGGCTTGAAGCAAACTCTATACATGTACATAAACACTTGAATTGTCTATACTATTCCCATATGTATTGCTTTACTGGCTTTATGGATTTATGATTTTCATTTTACAAATTATTTTGGTGAATAAAGAAAAAGCAATATAATTATACTTACAAAGAGATGAAGAGACCAGACAGCAACTTGCCAATCCCACTAACCCACAGAATTAGTGTTATAACATTTAGAATGTTGACTGCTCACCTCTTGATTATACTACACATAATATATAGTAATAGCCACAGGGCCGGTGCTAGGGTCCATGGCGCCCTAGGCATTTTTACAAAAGGGCCCCCCCCCCGCAAAAATCGGTGTCTTTACTTACCTTTTCTCACCACCACCGCCTCACTGCTCCGTCTCCTCCCCTCCACTCACTGACACTAGTGAGTGGAGGGGAGGAGACGGAGCAGAGAGGCGGCGGTGGTGAGCAATAGCCTCTTCCCCCCTTCCCGTGCATCTGAATGCTGTGCGGCGGCCATTACAGGTATGGTCAGCGGTCGCCGCACAGTTTTAAAGTAATTTACCATTCTGTAGCGCCCTCCAGAGCCCGGCGCCCTTGGCCTAACCTTGCCTAATGGGAGCGTCGGGCCTGAATAGCCACCATAGGCATAAGTTCTACTCAATTTTGTTGACATTCTTTTGAGGTCGAAAGAAAACCCAAATCACCCAAACTAACATCAATGTTATAAAAATAAAAATTAAGTTAAAATAATGGACAATTTGACATGTAATTCCAGCTACATTTTCATGAATTTGTATACTTATCTATATAATCTATTAGGTATATTTAATAGAGTGTTCTTAGGTGTTACCTAAATTATAAGACAGGTACTCTACCCTTGTTCACTATGTAAGCAACACAAACCAGTGGAGCTATAGAAATAAATACACACATAAATAATCGCAGATATAATTGAACTTTTAGATGATAAAATTATTTGTTTCCAAAAGTAAATTATCCTGATGTTAAGGAAGTTTAGTCATTCATATTTTTCTACAGTTTTTTTTACTCGTCATTGCTAATAATTATCAATGATCTATGCTGTAATAAACTCCAGGGAGTAAATGTATCAAACTGCGATTTTTGCAGCGATTTGGAATCTCTACAAATCACTAGAGATCACTGGCGATTTGAGCCACCAAGTCGCCATATGTATTAACTAGCGAGTTGTAGCCTCAAATCAGAAATCTTTGTCAATCTCAAGCGAGTTGAAGAGATTTTACAAACTCTCAAATCGCCCATGTGGTGCAAATTAGTATTCTGTTTTGCACATAAGTTAAATACTGACTGTTTTTTCATGTAGCACACAAATACTTGATAGCTTATTTGTACACTGAAATTTAAAGTTGATATTTGTATGTTACATGAAAAAACAGTCAGTATTTAACTTATGTGCAAAACAGAATACTAATTTGCACCCCTTGCATTGTAACATGGTTTTGTCCAGGAGACTGAAATAAGAAGTTTCTCAAGTTAAGATCCTTAATGAATCAGGCCCTAGATGATGAAGTTGATGCTACAGGAATAGATACAAATAAAGAACAAGGCTACTGGTACTTACTAAACAATTACACTTTCACACTTTCTTAAAAACTATACTCACCTGAAAAATAAAATCTGCATGATCCTTTTTCTGACCTGCCTCCCCCCTCTGTATTATCCACATAAGTTGTTGGAATGAGCTCACCTGCTTCATTACTGTCCACTGCTGGTGTTAGGGGTATACTTTGGTATAGGGCCAAATTATGCAGCAGACAGCATGCCAGCATGATATCTGCCACCTTACCTTGGGCATAGAGAAGCACACCGCCAGATGTACAAGGCACCTGAATGTGGACTTCAAAAAGCCAAGTACAACTCATTAGATCTGTGTTGGGCAGGAGTCTGGGAATTCAATATAGGTGTCATTAACCAGGATTGATACCATATCCTTACTCGACTAGAACATAAATACATTTAGTTGAATAAAACACCACATAAAAATACCAAACACCAAAAACACTAAAAAAGAACATACCCAGGTGAGCTGTGTCGCCTAAGAGGAGCCTGGTGCTAGGGATGTTCCTCTCACCTTCTCTGTGCTGACTTCAAAGCACCCAACAAAAAATTTCCTATCAATTCCATTATCAACCACTCTCAGATTAATGGGCATTTGGGTCCCTTTTTATAGTCATCATTAGCCTGCATAGACCAATGGCTGATGTGTTTGCTAATCACGCCTATACAAAGCAGGGTGTTATAGTGTCACAAGTATGTACTTTAAATGGTGACCCCATCTGAAAAACTAATTGTTGACTCACTGGTAATAAAACAGTAAGCCACTATAATATAATAAAATAATTTTTTTTCCCATACATATAATAATTAATGAAATTTGGCCGACTAATTTATTCATAAAATAATTTGGCCCCAATAAGGTAATTAATAATCATTTTTGCTCCTCTAAACCAGAAATCATGATTACTCTCATTACTAAAACTTGTATTTTTCCTACTATTATGTTTATTTCCTACTATTATTCCTACTATTATGTTTACATTGGGCAGCATTGTAAAGCTGATGTGTTTGCTAATCTCGCCTATCCAAAGCAACGCATTGATTCTGGCGGTCTTTAGACTAAAGTCGCAGCAATTTTGCAAATTGCAGCTTCATATATATGGCAACTTGTATTGCTAGAATGGCAAAATGTCGGGACTGTGATTTGTAGCAATTTTTGTAATGGTAATTGTGAAAAACTCACTTTACTGGCGATTTTCCATGAACTCGCAGTTTCATACATCGTCAAGTTTAAACTTGGCCAAGAAAATTGCGGGGAATGCCAAATAGTAGCTTGATACATTTACCCCTAGGAATTTCATCTAATCCAGCTATAGTGTAGCAACATGCAATTAAACACTAGGTGGCAGATGTGAGCACACCATTTGCAATAAAAGTGAATGAAGCTTTAATAGTGATTCATTTTGAAAGGAAATGTATTTAAAATGTGGTAATTTTAGAATGAATAAATATATAATTACATAAGTAAGATAATGACTGAAAGCATCATAAATGTGCAGGCTAAAATAGGAATAATATATCAATAAACAAGATACAAAAACATTGACCCATAGACATTCAGATCTATCCATTTACTTACATTTTATTTGTATGCTGCACACACAGCAAGATTTCAATTGTAAAATTTAAATACTGTAGTTGTTTTAGACCAAACTAACAGAAAGCACTGTATGGGGGCTCAAATGATTAATCGGTCTTCTCAAAATTGTATCAGGGGTGTTTTATATCTGGCTGGGAAATAGCAACTATGGAATAAGTTACTGAGAGATAGGAAGCATTGTGCTCTAGTGGTTCATTAAGGCTGATCACCAACAGAAGGGATGTACCCAAATTGGAGACAAATTGTGCCGCTATCTACTTTTACAATTTTTGGCTGATAGTGCTCTATTTTGTATTTAGCTTTGAATTTCTGTTGTCTACAGGAGTGCAGTAGAGGATAGGAAAGTGAGCAGCTAATAATTGCACATACAGATAGTAGTTCAGAGCATATGAAGCGGAAGCATCACTGGAGGAGAGTAGAAACTAACAACAGTTAATAGTCTCTATATAATACACTAATTGCAAGAGATTAAGTTCTGCATTGTACATTAGGTCACAAGTAAGCGTAGTCTGTATTGTATAATAGACATCATAAAATGAGGTCTGCTTTGACCATCAGACATTGTGGTCTGCTTTGTACATTAACCACCAGAGAATGGAATCTGTATTGTAAACTAGTCATCAGTTAATGGGCTCTGTATTGAACACTGTCCAACAGAGAATGAAGTTTGAATTGTATACTTTCACCAATGAATGGGGTTTGTATTAAATTGTAACTATCAGAAATTAATCTCTTTGCACTAGCCAGACATTGGGTTATGGGTCACACACTAGCCAACAGAGAATGGGATCTTAATTGCATTTTGGTAATTTGACAATCGGTCTGTATTGTACTTTAGCTGTAGAAAATTCTGCGTGTATTGTACACTAGTCGCCAGAAAGCTCTGGATCAATCAGAATGAACTATGTACACCATCTACTTGTATAAAGCAGCCACTGCTGGGTGTATGTGTAGGGGCACCTTTGGGTAAACTATATGAACATTAATATGGGAAGTCTTTTGTACTGGTCTCTCCTTGTAATCCTACCAATTTGTATCCATCTACCTCTGATCCGACTTGAGTTTGGCACATTGTACTCTAACCTCCTTGTTACCATGATGCATTAGATGGCATCATTGTTTAGGCAATAACTTTACCCTTTAAGGCATAGCCAGCAAATCTCACTGTCTTTTCCTTCCAATTCTTTATACTACCACCTACCTTTTTCAAAAACATGTTTTCCTTTATGTCCTGTGACATGTGCTTCACTCTAATCCTTCCCCACCTTTCTTCCTTTCTATGTCTCAGAAGAGGTTATTTCCCAAGGCCATGCGCATTTGGAGGTTTCATCCTAACAAAGTTTTATTTTACTCTCCTGAGAGCTACTTTTTTTGTCTTCTTCAACCCCTATAAATGACTCTTCATCCTTTAACAGACTGCCTGTCTGATAGTTTGTGGGGGAGGTTCCACTTATTTTCCATCAGCACATTGTAGAGAGGAAACAACGGTCCATTCATACTACTATGAAGAGGGCTACATCAGCAATAGACTGCTTTAGGAGAAAAAGGAAATTTAAATCATTAAAAGTGCAAAACTGATAAAAGGCATCATTTTGAAGTGTTATTTTTTTCTAAAAAAATCTAGAGTTCCCCACCTACACAACTCTTTTCTTAACTTGCTAGCAAAATAACTTTTCCTATCCCGTCTTCATTATATGGACTCATCCAAAGGGCAAGAGCAGCCCAAATTAAAATGTATCCCATTGGCTAATAAGACTCTACTATATACTATATTTCACATGGGATGACAGTATTCTTTCCTCATGAACTTACATAGACACTAGGGCACTTTGTCACAAGGCTGCCACAATGTACTCCTATTGTGCTGGTTGCGCTGGTTAGCTGCTAGTCCCAGTGTTCTCCAGGATGCAGAAAGTCGAGAGGAAAAAGGAACATGAACTATGGGGGGAATTAGTCCCGTCAGAGCTTCGCATTATATATGCCTGTGTGCACTTCTGGGTATTACGGTAAGTAAAACATTGCTGATTGTTGCTTACACCTCTTTGAGCAAAAATATACTATGTTTTATTGCCTAACGTCCTACAGAGTTTCATCACGTAACGCTCAGGGGACACTTTGCTGGTACTTTATTCTCCCTTTTAACTGTAGTTGGCTGGAGGTAAGAGAAGATATAGAAAGCTCTCACAATGAGAGCCAGTGTTGTCGGCCAAAATATGAAACCAAGCTGTGAAAGATCAGGGGTAGCTCCCAAGGGACAGTGATCATAGTGAGAGCAACGTGTGTTTGCCAAGAGGTGGGAGGGACAATCAGGGGCCCTGAGAGGGTGGTGGAGCAGGTACAAAGTACCGGGGTCTGGGCCTGTCTGGGGACCCTGGCCAACCTGTGTATTGGGAGTAGCCACCAAATTGGTGTGACCACGCCTCCTTTCCGTGGCTATGGGAAGAAATCGCTGTACTGGGGCCAGAAATCCCCCTTGGTGGCCCTGGGAACAAGTTAGTGCATAAAAAACACTGAGGCAACATAAATACAAATGTATGTGTGCTTTGGGATCCCATGAAGGACTAGATATTGAATGTGAGTTCTAGACTGCATATAAGTTTCACCCAAAGCACTGTTAGTGTACTAGCTTTGCAGTAGAAACAAATTCCAAAACACTGTATAGATATTACCATTTATGTGAGGAGCATCTCTCACTATTATCTCAGTACAAGGTCTGCAGCTATAATTTCAGTAGCAAGAATATATTCAGGAGGTTCTACAGACTAAGTGTTTATGAAGGCAAGGCAGCTGGTTAGACCATACCTTAAATTCATAAAACCTGGAGTGAGTAGCATCCGATTTTTTTCAGGTCTACTGGAAATTTGAAAGCAACACTGTGCTTCATTGTGTATAACTGTGCATCCCCTGTATTGCTTACTGGGTTTTTAGACTTAAAAGGGGAACTTCAGCAATTAACCTATTACCGTTAATACGGTAATTTTAACACTGATTTCTGCTCACGGCTCAGGGAGCTGCGAGCAGAAAGCCGTGGTTGAAATTACCGTACTAATGGTAATTATGCGCACTATCACCGCAGTAACGGTAACAGTGCACAGGCTGCGTTACTGTTGACATTAATGTGGCAAATTGAATATGCCACTTAATGTGATATTGTTAAAAAGACACTCAAAGGAGGCAATGAACAAAGGTGCAAATGATTCACCCATGAAAATGCAAGTTTTACACAGCATTACAACATTTAATAGGGAAACATTTTAAAACTTATGCAAAGCACATAAAATGCAACTGATACAATTTATTTTCCATTTCAATATGCAAAATAACAATAAAATAGAGACATAACCATCATTTTGTTCGGTGGTATGTACTCTCACTATTTTGTGCTCTGTTTATCACCCCTTATCCTGGCAGTATAATTAAAAAGTACTTATCTCAACCATCTACCATAATTGTATCGCCATAGCAGCTAAACCATACAAAGCCAAGGTAAAAATATCCAGAGCAATAAGAGTTACTTATCTCTTTGGAGGTCTGTCGAACATAAGTGGGCGCTGGGGAATGCGTGGATCTTCCATTTCAGCTTCCACTGTTTAAGCAAAATAAATATAATAAAATATAATAAGATTAAAAGGTGTTTTTTTTAAAAAACAAAAAACAAAACAACAACAAAAGCTTTTGCAAATAATAAAGGCAGATATAATATAACAGTTTACATTATATCTACCTCCCCCCGCCCTGGAAAATAATATTTATTTTATGGAGACTGCATATTTGACCCGTTCATTTAAAAAAAGATTCAGAATGAGAATAATACTTTATTGCAGTAATAAAGTAATAAAGTATTTTTTTTTACTATCTCTATCTCTTGACGTAATTCTGCAGTTATCAGAAAAAATATGGCAACGATACAAGTAATTCCTAAATATGCTCCCCATGCAAAGTCTTTGGGAGTCTTTTACTGCCTAAACACCAAAGGGGATGTTGCTGGCTAAAAAAAAATAAGCCCTGTCACCAAGGAATACTCACGTCTTTGTTGGCAATAAGATTTTGGTGAACAGAGCTCTTTGTTTTAAACACAGCAATTTCATTCTCAAAATAGGGTTTAGCTAACAACAATTGTTACTATAGGCGACATGTATTTGCATGGAGGAGCCTATTTATCAAGCGTGGCAGTGGTACTTATTTATTTAGCCTGAAACTTTTTGAGATGAATGGGGATATCGCTCAGCCCCTAGAAAATAAATATTATTTTCTGGCAGGTGGTGGTACATAGAAGTTTTTATATTTTTGACGCTTTATTTTCCTGCATATAAAAGATAGATAAAATATCTTTTAAATCCCAACAAACCTAAGCCCAAAATATTGTGATTTCCTTCATACATTTGCTGGTTCGCTACGTTCTCTCATATATATATATATATATAGATTTAATCAAGTTGTTTGGCAACTTCACTGTTAAAATTTCACTTAGGATACATGAGTGATTCCTGCACCCTCACCAAGAGAATTAGCACATAGCTGCTGGAAACAAAGGGATATTACTAAATCCCAGCAAAGACAAAAATACTAAACAATAACAAGCGCTGAAAATGCGGCTTGGAGAGAATGCAATTAAATTGTAAACAAATGAACCGGTCCAACTTTGGCAGGATCCAAACAATAATGGTCAACATGATTAGTTAATTGCAAAAATATAAATCACATTTATTAAAACCTAATTAAACATTAATGGCTAATAATACAATGACAATAGTTAAAAATTAGTAAATAACCTGTATTATGGTATTGCATACAGATTTATAACCAGTTTATCTTTAACTGGAAAAGCAATATATTATCCAGGTCAATATATGCAGTGGTGTAATCCTCTTTAGCAAAGTAACACTAAGGGGGGTATTCAATTGTCCGCGGGTTCGAGCGCGGAAAAACTATTACCGTTAATACGGTAATCTCTCGCTGCGAGCTGAAATTCAGCGAGTAAATTACCGTAGTAATGTTTTTTCCGCGCAGGATTACCGTAATAATGGTAATCCTGCGCGGACCGTGGGATTTTCTGCAATCCCGCAGACAATTGAATATGCCCCTGAAGGTGGAATAATTCCATACTTGTCAATTCTCCCGGAATGTCCGTAAGACTCCCGGATTCCAGTAAAGTGGGCAGAATTAGAATTAGATCCAAAATTAAGTCATTCTCAGGGAATTGCAGCATTTGGTCCCACCAAAATGATGCGATTTTTCTGAGCCCCGCCCCCCGCACGACCACTTTCCCCCGACAGCTCCGGGGGAAGGTGGCCGTCTGCTAGAAGTTGGCAAGTATGAATAATTCTCCTTAAAAGTATGCCATGATGTTAGCTGGTGCTTGGGTGCTCTTGACCGATTAGAATAGCATTATAAAATAATTGGAACAAGAATGTTAGGCAACATCTTCACTTTTTCAAACCCACAGCTTGATAAATTTACCCCACAGTCTCGGATGGATAATTACCAGTCTTTCAGCAGGACAAAGGAGTATATTTACTAAACTGCGGGTTTGAAAAAGTGGAGATGTTGCCCATGACAACCAATCAGATTCTAGCTGTCATTTTGTAGAATGCACTAGAATCTGACAGCTAGAATTTGATTGGTTGCTATAGGCAACATCTCCACTTTTTCAACCCTGCAGTTTAGTAAATACACCCCAAAGACTTAGAAACCTCTGTGTAGTGAAGCAAATAACCTGAAATAAGGTAATAATACCTGTATTAAAACAAAAACAAAATTTAGGATAAACGGGTTATATATCTGCATGCAATGCCACAATACAGGTTATTTACTCAATTTTGATTATTATTGCTGCATTATTAGTAATTAATGTTTAATTAGGTTTTAATAAATGTGACTTATATTTTTGAAATTAACTGTTCCTGATGGGCATTGTTGTTTGGATCCTGCCATTGTTGCACTAGTTTATTTGTTTACAATTTAATTTCATTCTCTCCAATCTGCATTTTCAGTGCTGTAAATTTTTTAGTTAAAATTTCACTTGAGAAAATTGTGCAAAGTTGGAGGAACATTGCAGGGATGTGGAAAATACTATTTGTGGCTAATTCAATCACCTCCAAGACTACTTATGAGAATTAAGCATTTTCTAAATGTGTTTGTTCTGTTATTGCCACCCTGAGATGGCGATAACAGAACTACAAATGCGGCATTACTTAAATAGGCTTCCCCATACAATGGCATAGGGAAGCCTATGGCAGAGATACTTATAGCCGACAGAGTTATCATTCAGCTGCTTCTGTTATATTTCTTCATGAATACCAGCGAATAGTGATTGTTTTCAAGGGGTTTTATTAATATATAGACCTCTATGGATGTATTTAATATTTCTTTCAGCTTCTACACTAAGGAGCATATTTATGAAAGGGTGAAAAACTGTTTTTGACGGTGACAGGATTCATTGTAGCATAGCCTAATTCATCAAAGAACTTACTGCCAGTGATTGTTTTTACCAGCGGTTGTCCCTTGATGAATTTGGCAAAGTAAAAACTCGTTTTCACTAGTGATAACCATGCCAGCTGTAAGATTCACCATTTTCTGCTGGCAAACATACAAAATACATGTTTTATTTCCCAATACATTCCTTCCATGTTCAGGCATGCAAAACTCGGGCAAGAGTCTTGGAGCAGTCTTGTGACAGGCCTACTAAGGTAAGACCTTGGTTAGCCTGTCACAAAACTAGGCAGAACTATTTGGATTCTGCTCAGTCTGTGTGGTTTGACTCCTCCACCCACCTCGGAGGTGCAGAGTCTAACAAGGTGAAGGTGTTTGCCAAGGATCCTCGCAAGGAGATTTAGGATAAACTGCTTCACCACGCAGATCGAGGTCCTCCGGATGGGTACCAGGCGAGACTGGCCTGAGAGGATAAATTGCCAATAAGGAGAGTGCTGAATATAAAGGAACCCCGGATATGAGGGACTGTTGTATAATAGAGGTTGCTTGATAACAGGATATCTATCGGGTTTAGCAGAGAAGCAAATGAAACTTGATGCACAATGCAGTATACCAGAATTAGCTCTGAAACATATGATGCTGGGTACCAGGACCATATTATTAGTTAGTATAAATGGCCAGATATCTACCCCTATTAATCCGATTAGAATAACATTATAAAATAATTGTTGGAACAAGAATGTTAGGCAACATCTCCACTTTTTCAAACCCACAGCTTGATAAACTTACCCCATAGTCTCAGATGGATAATTACCAGTCTTTCAGCATGACAAAGTGGTATATTTACTAAGCTGCGGGTTTGAAAAAGTGGAGATGTTGTCCATAGCAACCAATCAGATTCTAGCTTTCATTTTGTAGAATATACTAAATAAATGACAGCTAGAATCTGATTGGTTGCTATAGGCAACATCTCCACTTTTTCAACCCTGCAGTTTAGTAAATATACCCCAAAGACTTAGAAACCTCTGTGTAGTGAAGCAAATAACCAGAAATAAGGTAATAATACCTGTGTTAAAACAAAAACACAACAGTCTCTCAGGAATATTTAGCAGTCTACTAGACATAAACTTCTGAATGTTAAGATTTGCCTATTTTACCAGCAGAATATTGGTTTAAGTGTTCCAATTCCTTACCCAACCACAATCCACAGAAGACTGACTTGGCTATTGTCATACCAGTTCTATTCGGATATGATAAATTTAGCAAAATGTTCCACAGAAACACTTGTATTAAAGTTTTGCAATGATTTTGCTTATCCTTAAACTGAAGCTCTGGTCGGTAGTGACAGGTGAAATTTTTATGAAAGAAAGGTAACAGTAAATATTAAGAAGTACACTTTTGTTAGTGTGTTTCCTTTACATCCCACCCACGTCCTCAAGCAGAAAGTGAAAAAAACTCCTTTATGTGGGAAAAGTGGGAACATATATTATATTGTCCACAGGGGAGGTGATCAGCAATACTGGTGACCTTTGCATTTAGTTAATAGTCATTACTGTATTAACATTTTCCAAATGAAGTAAGATTTTACAAGCTTACAAATAAAATAAAATAATTAAATAATATAGGTCATTGAGGTCAACTGTCAAAGAGCTGCAAACTAACCTTAATTGTAGCAGCCCTTAAACAACCTCGGCTTCCCCAATCACTCATCTCAAAATGGCCAACATTTCCTTCACTTGTCAGTCAGACCTCCCACTTGCTTCATAATTCCCCCACATGCCCTGAGACATCTACTTGCCACATACACTCAGGTCCCACTTCCCATAAAATGCCCCCACATTCCCTCAGACCTCCACAAGTCCACAAATATCACATGTACTCCTAAGTTCCCCAAATACAACCAGACCTCCTCTCATGCCTTAAAATGCCACTCATGGTACACTCCAAATTGGCCAATGTGAAGCATATGTGACCGTTCAGAGTTTGATGCATCACAATGCATCATAACGTTGTTGGAAGGCGACTATACACACAGGCCAATTGAGCTCATCTGCATTCATCGTCCAACCAACATGTCCAATGGTGATGAAATTGATTTCAAATGAGTGTTTTTGGACCACATATGTTGTTAATTGGGCCAAATATCAATTTTCAGGCATTATATTAATGTATCAGCTAAATTGTGTAAATAGAAATTGTTATAATCATCATCAGTCAGTACAACACATTATACAAAAAAAACATAAATGGAAACAGAACATAGACATATGAGGGCCCTGCTTGTGGGAGCATACAGGGTAATTCTGAGACCATTGAAGCTGAAGGAATGGTGCTTCACGTCCCAGTAGTGTACATATGGAGCAGTATTAGTTATAGGTGGGATTGGCTATGGTGAAGAGGTGGGTTTTGAGAACAAATTAAAGGTTGCTTGTCCTGATTTTGTTAAATATCCTCCAATAGGTTTTCGGAGACAAGAGTATGAGTAGCCGCCCTACAGTGAGGTCAGTAGGTTAAATAATACTTCCACCCAAAGCTAAAACTCACTGGGTATGGGCCATTCACTGATTCCCCAATGCCAGTAACAGTCTTACTCCTTGCTTGTTTCAAACAGGGTGTAAGAGTGCTGATGCCCCTCCCTCATGAACTTCCCATAGGACCCAGACAGATCCCTTGAGCATTGCTTACCCAGTAAACATAGCTTTTTAATTAAAATAATTTAACTCCATCCAATGTTAATTTTATTTTAGAGTGAAGGGGGGTCTACTTCTTCTTTAAAACCCCTTCTGTATGTGAAAGTATAATGGTATCAAATAAAAGCTGGTTTATCCCTTTTTCCATTTTTATTTTATACATCCTTATTAGTCGGTTTTCCTCCTGTTAGTAAGCGTGTCAGGTTGTTTCATAGATTCCATCTGCTGTTCTTAGCCCCAAGTGTCATTTGAAATGTTTTATTCTTGCATCTGGCCTTTGTAGTGTTTACTTCACTAGTTTTCAGTACAGCTTGACATAAATTTGTGTGTAACATTTATTGCTTTAGACATGGAAGAATCAAGGCAATTTTCTGTACTACTACATCAATTCTTTTTATTTTGTTTTTTTACTCCTTTGGTCTTGTCTGTGTTTTCCCAATCACATTAATCAAACATAGTTTGTATCACAGTCAGGCGGTGTATTAAAACAGCTGTGTACATTGAACATTATAAATGATCTTTACTTTTTGACACCACGTAGTCCTGTCGTACTTAGAACACCACTGTTGCAATACATTTCTAGGCATACTCCTTGTGAAACAAATGGAAAGCATACAGAAATATATTTTTATGTATTATAAGTTGTACCACGAAATTATACAAATTAAATAGTGTAGTTTGGAACATGCATAAAAACTGTTCTGTATATATATATATATATATATATATATATAAAAGCACAGAATCAATATAATAAGGCGCTAGCAACCACACTGTAACCACCAATTTATATAATTGGTATAAGAATGTACCAGATGATCAGTCCCGTAATAGAAAAACACATATAGCTCAATTTAAGAGCGGCAGCCACAGATGACTTGTGTCCAGATGGTTAGTCCGGAGAAATGGGGGTAACTGTTGATAGAAAAAACAAGTAGGGCGCCCAATGTGTAGTATTAGATAGAAATGGGGACGATGTAATAAATTGCGTACCGTAAGGATTCCAGGATCATGTAGTATGGTAGGAGTTCCTCTTCAGAGGTAATACCTCCCCCTCGCCCACAGGATGACGACAATGTGGAAATATAAAAGCACATATAGTGTAGTATGGTTGTATAATATAACACCAATTGTGATGAATCCTCCACCACTATCAATAGTGGAAGCCCACAGACCAAATGGCTTAATATTAGGTAAACACCTCCAAATAGAAACAAAAAATCTGCGTACCAGAAATCCTGTTATATAGGTAGCGTATGTGTGCTCAGGATGTGTGCTCAGGATCAACAGTCGAGCAGCAGCAGCAGACACACCGGGGATCTCATGTCTCCCCGGTGTGAGATTTTGGCACTGCCCCCTAAACGATTGTCATAATTGGCCAATTACAGCAGGGGGCGGGGCTAAGACAATGCGATATTTGTGTCATTATTCCCAGCCCCCTGCCACTTATCAATTGTGGGCCGAGAACCAGGAGGTTACCCAGCTCTCCCGGGAGCCTGGGACTTCTCCCAGAAATGAGGGAGTCTCCCGGACATTCTGGGAGAGTAGGCAATTATGCATTAAAGAAAAGCAACTAATGAATCTCTAGATACTGAAGTGTCTTTTACATTTCTGTCTCCATTACTGAAGTCATGTTGCCTTACCTGTCAGTCTTTGATTAAATCTTGGTCTCCATGAAAATGGCCACCTTCATAGGCATCAATACAAGGACATAGGACACAATTTCTAAATTGTGTCATCATGCCAGAGATGGCGAAGCCAACCACGTCTTGTACTGGCTCAGCATCAGGGAGAATGCCAGACTCTTCAGGGAGTGAGGGAGATCATCCCTATTTCAGGGAGTCTCCCTGACATTCAGGGAGAGTTGACAAGTATGACTTGTACTTATAAGGGTCTGGAGACTAGACTGGCGCACAGTGTGAAGAAGAAAGGCAGGACTAAGGTTAGTTAGTCGGGTTTGGTACAGAGTGAAGAAAACAAGGTATGAGGTTCAGGAACAGGCACAGTCGCAATACAAGGTCAGTACACAAATAACAGATAACTGGAGGCAGGATGCAGCGACAGCAGCAGGAACTAGATTACTGGCTGAAGCATAATAATCTGGCAAGGAAGTCAGGCACAGGCAAGGCTTACAGGTCAGAGGGTGGTGCTAGAACAAGCTGGAACATCAAGAGAACAGTTAAATTGAGCTAGAACACAGAGTAACTGCTGGGAGCTGTCCAGCAGCCGGAATAGCTCAGAAGCTGAGAAGCAGTCTCTAGAGGTAGAAGCCCTGGGTTTGAACAGGGCCATCTTAACAACATTATGGGCCCCCAGGCAAAGCAGTGCACCGGGGCCCCTAGATATAGATATAGATATATAGATGTATACAGATACAGATATAGATATAGTTATATAGAGATAGAGATAGATAGATGTACTTGCTCAGTGACCCTTGTAGGTTTTTTTTGCAGGTTTTTCTCTTTTGCAGGATTATTTATTCTCATTAAGAGCCGTGCCTATGGGGCCCCCTTGCCTGTGGGGCCCCAGGGCAGCTGCCCATCGTGCCCAATGGAAAAGATGGCCCTGGGTTTGAATTTTGACAGTAGACTCTAGAATTCTGACCATCTTACTCAACTACAATTTTGGGACAGGTGGTTACAGACTCTAAATCTCTCAAATACTTCTCTATTGTACTCTCAGCATCCAGCTCACTTTTACTCTGCACTTTCTGTGCCTACTAAATACATTGTCTAGTGAAATGAATAGAAAGCTCAAACATCTCACTGGTTTTCAGGCAAAGTTTGGGATAACTGGAGATGGATCTGAAGCAAGAGGATAAAGCTTGTTCACTCAGTCACAGACAGCCAATGAGAGCACAACTACTGGGTGGGTTTTGTGATTCTAGCGGGATGTGCGTGTGGTGACCATAGTAAAGAGGAGAGCATTGTCATCTCAGTGGCTTCTCCTTCAATGGAGGTACACACTTTATAGGCTCCAGAAGTGTTCACCAGAACACACTGGCCGTGTTCAGCCTCTAGGTAATATTTTTGGAAATCTTAAATACCCAGTTAGTCACTTTGGGAAGAGTGTTTTAGAATCTGTAATCAGATTCTAGGGAAGTTTTGTCAGTGTTAAGCGAAAGCGATTTTATACTCTGATTTACCCATTTCGATATCTACAATGTTCTGTTTGAACGGATAATTAGCACAAGCCGCTCTATGACGAATGCAAAGATGAAAGGGGAGAGGCGGCAGCCCTGCCTCGTACCATTGGTAGTGCCAAATAGTGTGGAGGTGATCACACTTGCTAACACGGTATCTGAAGGAGAGCAACTTAGCACAGAAATGCAGCGAGGAATCCATAGGGGACAAAAAAACTTGAAGGGCCATGGAATCCAGTCAAAAACATTTTCGGCATCAAGCACTAATACTAGTACTACAACTGTGCTGTAAGATGATTTAACCAGCGAGAAATCATATAGAAACATTATATCAAACTTGAGAAGAATCATGAGTTGTTAGACAGTTACAATTTACAATTCTAGCAAGTTGAAAAGCAGTAACTATTACTGTATATTGCCCAATAGACAGTTTCCTCTTCGGGTAGACTGGCTCTTTGTAAAAGGATATTAACGTCAAAGGGCTGTGTATTTGTGCTAGAGGGATTAAACCCTGCTCAGGAATGAAAATTTTGGCCGAAAAGGATGTCCTCTAGAAGGGGGCAAATTATCAATAGAGAAAGTAAGTCGTGAGGGTGTCCTAGTCCAGATCTTTGACCAAAAGATTTTTATCACATACGAAGTAGGCATAATGTGGGTGAAATGGTTGGTCATGTTGGCAGGTATGTAAGCGATGAATACTCAAACAACATTTAAAAATAATTTCCAGGGAAACATCACCTGAGCAGATGACAACGCACAGTACTATGTCATTAATGTATTATAATACCCATCTTGAAATGTTTACATTTTAAATAATCCTCTTCATTAAATATGAACATATAAAATCCAAAGAATAAATATAGTGAAAACTGTATTAAATGTACAAAATGAGATAATGTCTGCTGCTTAGTTAGTTAGTATTGCAAAATACATTTACAGGAACAAATATTTCCCTGTACAACTCTTTAAATACTGGGTCTATGCGTAGATATTAGGGACAGTTGGTAACTATATTCTTGTAATTTGAATACCCTCCAACTGTCCTGATTCCATACATCCCAACATTACCATAAAAGGGAAGTGATCATGTCATGTGAAGGAGTGCAGCTTCCTTCGGGGACAGGCTTAGCACTTCAGAAGCACTAGGCCGCCACTTACTCTCCCACCCCTAAAATCATTTTTGAATTGTCGCACGACCAGTGTCAGGTACCACTATGGTGAGCAGTTACATACCTCCCCAACTTTCCGGGAGTTGGAACAAACATACCCACTGTTCGGACACGCCCTCAAATTGGGACAGTTGGGAGGTATGTCATTTAGGACGAACAGTCCCGCCATCCTTACGGGTTTACAACTGCTGAACCTACTGAGAGGTATCTCTCACTCACCCTTAACAGTGGGTGCTGCATGCACATGTAACTGGTATGTGTGTGTTGGGGCAATGTTAGGGGAGGTTAGGCCCAGGGACGTGTACACCACAACATGTAGCGGCCATGTCTCCAGCATGATATTACAACATGCCCTTTTCATCAGCATTGAAAATGCACTGTCCCGCCTTAGACAGTGGGATGTATGAATTTGTAGGTCTCCTTGCTATAAAATTGTCAGTCTTAAAATTATGCATTTAAGATGGATCTCTAACCCTTATTAAGCACATGTAAATGACTGAGAAATTAAAAATAAATGTAGAAAATGTAACAGTACAAAATTGCAATTCTATGTGCGTTTAACATGCGATACACTGCAGTGCAGTATTTTAAGGCTTCTTTTTTATTTTATTGTGTTAATGTAGTTTAAAACATTTACCTCAATGGAAGCAGTGTACATGCAAAGGAATGTGACTACGGGCTAGATTTACTAAACTGCGGGTTTGAAAAAGTGGAGATGTTGCCTATGGCAACAAATCAGATTCTAGCTTTCGTTAATTTAGTGCATTCTACAAAATGACAGCTAGAATCTGATTGGTTGCTATAGGCAACATCTCCACTTTTTGAAAACGCGCAGTTTAGTAAATATACCCCCAAGTGTGTTTGACTTTGACAAGATATAAACTTTTATATCAAGACATCAACAATTTTAACACCAATACAAATAAAAAAAAAACAGATTGGCCAGACTTGTAAATATATCTTAACACTTATAAAGCACAAATCAAACACAATACGTTAAAAATGAATTAAGTAGAAGTACTGTAAATGCCAGTATGTACATAGCTTTCCTAGGATTTCACTTAGAAACACACACATATATATATATATATATATATATATATATATATATATATATATATATATATATCTATAGCATATAAGCATATGCATGTAACATTCATATCTGCCATCTGATTCCTAATCCGCCGGCTAATTTTCAATTATAATAACCTTTGACTGAATTAGTTAAATGATGTTAAATTTGACAATTAATAGTCACACATTATTGCAGTTGGCAAATAAGTGTGAAAGGCATAAACATGTCCGAATTTGCAGCCTAATAACACTGATGGTTGAGTCACGTGATCACAGTTCTTTCACTGAACGAACGGGTCTGTTTCCTGGATTGTGTCACCTGACCGAGTTCCTGTCACATGACTGCTCTGCTTGTCAGCTGTGCGCTCGCTGCAGAAGGAGGTCACGAGAAGCGGTGCAGGGATCAGGGATTCTGGGATCTGTCCGGTCCTGGTTCCGGGACAAGTCAGTGAAATAGGTGGGTGATGTTCTCTCGGTGTATGACCTGTGTGTGACGGGGATGTACTCTCTATGATAGCTCTGCGGCCTCATCTGTCAGGACTGGCCTTACTGTGCCCAGTGATGGGCTTCTCTGGGTATCAAAGCACCTTCTGACCTGGACTGTATGGGGCCCACACATGTCCTATCTGTCATTCACTGTCAGTATTCATTTCCTTTCTAAACCAATCATCATAGCTTATACTGTATTTATTATTTTCAATATGTTTCTGCTTAAAATATATTTCTCTCCACCTATTGTATTCCTTGTCTCTCATAAGAGTATTAGTGATAAGCATATTATTCTTTTTAAAATTCAGTTTTCTTTAGACATATCTCAGACCTCAGATGCAGAACCGTAACTTAGAATTCTAGCGCCTGGGGCGAGAAAGACAAATGCCGCCCCCCTAGTCCTCAATTTTAACCAAATGTACCTAAAATCTCCTAAATTGCGCCCCCCTTCAGCGTTGCACCCTGGGAGATCGCCCCTGTCGCACAGCCCTAGTTACGGCCCTGCTCAGATGTATTGGTGTTGAAATGGCTATGTCTCAGTCGATTTGTTTTCGGTTGTAACTGCAAAAATAGCATGTAACAGCTCATTTATCCTGTGCTTTCTCTTGCTTGGGTCATGTATTTTTACTTGTGCAATCTAAAATAAATGGATTTCATACTGATCCACATATCTGAATTCTCCTGTTTAAACTGCCCCTTTCTGATCTGCTTTTTACTAGGTCTTTTACTTATGTGTGTGTTTTCAACATTTGGCAAGTTTTATATTCACTTCATTCATACATATGTTTAGTATTATGTCAAGGGACGGTATTATGAAGGGTCATTGCCTTTGAACTGAATTACGCCATTGAGTTAGAAAACCTTTTTGTTAAATTATGACTATATTAATGTGTGAAAGTGGAATGACATTTTTTTTTATATTTCATATTGACATTTAAATTTGCAGTAATTTACAGGAAAATCCTTTTCACTTTAAGTGATTTTCTTGCAACTGTAACAGATTTTACAGTTATGGTGCCACTTTTCTCTATGTATATTTGACATAATTCTCCTATTTATGCAAGTTGCGGTTTATTGAATGTAAATATTTCAAATACTCTTTCTTGCACTTATATTCAAAATATGAAAAGTTCACTTATATAACTATAGGCTTTGTGAAAAAGTTGATATTGCTAGCTCTGTCAGTTTAACAAATGTCTTATGATCATTTGTTTTCTTTTAAAAAAAATGTTGTTGTTGGCATTCTTTAACAACTATATGTATAAATATTGTAAAAAAATACCTAGAGGCATATTTATCAAACGGTGGTTCATAAACACTGCAGATTCTCTGATGTTTGCCGTAGTTTTATAAAACGCCAATTTTATTAAAGCCAAAGCCCATCAGGTTTTGTCTACAATAAAGTTGCAGTTTTTTTTTAAATGACTGCAAACTTCTGCTTGATAAAAAAAAATACCACCTGGTGTTACTAAGCAATGTCTTGACTTATCTTTCATCTTCAAATTACAAATATTACATAAAATATATATGATCAGGAATGAACAACATTCCAGTATGGTATGTTGGCAGACCAACTCTTTAATGGAATACACTTGATTAGTTCATGTAGACAAACAGCACATGTGAATAATTTTAATTACTGTTGCTGTTTTGCATGGTTGTCCAATTTTGCATATATCTAGAAAATCTCCCCTTCCCATAACTACTTACAGCTGTGGTCATCGATTTCCCTTGAAAAGGTGGCGTGTAGTGAAAATGACAGCAGATTCTACTGGAGTCTCGGCCTTCCAATCAGGTGCCATATTCACCACACACCTTCTTTCTAGGACTGGTTATTATGGAAACAAGGGGTAGCTCTCTGCTCCTTCATCTTATTAAACATTGTGGATTAGTGGCTGCGATCAGGTAATGGTGGGGTTCCAGGTCTGGGCTCCCACTTGAACAGTGAATGTATAGACACTATCTAAAAAAGGGAGGTTTCCAAAATGGGCAACCATTGTAGGTACTTTAAAAAAACCATATAAATAATTATCTATGTAATTATATTATTGAACTCCTGATTTGTCCTGTTGGGTGCTGGCTTATTTATTGTTGCTTTATAAATCTTTGCACATGGGAGAAATGTTTTGTCTTGGGTGAACTGAGTCAAGAGGTAACACTTTTTTTCTCTTGCTAACAAAGATAAAGCAATAACCTAACATCAGAAAACTTGGTGACAAATACTTTATATAAGTCTAGAAAAATTCCAAAACTACAGTATACTTCAGTGCAACAAAGCATTGAATAACAAGTCATTTATTTTACAGAGAATACATGTAACTGCTGTAATAGTGCAGTTCTAAACTAGCATAGGTCTTCTGGATGTTGATGATTTTACAAGCAAAACTTTTGTTTGCTGTTTAATTCAAAATCTTTTTCTATGTGTTTGTCAAAATGTTCATTTACGTTACAGTGTAAATGTAAACTAGAAACCTCACAAGTGTGTTTTCATATAAACATTTCTGTGTAAACTATCAACAGCGTGTTTTTTGCACAGTCATTTAAGGAAACAATAAATACTAGTAGCTAAAATACATTTGCTTATGCAAAAAAAATATTTAAGTTCATAAACCTTGGATAGGATTTAAGAGCTGTAAAGGAGAGGGGGAGGAGCTGTTCTGTCAATTAACTAGGCGGTTCTAAGCCTAACATTTCATAGTAAGGATATCATTTGATTTTATGTCAATATGCAAATAATGTACATGCACTTTTTAGTCATTTTTGAAAAGTTGTAGGATCAGATAAGGTTGAGATCAGAACACTGTGTAATGTGTCACATTGCTATAGCAACTTCATATAGGTGACACTTTTTATTTAATTTTTAGAGAACATAAAACTTCATAGGTAAAATCATGTAATGTAATCTTATAGCATTACAAGGAATGAGTTAAGTTTGAAGATATTTTAAGTATTTAGCATGTGAGCATGAGTTCTGCTAGTGCTGTAAAAGGTCATTATTATGTTGATGTTACAATGCCATCTTTGACTGTTTGTTTTTTGTTTTTTTTTCCTTTGGAACATTTTTATTTCTACAGTCAATTCTTCCTATTCCAGCTCTTTACTGCAGCAATCCAGAGTCTTCCACTTGTCGCTGCTAGAGGTAAGGCAGAGGGCTGGAAATAACTTGTAACTGTGTGGATAAAATGGGTTACTCCCTCCAGACAAGTGTTTAGAGGAAACACAAGTTTTGTTTTGTCATCATAGTCCGTTTTGAGTTTTTGAAGGTCATAAGAAAGGGCAGTCCCATATTGTCAGTGATTCTTTCTATAAGAAAAAATATATTACTTTAATTACTTATACATTTCAACACCATTGCAAGCTGTTGATCTACAGATATCAAACACAAACTACATTTAAACATTTCTTATTTTTTCAGCAATATATATTCAGTATACAAATGCAGCATATGCAGTCACATATATTTTACATGGCAACATTTTGTAGAGATTTTAGAACATTTTATTTTTTTATTCAAATTTTTCTAATGATGGAAACATTGTAATTGCAAACTGTTGAGATAATGGTTATCTAGTGATGATCACAGAATTATCAAAATGGCTATATATAATACCACTAGAATAGAAAAACCCAAGCAATAAAAGGTAGAGGTAGTCATTTTGTAGGCTTACCCAATGTTCATGAGAATGCAGCTAATCCATTGTACTCTGAATATTGGTGATGGAGTGTTGTAGTCATGTCACTGACTCCATGTGAAGTAAGGGACTTTAGTCCCATGAATATTGTTTCAGCCCATAAAATGGCTGCCTCCATTGTGTGTAGGCAACATGTGCCCTTTAAGCTTTGACCAGGATTGGGCACTTTCCTGGCATTGTGGAACTATAAGTTCCAGCTTGCCCTGCAAGCCTTTGTAGTTCCATAAAGTTGTGTTGGAGAGCCACAGGTAACCTACCTCTGATATAGACTAATCTCTTTACTTTTTTTTAAAGAAAGTATATTCTTTGTTTTGTGTGTAGAAGTAATGAGCATTCTGTATCTAAAGGAACAGAAAAGAAAAGATGGACATTCGAGGAGCTGTTGATGCCGCTGTCCCAACAAACATTATTGCAGCCAAAGCTGCGGAGGTTCGTGCTAACAAAGTGAACTGGCAGTCCTACCTCCAGTAAGTGTACGCTACTATTCCTCTGTTGCTTGTATTTTGTTTGGCTTTGTATGAACCTATACTCTTTGCTTTCCAGCTGTTGGCTGAATGTGTTTCTGGGTGGCTTTTACATGGTTTGTGTTAGTTTGTTGCCTAACTACTATATAATATATGCAGTGTAGGGCTATGGGCACACAGGCATTAGGAATTTCTGAGAGATAGTATCTTACTTAGAGATCTTTGATTTCTTTAGAGAGGAGCTGGTGTAGGGCACATTCATTCCAGAAGGACGGGCGGCAGTGGAGCAGTGCAACAGTAGAATGTGCCACACTCTCCGTGCCCTTCCTCTGTCATCGGCTTTGCTAAGGTGGTGGTGAGGTTCCATCTCTTCTCAGTTGTATTGTCATCATTGAGACTGAATTAAATAATTCCTGCGTACAGAAGCCATAACCCCATTTCCTATCAGTTGAGTTGTTGCTGGGAGGCGTCATTTTTTGAAATCAATAATATTAAAAACTATCTACAACTATGTTTAAAAAAAAAAATCTGCTAAATTTAAAATAAATTATGTATTTTTTATCTGGATCTAGTCTCTCACTATATCTAGTACATTCATGTGCAAATAAGACAGGAGGCAGATTCATCAGGCATTCTAGCTGTTAAAAAATAAACCTGTTTTCTACCACTTTAAATATTGAATAGAGGAAAGAAAATACATCTATGAACATTCACAGAACGGAAATATATTGGCAGACGTACATGACCTAACTTAAATCATTTGCCTTTTATTGTTCTGCTTGAGACATTTTATTTTCTGTGAAATGTTGTTGGATGTTTTGACCCAATGCATTTTATGTTCAATTTTAAGGCTTGACATTTAAATGTAATGTGGTTTTACAGCGCATAGAAAGTTACTTTAACTGAATTGTTAAATGATTCACTACATATTATATGATTACAATAGCAGACACCCGTATGCAGATATTCAATAATAGGGCTTTAGCAAGGTAAAGGAGGGAAGCGTTCTTAAGCAGCAGAGAAGTATTAGAAGATATGCACTATAAGGGTAATGGATAGGTGAAATAGCCTCTGTCGCCTCTGTTTGAAGGCTAATACACTAGTGAAAGAGTAAAGACACGCTTTTTTTAAATGAATGAAATGTGTACAAGTGAATAAAACCATTGAGACGGCAGCCAAGGACAATTGATAAAAGAAAAATGTTGTCCGGCGCTCAAAAACAAACAATATGTAAATCCCTATGTGTCAGCATATACACAAATGAGAATTTTGTGCACAATATAGCTATATTGGGTTAAGCTCACCCCCCAGCATCAAGGCATCTCCTGTAGGTGAGTCTCTAGCAGTGAAACAAATATATAGTCAGGGTGTCACATTTAAAACTTTCCCTGAATCTCCTATACAGTAGGGGAATTTTAAAGTGTAGAATCTTTAATCTGAAAAAAAGCTATGGATCAAATACGGTCCTGTGTTACCAGGTGCAAAAAAATGGACAGATTAGAAGGGCTGAATTTTATGGACCTGAATTAAAGTTAGAGGCAAAATGAACGCAAGTCCTGTTTTAAGAAAAACAACTATGGCGTGCGTATCTGCACGAAATCAGAGCTTACTGCATCTTAGAATATATGCATATAGGTGGAGATATTCCACATTTTCATTCAGAGACACACATACAGGTGAGATACACAATTGGGAGCAAATGCTACACTGTTACGTGTTTACACTTAAGTCAGGGCAGAACACACATAAAAATGCTTACTATGGTAAATTCCTCCATACCTTTTATAATTGTTCTGAACAAATGACCAGTTTTCTATTAGTTGGGAAAAACATTAAAGGGAAAAACAATGACTTGCAAAGTTTGTATTGTGCAAAACTAGAATATGTCAAATTCTGAACCAGACCCTATGTGTATGAGAGAGATGATGGGGGGGAGAATTGGGCATTGAAAGCGGGAGACTGATGGTTGTGTGTCTAGGTTAAAATTTGATTTGTTTGTCTCCCTCTTGGATGAAATAAAATATATGTATATAAAACTATGCTTAGTGGTTAAACTTATGTGTGTATAAATAGCAATTTCTGGTATTGTAAATGTAGAAAATAAGTTGTGAGACAAGTTGACCTTTAGATATTTTTCTTTGAGAATCCTTTCTCTAAAGCATATGAATATATTTTTGGGTGATATTTTACTTTAAGCATTCACTGGAACATACTACATTTTGGTTGTAACAATATTTGCTATTATTTGGAAAATGAAAAAATCAAATGACACTTGATACAGTTAATCCTAACAGTAGATTGTGGAGCCAGCCCAGCAATATGCGCCTTTAATAATTGTATAATTTAACAGTTTCCCAAATCATTGCATCATAGAATGCATGACCGGTTTGTTGCAGCATGTGCAAATCATTTCCACCATGTCTTAATGTGGAGGCAGATATTTTGCGGGTTGGACCAGTATGCAGCCTATCCAAATTATATGAAGATTATGAGAATGTGCAATCTCCCAGCGGTACACTCGGTACCGCTGGAAGATTGCTGCCCTATAAACATTATCTTGCATTTTAATATATTAAATGTAAGATTCCGCATTTGATTCCTCTGTTTAAATAACAATGTATTTGTTGTACCACTGTATCAACATTGCTGTAAGTGTTTGTATCATCTGCAAAAAGATATAACTTTCCATGTAGATCACAAGTAATACCACTAATGAATGCATTAAAATCATACTTGTCCACTCTCCCTGGAATTTTCGAGAGACTTATGAATTTCGGGGAGCTGTCCTGGACTCCTAGGAGAGCAGGCCATTCTCCTGCATCCTGCCCGTTTCCTTTAGAAGTTGGCAGAATGGCAGCCTCTGATGCCATTCATGATGAATGGCATCATTGTGGCCCCATCTCCATCGCAAAATGATGCATTTGCTTCATTGTAGCAGGGGCGGGGCCAAAATGACATGATTCAACATGCCCCACCCCCCTCCATTCTGATACTTCATCTCCCCTCTGGGAGATACTGGAGGGGAAGGATAAAGAGTTGGTAAGTATGATTAAAACAGGACCCAGGACTGATCCCTGAAGTATTCCACTTTTCACAGCCCTTCACCTGAGCTTATCCTTTGACTACAGAACTCTGTCTCCTGTCCTTTAGCCAGATATCCATTCCGATGTCTTTGAGTCAAATTTGTTTCAGTGGATTTACAAGAACAAATCTTTAGATAATCTAAGACAAAACTAGATACATCCAGTATAATGGAGCCTTAATCAGGAAAGTCGAGTATGTGAATACATGTACTGTATGTGTGTTTACATATACACATGTATACCATGCAAAGCTTAGAACTATGTTTGAATATCACCAACATTCTAAGGGGTATATTTACTAAACTGTGGATTTGAAAAGTGGAGATGTTGCCTATAGCAACCAATCGGATTCTAGCTGTCATTTTGTAGAATGTACTAAATAAATAACTAGAATCTGATTGGTTGCTATAGGCAACATCTCCACTTTTTCAAACCCGCAGTTTAGTAAATATACTCCTAAGTGTGTTTTGTAATTTGCCATCATCCTTTTTGTTAGTTTATTCCTGGGCATCTGTGTGTTTCAATTCTTAAAACTTTTATTTTAAATTGGACTATGAATTCCTATGTGTTTTACCTCAGCAAAGTATAGAAACAGTTGGTAAAGATGATTTTGAAAAATCCTTAACGTTATTCAGTATTTTCTACTTGTTCATTAATTACTTAAACTTGTCATTTACTGTTTCTTACTTTAAATCTATTCTTATATGTTGTAACAGGAGGCTAGTGCTGTAACTGCTTTCAGTTAATGTAGGCTATTCAGAGATGAACTTAAAATACTCCTTCGGATAAATGATCTGCTAGATCAGAGGAGCACATCCAAGTGGTCTCTTGCTCTAGGCTTGCTGCAGTGGTTGGTGTCATTTGTTCTTATCATCTGGAAATTTATTTTTTTCGGTATTACTAGTTTTGTAACTTTTATTCCTTTTTCTCTTCTGTGAGCACCGGATAACCCTTTAGTGGGTATTTTTCTTTTTTCCTCTTGGGGACACAGAACACTGGTGCACTTAACGTTCTGGGCCACAGCTTAAAAAACAAATAAAATAAAAAGATCAACACCACTATTCTAGACTTAAGATGTCCCCTTTCTTGGGTATGGAGGGCCATGGTTTTTTGGCTATATGAGGTAGAGTACCAGACAGCACTTGTGATATGCCATGAAAAATAAAACCCCAAAGCAGCCAGTGAGACCTCTTTGTTTCACCACCTGCGTGATACCTCCTGCTCTAGGCAGCATGATGAGCCTGCTGTGCGCTTTTGGACATAACTGTTGTAGACTACTCTGTATAAGTAACCTTTGGGTGGTGGCAAGGCATTTGTCATCCACAGTAATTACTAGCTAACACCAGTAGGTGTGATGTCCCCCGCTTGGGTGTGTCCAGAGAGTGCTGAGGACTGTGAGAAGATAAATACTGCAACTAAAAGGATAATTTGTTGGTATTACATTGATATATTTAAATGATAGATGCCCTCTCACTCAGTGTTGTAGTTTGATTTAAATGCTCAGACCCATGAAGGCTTTGTTTATAGTAATAACTAGATAATGTTAATTTGGGTGTCTCTTGAATGCTGACCATCCGCGAACTATTGCCTTGTTCTCTTTTATAAATAAATAGATGTAGCGCTCCCTTTCTGCCATTGGACCATATAGCTTGTAGACTGTACTGTTTTAAAGCAAGATTTATTGAGTGATTATGTGGTTGATTATATATATATATATATATATATATATATATATATATATATATATATATATATATATATATATATATATATATAAAATGACAAATGTAGCTCAACAGTGTAAATGTGGGGTTGCTTTAAAATAAGGGAAGTGATTGAGAGAGCCTTATTCTGCTAAAAAAAAAAAGTTATTGTAGTTGTGATGAGCACTGTTCTTTAGTTAAATCAAAGCTTTTGTTATGACAGCCTTCAGTCTTAACTATATTCACTGTTATTGTTATTGAAGACCAAAAAACGTTATCTGTATGTATGAAGTCTGTGAATCTGTGTCTTGTTCTTTGTCCAGGAGTATTAACCTAGATCTATGCTATATCCTGTTTAATTTCATTTCAAACAAATTGCAAATCTGTGTTGCAACAAGAAACAGGAAGTTTTATAAAATGTTGAGTTTTTCCACATGACACACAAGCAACATTTGTTGCAGCAAAGCTATTTATACATTTATTTACTGTTTATGTTTTTAGCAGAATTTACATAATTCCACAACTACACAAATCATATAGAACTAAGTTTTGTGTGCTTAACCCTTTGATTCTGTAGCCATACTTGGCTTGTTATCTGAAAGCACCTAAAATGTTTGTTCTTTTCTATTTTTTACGGACTATTTAGCTACCATATTCGCATGACTCCCATGTCTTTGATCATGGAAATATGTTCCTTAGACTGTTTTCAGCAGAGATGAGCGGACCGACTGCTCCTCTTTCAGTTGTGAGCACCAAAATATTTCTGACACTTACAAAAATCTGAGCCAATGAAATGTATGATTTTTCATTTGGCTTTTTAATTCATACTTACCAACTTTTTGAAGACTTGCTCCGGGAGCCTGCCGCGTGATGGGGCGGGGCTCCAAAATTTGCGTAGTTTTGGCCCCACCCCCATGATGCAAACGTGTCATTTGACAGTAGGGGGCGGAACCAAACACTGCAATTCCTGTTGAATCACGGAGTTTTGGACCTAATTCGGGCAGAATTATGCCAGATGCAGGAGATTGCCCCACACTCCCGGGAGTCCGTGAGACTCTCGCAAAATGTGGGAGTCTCCCGAGTTGGCAAGTATGTTTTAATTTAGACAGGTCAATGGTATAAAAAGTATGTTAGTGGATAAAAATGTATCTCTCTGTCCACACATGTCTTATCATCGGGAAATCTATTTAAAGTTGTGTGTACCAGACTTAACCACTTCTTTTAGATTTGGCCACTTATGCCTCAAAGGATTTTACAGAATCCTGTATAGTATAAAATTTGTTTTCAAACTTTATTAAACTGTTCTTTTCACTATTTTTCGTTTTTCTTTTCTTTAACATTTCTATTTTGCTCCTAAAATACTGCTCTGCTTAGCTTAACTTATGTCTACAATTAATCGGGTTTGTGCAGGAAGTTTTTTTCACACTTTTTTTTATTTTGGAAGGTTTTTATTTACACTACTCATTTGGCACCTAGAAATTTGCTTACTTGCAAAAGAGCAACTTCAAAGTGCAAAATGAATCTTATTAAAATGATAGTATAAGACCCGATCTCAGAATCAAGTTCTTTTGTGGGGAGTCGAGGGCTGTGTGCGCCCTCCTGCATAGCAGTAAAATGTGCCCCTTTAAGTGTGTCATCTCCACCACTTTATCTCATTTAAATAACTTCATACCACATAATTAAATCTTATGTTAAATGTTCGTTCAATAGAAGCACACGTGTTTCCCTTATCCATACTCAGAAAAAAACAACCCAAGAAACAAACAAAAAAACCTCACTATCCACAGATACATGCACTGTCCGGTAAAACTTTGCTATTTCGTACCTATACCTGGAGCATTTGTACTGCAGTTTTGCAGTTTAACTGATCCTTAGTGTTTTAAGACAAAGCATTAGCGTAAAATGGAGCTTTAATATTGGAGGTGAGCTCTGAACTTTAACGATTTGCTTCTTGAGAGATGTTATTTGTATTGATATTTACCCCATTGCAAAAGGGCAGCCAGGCAGTTCTTTTGCCTTTTATACAACGTTGCGATTTCATATGCTTCAGAATACATTCCATCATATAATATTGGCTAATGATGATCTGAGCCACAACATTCTGTTCTGTAAAACCAGAATACCATCTGCTGCTTCATGCTACACCATACAGATCATAGTGCAGATGCATTATGTTTCAAATTTGCCACCTGGGACCCTGAAAATATGCTAGCGGAATGGAAAGGAAAGTCCCACTGTTTGTACCTAACACTTTATATCATCTCATCTTCTTCCAATTTGTCCATCAGTTGTTCCTTTAAGTGATCAGTACCTGGACAGTTGTTGTGCATCTCTTAATAGCACTCTCGAGTTGCAAGTGTACACATTATTATTTGCTAGGCATATAATAATTCAAATTTGATCCATCATCCAATACGACCTCTTTTTTATCTTTGCTCAGTTTACCATTAATTTAAGATTCTGGTACACACACTATGTGTACCACTTCCACTTGCGAACACACAGTACATTAAATCATATGTTTTGTCTGTAAATCATTTTCCATTTTCAGTCCATGACCTTGAAATGTTAGCTTCCTCAAACTTAGACAAGTGGTATATCAAATTAAAAAAAAGAAACTGACATTTGGATCAGTTGTTGTGGAACGACCCTCCCACCCCTAGTAAATGGCAATAATTTTGATTTTATTTTACCGAAGATTTAACAGTGTATGTGGAACTTGATTGCAGGGACTGATGTGAGTGAGTTCTCTGTACAGCGCTGCGGAATTAGTGGCGCTATATAAATAAATGGTGATGATGATGATGTAGCAATTCTTAGAACCCACATTGTGACACAACCTGTGTTAAGCTTTCTTGATGTATCATACATTTCACATTGTTCCTTGCTGCTGTCGGGTTTGTTTATTATACCAGTCTTACACAGAACTACATCATTGCAGGGGTCAGATGATTTCTGGAGAAGACTGTGAATTCATCTTAAGGTTCGAAAAATCCCATTCTGAGGAGAAGAAAGCCATACTAACCAATGAAGGCAATACGGTATGATGGCATTGCACAATTTCTCATCTTTCTTTGTTAGATCTAAAGCCACAGATTATGGGGGATCTACTAAAGGCTGATTTGCAAAAAATAGTAATAAACTTTTTTCTTTTTTTTAAATGAAATTATTTATATTTCGATTTCCTTATTATCAAATGTATTCAAGGAAAAGCGACCTATAAATGACCAGTTTTTCCAAAATGCGTCTAAAATAACCAGACCTCACATAATCACTTCCACAACTGATGTCTCTGTGTTAAGTATAAAACAGGAGGGATCTATGAAAGATTGATTCAGTAAATCTCTGTGGAACTCAGTAAAAGATGTATTCACTGGTGTGATATAGACAGATTTCCCATTCATGTAAATACTTGTGCATTGGAATGAAGAGGGAACCTCTGTACCTCTGTCAGTATCACAGGGCCAATGCTGTTTAAATTAGTAAATGAGCGGCATTAAAGTCAGGAGTCGTAGAGACTTTCATTTTAAATAACTATTTGTTTCTTTTATAGTGTGCGAAAACCTTCATAAACTTGATGACTCACATTTCAAAGGAGCAAACCGTACAGTATATTTTAACCATGGTGGATGATATGCTCCAGGTAAGTTATATGGAAAGTCCAGCTACAGACACTCTGTAGACTAAGGCGAAAAAAGAAGTGGTCACACTGTTTGGCGTCTTTTGTTTATAGTAACTGTTCTTGTGTTGAGCAGGCTGGCTATTTGTTAATGTTACTTGGCAAGACCTCCATCTGTTCTTTTTCACCAAAGCTGCCTTAGTCAGCCCCAGCTGGCTAGCAAAGGAGGATATTCTAGAGAAGGCATGGTACCTTAGTAGAAGGGCTCCTTTCTGCTCAGAAAGGCTTTTTTGCTAGAAGAATCCTTTACACATTTGCTGCATTGACCCGGTTGGGTTTGCCCAGGTGGACGAACAGCAGGATGGCGGTGGGGAATAAAAGTTACACACTCTTGACTTTTTTTATGGTTTGGTAGAAATCCTAGAGACGCCCTATTTGGCTATTGGTCTATATACATTCAATGACAATGTAGAGTTGTCCCATTTTGGACATCTCCTCTTTATATATAGCTACTTCCCCATATGGAATTAACAGAATACTGTTATTTTATTTCAAATAAACAGAATTTAGTTTCACATTTTCAAGAAAACTTGGGTATGGTATAAAACAATCTGAAATTGCTTTATACACACACAAGCATGTTGCAGCTGAAATAGGTAACCCCTTTACACACTCGTGAAAGGTAAACCATTACATAGAGATGTTCAGATAATGATCGGTATATTAATATGGGTAATGAAATGTGCAATACCGTTGCAAATTACTCTTTCATTTATAGTACAGATGTGAGATAAAAGGCTGTCCTTTCATCTGATGTGAATACTATTCTAAACTACATGAAGCTGGCAAAGCATATAGAGATTTAAACATATGATTGTACAAAATAACAATGTATCCAAATCACAATTATTATATTGATATTTCCATACAGCACATTTCTAAAAAAAACCATGATATTGAAGACCTAAAAGTCACTGTATCAGTGGGACAATACAGAGGGACATTAGCAGAGTCAGGTATTGTGCAGTTATGACTTTAATGAAGTGTAGTGTTTTCTTGGAGACCTGATACTGCCAGATAAAGACGCTAATTCCGCAGCACTGTCACATCAGTCCCTGCCCCATTGGAGCTTACAGTCTAAATTCACACAGACACACACAGACCAAGAGAGACCATGGTCAATTTTATAGCAGAAAATTATCCTACTAGTATGTTTTTGGAGTGTGGGGGGGAAACCGGAGCACCCAGAGGAAACCCATGCAAACATGGGGAGGACATACACACTCCACACAGATAAGGCCATGGTCAGGAATCAAACTCGTGACCCCAGTGCTGTGAGGAAGAACTGTTAACCACTAGGACACCGTGCTGTCCATGATGTTAGTATTCCTATGAGCAGAATTTCCTCCTGCTATGTTCCAAACTAAAAATCTGTACATTTTGGGATCATTGATTCCTGCTGTCCCATGAATGACACATTAAACTGCAGGCTATAGCACAATGTCAGAAAATCGTAGATGATATTCCCTTCTGACAGAGCACCTCCTGCCCTCAAATTTCCCTCACTGTCAATAACACCACAAATTTCCTCAGTCTCCCAAGCCCGCTTCCTTGGTGTCACACTTGATGCCCTCTGCTTTATTCCTCACATCCACGCTCTCTCCCAGTCCTGTCGACTCCACCTTAAAAAATAAAATTGCCAGAATACTCCCTTTTCTTACTCAACATGTTACCAAATCTCTTATCCATTCTCTCATCATCTCCCGTCTTGACTATTGCAACCTCCTGCTGTCTGGCTTCCCTGACACCCATATATGCACCATCCAATCCATCCTAAATGCTGTTACAAGACTGATCTTCTCACACCGCTTCAAATCTGCTGCACCACTTAGCAAATCCCTATAGTGGCTCTCTGTGTCCTCCAGAATCAAATTCAAATTACTTACCCTTATGTACAAATCCCTCAATAACACTACCCCTGTATATATTTCAAAATCTCATATCAAAACACTCTCCCTCCTGCCCTCTCTGGTCTACCTCTAACCTGCGTCTTGTCTTGTCTCTGGTAACCACCTCTTACTCCCGTCTTCAAGACTTCTCCCGTGCTGCTCCCTACTTATGGAATTCCCTACCATGCTCAGTCATTCTTTCCCAGAGCCTTAAAAAAAAAAAAAAAAGTGGGTTTTTAGAGAACGTCTAAAGATTTTTTTTTTTTTATTTATAGAGGTGACCTTATCCCAGATAACACTATTCACACTAATGCACGCTCAAAACAGTTCCAATCTCCACTTTTAACCAGACTCACTCCTCTTGTTTCAGATGTGCCCTCTTCCACTTAGAATGTAAGCTCTCTAATGAGCAGGGCCCTTCATACCCTTTGTTTTCATGTCTGCACTTATTTTGTCTGCCTTGTATGTCCCTGTTTTATGTATGTACTGTTTTTCCTACTGAACGGTGCTGCGGAGCACTGTGGCGCCTTACAAATCTACAATAATAGTGAATGATCCCTTTTCCTGCAGTATTTCAGAGTGCTGTGCCTTCATAGCATTCCATTTGAAATTTCTGGTCAGAAAATTCAGCCAAATTGTTTATCTGATTGAGCCCTTAAAAAGATGACAAAACCCAAGCCTTACATAGACTTGTGTGCAGCATTAGTGTTCTGGACAGATGACTTGTCAACTTGAATATGTAAACATTTCAATTTCACATAATGTTACATTTTACTGCTCCAGTTCCTTTTTATACATTATCTGGGTGTGGACATGTAATGAGTAAACATAATTACAAAAGTAAGCCAGTATACAAAAGCTAAATTACAATCTAAAGTGGCAGAGTATTTATGGGTGTGGAGCGAGAGTGTAAGTGGGAGGACTTATCAGAAGTATCTTTTCACCTCACCTGGGAGTACAGCAATATAGTCCTCTGTCTGGAGCTCCACAGGGCAGTAGGAATAACAAGGTGTATATATACCGTTCACATGGTTTATACAAGGTAGACTCGAGGAGCAGGCGGATAGAAGGGAGCGTCCTTCTCCTGAGAACTTACAGTCTAGAACTAAGCGAGTTTCATGGCAGTCTGTTTTAGATATAACTGGCCATAAATTGCAGTTTTAATGGGCCCCCAAAAAATGCACATCCTGTGTAACATCTGCTTGGGATCTATCAAATGGTAGTCAGGACAGACCGTAAATTAGGCCCACTGATTAGCGTATATGTGGTCCATGGCCAGCCGCGGGAATAGTGGTGTTTGCAGCCAAAGCATTAAATGATTGGAGATTTCAGATTTGGCCACATGTGTATGTACACGTATGATCATATATGACAGAGATTTAACCAAATCTAACTATGATAGTTTACCTGATACAAATGCCATTAGTTACTTGTGATTATTTAGTAAAATACAGCATGTTTCATTGCTTAATTTAGTCTGATCCACTAGACTAACAACTGGTATTTGGTTGCTATGGGTTACAGAACATCATTACTCACCATGGTATTAATTAAGCCTTAATGAGTGGTAATTAAGTCACAATGAGAGTTGATAAATGTAAATAGTTTGATTATAGATAAATAAATCCGAATTAAACATGGAGTCACTTATTCTGTAGACCTCAGAAATCAGTCTATTTCGCTTATATTTTTGATACTTAAAAAAAGTATTAATTCTTATTATTGATGGGACAATGCACTTCCTTCCTCTTATCCATTTGACTAATGGTGACACTTTAATCGGTAAACCAACGAGTGGAACTAAGATTCTAATTTAGTTGATTGATGTCCTTTGTTAATGAGGTTGATTAACTTTTATTGCAGACAATACTTATTTTCCTGAAGTTTTTTTTTTACTATCTTCACAGTGCACATTTTAACATCTATTACTAATCTCCAAAGGAGTTAATGAGTGATGGGACAGTGAAATGAATTATGAAAATGTAGCAAAAGGAAATTAGGAAATTAGTGAAAGTAAAATAGAAAATTACATTTTGTCATTTGACTACATTTAATATAGATCTTAAGGCAAATTTAGTCTGATGGGCACAGTCTATATAGATTATGGGCATCACTTAAGTTAAGGAGCAAAGCAAAAAAGCAGATTTGATCCTGGACAAACCATTTTTATTTTTATGCTGCAAGTTAGAGTTGAGCTAGGATACCCCCCTATCAACTCTAAATCGGTTGGCACAAGTTTGCCCCCCCCCCCCTGCAGTGCAACATGGTTTTGCCAAAGTGCAAATTTGCAAAGTATAATATGTGATCAAATCTGCACACGGATGTAAATGTGTGTTTTATGGTAATAAAACCGATCTAGCTCTGCATAAGTCCCTGTATGGTTTTGTATACCAGTGACACACATCCACTGTCACATACACATGCTATTTTTAATATGTTTATTTTTTATATCATTTTTCTTATTTTTTCCTGCTGTATCTATGAAAGGTGAATAACTGATTGTCTAATCCAGAAGTGTAATAAAAAAGTATTAGATGTTTTATTTATGAAATAGCAAAAACCTTGTTAAAGCAGAATAGTGCAGCTGAGCTCCAGTTACAGGAACGCTCTCACTCTCCAACACTCCCAGAGCACACATCTTTATTGCAAAATAAACAATCAGGTTATGACACATAGCAACATCCTGAATACATTAAGACACAAGTAATGCTTTGAATACATGATAGGTCAATCACATTACTTATGTCCAATTGGTTGGAGTAGGAATCCACTATTCCTCGATTTCCAATAAATAATTATTATGGGATATTTAGGGGAGTGTCATTGTCCATATATCTTAAGAGGGAGTCGGAGGAAACATAATTTTCTATGTACAGTGTGCATATTGTTTAAGAATATGTAGACTTGGAGTAAAGAAGTCCATATAAGGCAAGGTTACTCTGCTTGAGACTTGCATTATCATCATCACATGGCTGAGGCTTCCATCTTTGTTTTATTAGTATGTTTGTTTCTTTTTTACTTAATGTGCATCTCCGGTTTAAACAAAGAGAAGTTAGGCACAAAACAATACTACGCTTTTCAAGTATAAGTAGATACACTCAAGCGTAATCGGTAAAACACATCCCATTATTCATAATAAATACTGAAGCTGATCTTGTCATGACCCAAAGACCACAATTTACCCATGTTATTTTTTAGGTTTAAGGCACAGGAGAAGCACTTGCTATAGAATGGAAGCTGATGCTACCAATTCTATGCTCCATATTATCAGCCGATTTGCCTGAACTATGCTCAGTACTGAGCTGCCGGAGGAAAATGGCAAAGTGCAAGCGGCTCTTACAAGTCATTCATACACTCCCTGGTTAGATTGGATATGCAGAGGGAATGGCTTTCTCTGTGCGCTGATTAGATTACAGCGCAGGTTCCAGAATTGGCAACAGCGTAGGTTCCAGAATTGCCAACATCAACTACTAGCCTCAAATTATTGCAGCAGCTTAGCTGGGAAAGTAAATAATGTATGGTCATCGCCTTGGTGTGTTGATTATACAAATTGTACTTACAGAAGCATCAAGTGTCTACTGATGAGTACTTTGTTCTCCTCTATTTCAGATTCATTTTTTCTGCATTCAGTATTCAGAGTTTTATAATCTTTCTTTTTATGGAAATGTTCTCAAATTTGACATCGGTTCTTTTCTTCACACTCAGATCAGATGATGTATCTGACAGTTTTGTTCTTATTATTCATTAGATCAAATGTCAGGAAGGCTATATGCAGTACTTGCCTAATTACACAATATAGCAATTGGTGCTTTTAAATCGTTTCTGCTTTTTTACCCTTTTATAACCTCTTGGTTTTGACCTCATCGACTCTTTTCAATGTCTACGGATCTGTATAAATACCATTATGCTGCAAAAGCTTCTAATGTGTAGTGTTCATTCCAAGTGCTGTATTACCAAGTTTAATCTTATTGTGGCTTTTACTTTAAATGTTTCAACATCAAAAATCAAAATAATATGGCTAATAGTGTTTATTTCTTTGGTAAGTGGAAAAATAGGAAGTGGTGTTTGTTGCTTCCTGGAACAATGACTTTGCTTCCAGTGTGAAAACGATATTAATAATTTTTTTTTTCTTTTAAATAAATGTTTATGCTTGTGACCAGCACCATGGGAATCAATGATTTAATAGCCTTTGTGCCTGTTAACTTTCGCTTTAAAAAAGTCTTAAATTGTGTTATAAAATATATTTATCTAAAAATGTGATAGCGTATCACATAAAATATACAACATAGAAAATACATAATAAACAACATATGATTTTAAAATTGTATATATCTTGTGCTTTTTCCTCGTTACAATTTGCCTTAATAAAAGTGTTGTTGCCCCCTTCATTAAGAAAGCAAAACAGTCTTGTTCAGTTTAGTAAAATCATTTGAGCATGTTATGTGGTATGTGGCATTAGATTGGTAGTAATGATTGTACTAGTCCGTAAACTATAAAGGAAAAGTTTTAAACAACTTTATTGATTTTTTTTTTTTTCACTATTCTTAATATTATTTGTTTTGTAGGAAAATCATCAGCGTGTCAGCATATTTTTTGATTATGCTCGCCGTGGGAAGAACACAGCCTGGTCCTACTTTTTACCAATGTTAAATCGTCAGGATCTATTCACTGTTCACATGGTAAAATAAATCTTTATTTGTTACTAGTTGTATAAAGCAGAGCTGTTGGTTAAAAAAACTAAAAAAAATAAGCAGAGTGCTTCTTTGATTTAAGTTAAAACATTCATGTATTGATAATTCGGCACAAAGAGCCTCTAATTCCTATGACAAATATGAAATCAGTATAGACTGAGGATCGCCCAAACCATACTGTACTCTTATATAGCTAATGCACATTAACTGTCCCCTGCACGAAACCTACTAGGAGCTGGTGGTGATCATATTGTATGCCTTTTATATCCCACTTGAGTTGTTTCGGGTGAATTAATTGACTCCTTTCTCATTTGTTAACCCCACAATCTGACTGTGGTACACTTTTATTTAAACATTTTAATTCCATTTTATATTCATGTTTTCTGGGATAATAATCTAATTCTCCAGCACTGCCTATTATAAAGGTACTCTATCATAAAAATTGTATCTAGAGATTAGTGCTTTCAAAATGTCCTATCTACCAATGTATCCTGTCCTCCAGGATATGTTCTGCTGTTATTTTGTTTATCACTGATTTTTTATTTTTCTCCATTTTAATTGACCTTGGCTGAACTAAACAATGTTAAATAGCAACGGCTTGATTTAGTGCAGGTTAGTAAGTAAAGCGCTATTAGTCTAGGACTGTCAGGGGCAGTGCTGTTTGTGCAGGTCCACTGTGTTACCTGAAGAGCCTGGCACTGCAATAGGGGTTATCTTTTGCCTTTCCCTGTTTTTCCCTGTTGACACAAGCCAGGGTAAGTACAAAATCAAAGCTCAGCCAGAGGCAGAAATGTAACAATGTAATAACATAAAGGGGTTCTTGGTTTCATATTCTGACTTCTGGTTCAGAAGTTTGCATTGCCATGTAGAATTAAAGGAGGACGACTTTATTGTACTTGTACTTTTGGAAGATGGTCATGTGAGCTACAAAGTGAAGTGCATGTGGCTTGATGTCCGTTGCATCTTTGTGTCCCTTCACATGGTGGTCACTGCCCTAGTCAGGGCTTGATGACCACCTGGAAGGCAGGTAACCATCCTCCGGTAGGGGTGCCTCATCATCTGGGTGTCGCCCTTGTCCGGGTGAGTAAGCAGCTGTGGGATCTTATGTATTAAACTAAACTTCCCTTTGGCCTCTATTACTTTTAAATATATTTAGTCATAGTCTTTCAATTATTTTTGCCAATCAACGAACGTGCCGATCTAATAGCATTTTTAATATGAAGGTATCCGAATAAAGTATTGTGGTTGGTGGTTAGAATTAACAACTTCCCCATGGAGATACATTTCAATACTGTGTCAGTAAGTATCAAAAGATTGGAGTTACCTATTAAATCCAACTGTGACAACACATCATTTCCTTATTATAATTTTCTTCCAATTAGTATGTAATTGAATTTGTGTAGTGCGAGTGCTTGAACACAAGATCTCAGTTATTTCTTAGTTGCTTTCTATCCTTCTTTGTAATGTATATACTGAAAAAATACATTTAAAATATGTTTTCCTCAGCTAAAACGCAGGGTCCAGATAGTCTTTATACGAATTGCTTTCTGTAGTCACTTACCATTAATATAGGTTTAAACTGACTTCCAAAATCTGCACACAACTGGTCATTCCTACATAATTTTCAACATCAAGATATTGGAACTGTGCTTATTTCTGATATTGTCGTTCTACAATATCTTGCCTACTATTTTTGCTTTGAAGTGTGATTGAATACTTGTCGCTTATACATATTAGTAATTGCGCTAATAAAGGTAATATATAACTGCTGTGATGTATGTTGTGCTGAATTCCATGTAATTGCAGTATTTTTCTTTGTTCCATTCAATCATTGGTGTGATTAAATAATAGGATTTCTACATCCCTGTCTGCTCACACCTTGGTAAACGCAGCCCGAAAAATAGAACTGTTGTGACTTGTGTGAGTTGTTATAAATAAAAAATAAATAAATATATATATATATATAAATCTATAAATGTCAATTTTTTTTTCACCACACTTTCAGGCTGCACGTATAATTGCTAAATTGGCTGCCTGGGGCAGAGAATTGATGGAAGGCAGTGATTTGAATTACTACTTCAACTGGATTAAAACTCAGCTGAGCTCCCAGGTATATATAATTTAAAAAAAATATATATTTTTTTTTTTATTTCAAATTTAGCCATTTACTGAATGTATTGGAAGATTGTGTACTGTTGTAGAAAGTAGCTCCAAATCTTAATTACTTTTATATTGAAAATCCTAATTACTGCCTAATTACTTAAGTCCCTCCTTAGAGAGAGATAATCAAGACATTCTATGATTGCGCAAAATGTGCATTGATGCATATTTGTTAGTGGTTTTCAACATATTAGTTCATAGATTAACATATTAGGCCTTATTTAGAGTTCTCCAGCTAGAATGTGCAATTTTGCACCTTGGTAAACCATTTTGTTAAAATGTGCAGATTTAGAATTGGGATGGGCATCCTAGCTCAATTCTAAATCTCAGTGTTAAAATAAAGCGGACTGATATTTGGGTGTTGCCTGCAAAAGCAGGCAGTATTTTCCCTCCACTGCAGAATAAAATAAATAATTTGCACTACTGGTATCACAACACAGTTTACCCAGGTCCGAACTTGCACCTTTTAGTTGAATTTGCTACTAACTCTACATGAGATATAGATATATATGTATATATACACACAAAAGCCAGCAGTCTGGATATAACAGCTGACCCACATATCATTGTCCCCTGTCCGCTCACTCTGGGACACTGCTTGAGGTCTTAGCTGGTACAAACTTAGGGTTGTTACAAATAAGGATAAAGGAGAGAACTCTGTTGCCCTTTGCCATGCACCCCTACATAGTATGTTGGCATACTATTCAAATATTCCAGGCTGGCAGGGCTCATTGAGGAGTGTGTAGCACAGGTGAGGGTGCATGGGCTAGTCAAGACAATGTGCACCAGGGAATCAGGTGAAGTTAAGGCTTGCATCCTGCCTTTGGAACTATATTAAATAACTTGGGTATGGAATTCCCTCTTCCACCCCCCACCATAAATAGATGATGAATGCACCAAAGTATTTAGTGCATGAGCTCCCTCGTCCAGCCAAATTGCTCTTATGTAGAAATAAAAGTTGAATTTGTATCTGATACAAAAATCTAGGGTAAGCCATTTTTAGGAGGGTCTTCCTTACAGACAAGAAGGGAAGAGAGCCTCAGTCCTCCCAGTTTGATTTTGTATCCCAACTTCAAGTCAATAAGACAGGTATGGCATGGATATCTAATTCTGGGTCTCAATTAGCTACTTTGCAGTAATTGTGGCAGCAAATGTGTACCCTGTGCTCTCCTAGTTGTTGTCAGAGGCACCAGAATGAAGAGCACAAAGGAGAGAGCTCATCCCTTGCTAGGTTTACCTAGTGGGTTCTACAGGGATCTTGATTGTTGTAAGCAATACACCCTCCATGACAACAAAGGCCCACAAAGTACAGAGAAGATGATTCCAATCAAGTAAACCAAAAGAACTATGCTTTGCTGAAATGTAGCCCCTTTCAACCTGATCAAGCATGTCTGGTCTCTGTGTACCAATGGTACTATAACAATAAGCGTTTAGAATATTAGGTCTTCGAGTTACAATTTAGGTGGTTGATCGGAAAGTGCCTCCCCTTTTCAGAAGCCAGTCTGAACAAATAAAAAACCTTAGTTAAATTGCACTTGGCATACCTTCCGTTTAAGGATGCTAGGCTATAGGACATTTATGTGTATAAATTATATAACTTACAGACATCTTTTTGTAAATCCTCCTTTGACTTGATTTCACTTTTTTTAAAAGTTCTGTAGCGGTAGTAGGGACCAAGACTGCCTATCCTGAAAGTCTTTCTATATGGCTCAGAAGTGGTCTTGGTTTCACATCGTTTGGAGTAGAGATCATTTTGCAATACCCTTTTGTAGAATCCAATGTTTTATTTGTCTGGGATCTGTCAGGGACACTGTATTTGGATTACTATACTGTAATATACAGCACTATACTATATACTTTACTATATAAATCTAGCCAGCATTGTCCTAGTGTATTACCAAATCTATTAAATTTGCAACTTAAAAGGTAACTATACTCGCACGAATAATAAATTATTCTTTCAAATCAAAATCGTTATGGTGGGTACCGCAGCTCACTCCTGACACATGAAATAGAGCTTCTGCCCTAAATGAACAGGTTGAAGAGTCAGACATGGCTACTGCTGCCATTCGGCAGGTATATTAGGAATTTGTGCCGCTCCTTAGCAACATATGTAACCATGGAAACAAACTATGGATCCTTTTGAACCATCCAACATGTCTACTCATGTGCTTGATTTTAAACCTTGTAACTTTCAATTATTGCATACAGATTTCTTTTAAAGAAAACCTCAATACCCTTTCTGCAGTGACGTTGGCTGTGTATTTACCACTGTAAAGAAAATGAAAATTGTTTCAAGGTGCCCACTGTGACGCAATAACTCTTCACACTGTTCTTCTTTTATTGGCAAACAGGGCAGAGCTGTTTGTTGTACACCACTGTGCAGAGCACGTCCATGTGGAGTCAGATGTTTTATATACATCCGTTTTGTTAGTATAACATGGTAAAGTGAAAAACACACACACACACACACACACACACACACACACACACACACACACACACACACACACACACACACACACACACACACACACACACACACACACACACACACACACACACACACACACACTCTTAAATGTTAGTACTGTTTGTAAGTACACTTTTGTCAGCCTATATTACCAAACACCACTGGAGCCTTCCTACGTGCCTGAAGCCCAGTGCTGCTGGTAGCTGATCTCCGTGTGCCGTTAGTATGGGGAGATGGAAGCCGCCTCTCACTTAGAAACGCGTCTTGTGAACATTGCTATATGAAAGGCGTGAGCAGCTTCTCTCCATGCACTGACTGCGAGATCGGATTGCAGCAACAGTAACTTGGAGTATGGTTCCTGTGGCACCACACTTAATTACTACATGAAGGAGTGAGTAATATAAGCTGGACTTTAAAGGGAAATACTGAATCCTTTTATCTGTTTCACTACTTTCATTGATTGTAAATTGTCTTGCTCAGTAAAACGAGGATAAACCTAGGCCAGAGAGAAGCTATGTCCTCATGTTATGTGCTAAAGCTTGCCATTATTTTATCGCTGCGACAATGTTACCAGTTTTTGAGAAATGGAATAGAAATAAAAATAGTCCTCCCTGTTTTTTTTTCCCCGTAAAACCAAGTCCACTAATACTCCCCGCAAACCATTCAATAGTTACCAACCTATTATTTTAATAATAGTGTGCTGGTAAAATATACACATTGTGACTGAAAACCAGACGTATGTGGGCTCCACAGTTTACCACTACTAACCAGCCTGTTGTTCTATTTGGAATGATAAACTCAGTGTTATGCTAGTTTTCACTTCAAAAGGAGTGTTAATCTTGATACTGTAATGTCCACACTATATATTTGTATAAATTCTATTTTTTTATTTTTTTTTAAGACTCTCGTCTCTGTGTCATTTGTACCCTAAAGACTGTGTCCTTATTGGAAATTAAGTGAAGTGTAAAGGTGCAAATTCACATTCAGACAAGTGATTTGACTTCAGAAATAGCTGGTATTTAGTGCATGTATCTCCTATACTTTACTGAACGTATAATGAAATATAAAGTGAAGATGGAATCTATGTATTAATTGAAAATTAATTATATCCTGTAACAAAGTAAAACTACAACTCATTAAAATAAATGCAACGTAAATGAAAATTGGTAATTTTTCTGCTGTTTCTTCTTTTTTTCACCCCTTAGAAATTACGAATAAGTGGAAGCGCTATGGAAACAGGAACCGTATCTCCAAGTGATGTAAGTGTTCAGTAAATGGAAATAAATGATATGGTGTGTGAGTGAATCATAGGTGAGAGCGAGCTGCTCTGCTTGATGCCTGGTTTTACTGTAACTTTCTTTACTCATTACAACAATGTATTCTAAAATCCAGCCTGTTCTATATTTCATTTATGCCACCCACGTTTCCCTTTTGCCTCTTATTACACAAGACTGTTAGACTTGGATTGACCTAAGTTTGGCAGTAGAATTTAATAGATGAGGCACTATTTACGTACATGTAAAACATGACGTTATATAGGTGAGTGTGTAGGCTGCTGAACAGGTAAGGGCACCCACCAATCTGCAGTTTTCTTGGAAGAGAAGTGACAACATCAAAGTTTAATAATTTCAGTTTGTAATTTAATCTTGTGATTTATCATTTTGAATGGGTGTTTTATTTGTACTTGTGGTTTTTTTTTTCCACTGCCTTTATCTGTGGTACTTGCCCACACTATAGTGGTCACTATGTATTTCCGTAGCTATAGTCATGGTGGCTCTGGTTTGGGCTTGTTTCGCTATTGTGGATAGGTGCAGCCAAGTATTGCTCTGAGTTTTGCATATTTTTTTTTTTTATTTTTTTTTTGCACATTCATTTTGTTTTGTGTCTTATTATTTTGATCTCAGATTATCATATATTTCTATTTTTATCTGCAAAGTGTTATTTTTAGTGTTTAATTTTTTGGAATTTATTCCAACTTCCAATCTGCTTCTACCATGTTCCCCTGCTATCCCGTTACCATACCTCTATCCTGTGCAGCTATACGGTGTAATGTGACCACACAAATTCTTTTCTGTGGAGTATGAATCAGTGGTGGTGAACAGCAAGACTGTGATCGCATGTGACCTGTATGACTTGCACGCAGACCTCCTGACCACATAAAGAGGGATTTCACGTGGCACATGTAGTGGTTTGGTTCCCAATTTTTATATTAATGTTTTCTCCGCAGCGCTAACCATAGACAACCTACTAGAGGTTATTTGCAGAACGCAAAGTGGTCTAGATTTAATGTGCCTCGATTACTGCCAAAGCTGATCGGTTAATGGAGTAGGATGGAGCAGACGTTTGGAGGGGAATAGTTGGGTGGAGTTAGGTCATTTCTTGTGCACTAGTTGTACTTCAGCACTTTCTTATGCTGAGCAATGCAAACAGCAGATTTCATTTTGTGGAGCAAGGTTATTGAAACGGAGAAGCTGAGTATTTAGGAGAGTGACTTGCTGTGTGTAGTTGCACATGGGCATTTTGTTACCGCAAGAGAACTTGAATTTTGCACCAGATCAGAGGAGACGGTCTTGTACTTTCATTGGGATGTACTTTGTACCCTCATGTTGATATTAAGAGGAAAGCTGCATTTCGAGGAGCGCTCTCAAGCAATTTAATAAAAAGTTTCACACACACAATAGTGATATATGTAATAAAAACATTTGTGATGCCCACTAAAAAGTTATTTTTTGACAAGCTAAAAAAAACCCCAACCATTTACAGAGGAGGATGCTCACATCTTCTACTGAGCGTACGGTACTATATACCTGCCAGCAATAACTTCTTTTTTGTTTATTGTTTGTACCAAGGAGGAGGGAAGAGAAACCTGTTACTCCTCTTGAAATGGCCTGGCAAATGGAATGCTCTGAGGCCATCATTTGTGTACAATGATGCTGCCATCGCCTTCTATAGGTGGATAAAAGTGCGCTGTTGTTTACCTTAAACTGCTCCCCATTAGCAGTTCTTACTTGGCTACTAGTTACAGCTGAAGATGACCATTGGAAGACTGTGGCAATTGTGGCTGCGTGCAGTGTGGAGCGTTTTAATGCCTTCTCTATTATACCACCAGTCAATGATTGCAGGATTTCCATTCACACGTTTTAATTTTCTCTTTATTTTCTGATATTTTGCTAAGGCTACATCACAACCTGTGAAGTAATTCTGAGCCCAGATATCCGTGAAAGACGAAATGGGACTTATTCGATCTAGATTACTCCTTTCTGCCAGGTCGTACTTGGTGATCTCTGCAGTTTGATGTAGAAATGTGCAAAATACCCATTCAAACACATTCCTGAGAAAGTCCAATTGTAATGTTTTCAGTGACTCAGCTAGACCTTGCTGTACACTGTTTGATAGATCGTATAGGTTCTTGGCCGCATAGGATATGTGCATTTATAGAGGTGTAGATGCAACACTCATCATAAGAGCTTTGGTGTTTATTTACAAATGATGGTAAAAACAAGCATGAGTTTGGGCCAGAACAAATAACACAATTAAAGCACAGTTCATCGATTGGTAGTGGGGAACTGCATAGGTGTTCAAAAATAGATTCCACAGAAGTGTAAAAAATCAGTCCAATTATTAGTTTTTCAACTGATTGGATCAATGTTTCAGAAATAAAGTGTATTCGTTCTAGAAGGGGTGAATGATGGTGGAGATAACAAATAGTAGATGCTATTGTTCGTGTTGCTCGCAGGGGTTTCCGAGCGTACATGAAGTCCAGGTTAATGTAAGGTAATTGGTTTATAGATGACTCGCGTTTAATGTTGACACTGCTCAGCCAAGTTGTATTGTTGTCCTCCTCCTGCAATCTGGGTGTTTCTTTCTTCCCCTTGATGTGGGTGAGTTGTTTCATTTATGGCTCTGTAGTCAGTGTGCAGTGACGGAGGTGGCGCATACGCGCTTCATGTTAGTAAACGCCAGCTTGTCAGATATTGGGACCACAGAGTTTACAAAGTCATGTTTGTTGCAGTACTCGCACAAATTATAACTTTTCAGGAGACTTTTGAATTCTTTAAAAATATCATTAGTCTGTGTATACATCCTATCACAGCAAAGAAAATCTACCAAAAATATCCAAAAGTGTTTGGTAATTAAGGGAATTCAGGTAAACTTCCATAAATCTAATGAACAGTGTTCTAAGTGGAGAGGGTTTTATTGAGTATTTGTGAGTTCTAGTTGAAAGTATAACTCGTGTCAAAACTATATTTTCAGTTTTGGTATGAAGTTCTGTAAGTTATCCGGCAGATCTCCAGGCCCGCCAATAGGCCAGCCATGCACACCTCTCTTTTACTAGGGCTGTATTCTTTCAAACAGCGTTGTGCCCTACTGCTGCCGAATTTCAGGCCACTTGCAGTAAATATTACGATGCAGCTTTGTGTTTCCTTCCTCTAAGTATTGCGTGCTGATTATTATAGTTCTATGTGGGATTGTTTTATTTCATGTTTCTTTTCTCTTGTGTGTTTTTTTTTTTTTCCTTTTCTTCTCTTTTCTTTGCCGAATTACTGGACAACATGACTAGGAGAAATATTGACACATCAACACTTTAGAAGCAATGCACATTTTTAAAACGGTTATATTCGGTTATAAATGGTTATATCTTTAACGATCTTACTCAGAGGTATTTAGATGACCATTTTGTTTTATACAGATAAAATTATATTTTCTGAATTTTCATACTATTTCAGTATAATCAATCTCTGACAACTGTATCTTAATGGATATGTTATTTTATTGGAAATGAAAATCCTTGAATTTGACCTTGTAATTTTCCTCACATAATAGCACCAAGCCATTACATGTTCCTTTTATAAGCGAAGAGCTTTATGTATTTATTGTACAGGCTTTTTGTCCCATTCATGTAGCTGTTGTCTTGAATGGGTGGAAAAGGAACATATTCTCTGTGTAGCGGAAAAGAGATGACCTTGCTAAGCGTTCTCTGTAATGACAAGTATTTTCCTCTCATTTTCAAAAATCCCCTATAAAATGCAAAAAAACATATAGGATTTTTTTAATACTTTTATACTGTTACTGAAACACTTGAGGTTTTTTGTTTTTTCTTAATATTTTTTTTGAACATTTGCACCTGGCGTTACTTGATTCTGATGCATTTTAATTAGACTACTTGCCATTTGTTTTGTTGAGATTTTTTGAAATGCTGTTAATAGACTTAAATTATGCTGAGTTTTAAAAAGGCTTTTAAATCTTTATCTCTGTTTATGTACAGTTTTGTGCCTTTCTGGTAATCTTTTTCTGTGACTATTCTAATACTTAGGCTGCCTTTATCATTTTGTGTAGGTTAAGTTCTGAATGTCTATTTGCTTTTTTCTGCCAGTAGCTTTTGCGCAACTAGCATAATGATTTAAAAGTGGTTTTATTGTTGTAAGGAAGTGCTATGCTCAGTTCCACTGAGAAATGCGCGAGCTAGCAAACGGATATCGTTTATTTAGCGCCAATCATGTTGCACAGCACTGAGCAGAAAACATGGAATCATTGACATCAGTCCCTGCCCCATTAGCGCTTACATTCTAAATTCCTTACCATGCACAGGCATCCGTTTCGGCAATAGGTAATTGGCTTACCAGTTTGTTTTTGGACTGTGGGAGGAAACAAGCGTAAAACATGGTGAGAGCATACCAATTCCACACCCATAGGGCCCTGGTCAGCATTGAACTCCTGAACCCAGCACTGTGAGTCAGCAATGCTAACAACCTTGTCATCTTGCTGCACATTTGCAAAGACGTGTTAACCCTTACTACTCCGGCCCAGTATCGCTCAGCTGCTCCAGGGGTATTTTTTTGTTTAATTTCAGCAATAATTGATTTTTTGATTGAGGGGCTAATGGTAAATAGACTTAATGGGGATAGTTACACCTACTGATGAGTTTTCAATTGTTTGTACTGGCCCTGCTGCAATTGTTGCTATGTACATTGATTTTGGATTTCTTCACTTATTTTCTTTAGTCATGTACTTATATGATCAGGCAGGATTCTTCCATTGCCATGGGATAGAACACATCTGCACATTGTTTCTATGCAGACCGTTGTATCTAATGTTGAGATGTGTGCTAGAGCAATGACAACAAAAAATAGTGATATATTAATACATGGAAATAGAAAGAAATTCTGAAATTTTGTAGTAGAGTAAGTGATAAATTAGATAAGTCCTCTAAAGTAACCGACTGCAAACTGTGTATTAACATAAATGAATTAATCTGTCGCTCACAAAGGGCGTTTAACATCATGCCGTCATACTGCCAAGTAATGTGGTATATCTTACACCATGCAGAAAGGGTTACTGCGGAGGAATCTAACCACAGTTACCAATAGCAATGAACTTGTGTAGACACACTGTTTAGCACCACAAAGTGGTGATCTATTGCATCGTGCCTTCTTAACAAATGATGCAGTTAAATGCATTAAAGTATCTCTGTAATGTTTCAATAATATGCCATCAATTCATCCATCCAGTTTGTACTGTGCTCAGTGACATCCCCAGACTGTTGCCTATGTATCCTTTCTGCTTTCAGTGCTTGTCCCTAATGTCTCTCATCCTTCCACCTGCAGAGCTCCCAGTACGTACAGTGTGTTGCCGGATGCCTTCAGCTGATGCTTAGGGTTAATGAGTATCGCTTCGCGTGGGTGGAAACAGATGGTGTCAACTGGTAAGGGCTCCATACAGATCATGATAATAAATGCTAAGAAGCTTATTCAAGACAATTGCTGTCACCATGGAATTCACTGCATCCTGGGAATACCAGTAATGTGATTATTCAAAGATAGGCATTCAACAGAGTACAGTAGAAAAGTATGCTTTAGATAAAGACATAAACTTCAGAGGCGTAGGAGTGAGCCTCACCTTACAGAAAATTCAATGTTTAGGTTTACAGATATCCAGATATGGTCAGTAAATGCGTGTTTGATAAAGCATACAGAAAAGTGATTTTTGGAAAATGTAGACTGATATATATATATATATATATATATATATATATATCACAATGCAGAGATATGCAGCCAGTGTTTCTGTACTTTGTGTCATCTTACTAATGAAAGCTAATATCTAATTGGTTGCTATGTCATAGCACACACATTTCTTCTTGCATTGGTTTATTTAAAAAGAGGGCAGCATGATGATAAATTTCACCAGATTTGGGCCCCTTGGCTTTACTTATAACCCCATACCTCCTGTACCAACTCCTTCCTCCTAAAAAGACTCCCTAGGTTCATAAGTAGCCTGACTCTGGACTCTCAATGCTGTTTCCCTTCCCAGAGAATCTAAGTAGTAATCCCCTCTGAAACTTTTATTGCCCCTCCTTTTATTTATTTGTTTCTCCTCTTAAAATGGAAAGATAGGGATAAGGAACTCTGGGGATAATTGGGAAGTGTGTTCTCTTTTTCTTTCAGTCTCGGTGGCGACCAGTGCCCCCCCTCCCCATTATATTGTTATAAAATGTTATAGTTTCTTGAGTATTCTGGATAACAATTGTATACTTACCTGTCGGTTTATTGTCAACCTCTGCCTACTTTATATATTTGCTATTCAAATATTTTTAGCTTTATTGACATATGCCCATGACATGTACTGTTCTCTGTTTTTGTCTCTTGCCCTGCAAATGTACTAATTGTTGATTCTTATCTGTACATGATTGCTATTTTTCTAAATAAATAGTTATAAAAAAAAAAAGAGGGCAGCACAGGGGCTTAGTGGTTAGCGCTTCTGCCTCTCAACACTTGGGTCATGAGTTTGATTCCCAACCATCTGTGTGGCGTTTGTATGTTCTCCCTGTGTTCGCGTGGTTTTCCTCCGGGTGATCCGGTTTCCTCCCGCACTCTAAAAACATACTAGTAGGTTAATTGGCTGCTATCAAATTGACCCTAGTCTATGTGTCTGTCTGTCTGTCTGTCTGTCTGTCTGTGTGTGTGTGTTAGGGAATTTAGACTGTAAACTCCAATGGGGGCAGGGTCTGATGTGAGTGACAAATATTCTCTGTACAGCTCTGCAAAATTAGTGGCGCTATATAAATAGATGATAGTGATTTATCCTTGTAGGACAAATGGGGTCTTTCTACTGTTTGTCTTTTTTACTCCAGTTTCGGGTATTAATGCTTTGTTGTGTTTTATGCCTTTTATAGAACTCTGTAGCATATGTTGGTGGTTTGATAAAGGTTCTTCCTGATCCCAAAAATGCAGATTAGTTTTAAATTTGCGGCAGAGAGATTATGAGCATATGGGATGGAGGTTGCAGAAAGAAGAAAAAGTTTGGTCAAAAAAGGGGATATTCTCTCTCTAGGTAGGGACAGACTAAGTATTTCTTTATGCCTAATCACACCACCCCCCGCCCCCCCTGTTTCCCCACACATTACTTTGGGGCATGAATGTGCACGTGTACATTCTATAACTGTGGATCGCTGCTGCATCTTGGTGCTAGTGATACGTGTGTGCTGTGATTCTGAGGGATCTGACACAGGGACCAAATTGTCTGCTGATTGGACAAGGAGAAGCTGTCTGATGTTCCTAACCATGTGTCATGTTCTGTGGCTCTCCTACTGTATTATAGCAATTGTCAGCGGACATACCTTCACAAAAAGTACAGAACAATGGGTTTCCTAGGGGAACAACACATCTATGTTCTAGCGTGGACTGTGTGCATTATAACCTAATAGCAAGGGTCTCCCAAACTAATGTGATGGTAATATAGTTTTTGATCTTTTTCAGCATTATGTCTGTATTGAGTAACAAATGTGGATTTCAGCTTCAATATCAAATGATATTTTCAATTTGGCTGCTTGCGTTCAGTCCACAAATGTGCGAGTATCTTCGACGGTACAACATTGTACCAGTATTGTCCGATATCCTACAGGAATCCGTCAAAGAGAAAGTGACCAGGATTATTCTAGCCGCTTTCAAGGTAAGTCGCCCATATAATGCTATATATTGTCATTAAATGTTTTTTTGAAAAACGATGTATAAATTACATTAAATTGTTTCTTGATACTACATACGAGCAAGGAACAATTGACTCTACTGTATACTATTCCTGTTTATTACCTTGCAAAATGCATAGTTATTTGCATGTCTTAGTGATGAACACATCTGTATGCAGCTGAGAGAATAAATGAAGTAGTTTATAGATCACAAAACAATTTGTCTTTCAATTGTTTTAATTTGTATTCTACAAGAACATGTTATGAATTCAAGAATTTCTTTATATATGCAAATAAATACATCTCACTATTGAGAAGTGAGGAACAGTTTTAATATATGGTGAAGACCTAAGGGTCTAATCAACATCGGTTTTTCATTTCTAGCGCCTCCTTTGGCGTGCATTCCTGCTGGAGTTTCAGAGCGGAAAAGTGTGCTTTAAGCTGCCAAAAAATGAGATAACCTAACGGTACATAACAAATATTTTGTCATTTTAATTAAAAACACTGGTTTATTTACTCTTTCATTATTCTGTTATCATGGGGCTGTTGGTCTGTCAGTTGTGCGATAGGCGATTAGGAGCCCCTCGTTTTAGCAGATTACATTTCCAGTGTATAATATATAAAACAAAATGTTCATTATCAAATTTCTTGTGCCCCCTTTGCAGTCCTTATAGGGTGTATAATTAGAGTTTTGTAAACGAAAGCTTCATGTTGGCTCTGAGGGATTGTGATGTTTCGGCACTTTCAGGGAAGTGAAGCAATGTTGGCATGTTAGCCCACCAGTATCTAATTTGCATGCTCCAGCCTTGGGCAAATGGAACAGAGGTGCCAGACTGAGAGGGGGAAAGTATTACAATGGCCTACGCTTTTTATTTAGACTAATTTGTTGAAATTGTGTTTATAATTCATTTGGGGTACACGGGTGATAATCAGACACGCTTAGCAAAATCTCTTAAAGGAGACTCGCTTAGAATCATTGCAGGTAAAAGGTGTTTTAAAAACTGAGTAAATATGGACATTTCCTTCATATTATAAGATTATTTTTTTTTTTTTTATTATCTCAGGCATAAGAAATGCTAACCTTCGGCTCTGCATTCTATGCCTAAAAGTTCATGCCAACCTACAGTTGCTTGCCCATTCATATGACTGTAATGTCTGTTTTCCTCTATTTTCCCCCACCCACATCCCAACCCCAAGATACTTTTTTAAAATAAAAGAAAAACCATTTGTGGTTTTGTTTTTGTAATATAGCTATTATTGTGTGGACACTGCCTCGTTGTAGTCTATACATTATAGTTTTTGCCTTCGTTTAGCTCTGGATGGTGTACAGTGCAAACAGTTTTTTGTTTTTCTGTTCTCTTCCAGGAAAGAGCAGTTCAGATCAGTTTCATAGAGGAATACATTACTATTCATTTAGAAGCTTGTTTGTAAGCTTAAAGTATACCTAAATATTGTGTATTCAGTGTGAAGAAAGTCCCCAGACAATAAGCACTCTTTGGTAATAACACCAAGTGTGACTGTATGCATCTAAGAATGCCGCATATCTATTTTCATCTGTAATCAATAGGTCTAATTTGCATATTCTCCAGAAGCCCTACAAATGATGCCTTAGTGTGGTAAGTGCTGCCGATATTGGATGCTTCAATGGATTTCTTGTTATCATGGCAACAGGAACTCTTTGAGAAAAAAACATTTAAAATTCTAAAGACTAAAGATTTAAAGCATAATACCATATAGAATGTTTGTGTCCTCTTCTTTCACCTTGCAACGCAGGCATAAGGGACAGGTACTGGCTGATGGGAGCTGTACAGGCTCATCAAAGCTACTTTCTATATGCTGTGAGATATTGTTACATTTTATGTACACATGGACAATGCCACATTAAACACAGATGAAAGGTAGAAGAACGCTAACAGTTTATAAATGCACTTCTGTGCTTAGACGTTTTTCATTACTGTAAAATCATTCTAAATATAAAAATATTTTTTTTCACAGTAATGTAAATATGAGGAATAGAAGCATTTGTATTGTGAAATCTCTAAAGAAAGAAGTATGCAGTGACAGAGAAATAAAAATGATGCTGTATCTAAGCTGGGTTTTCTTAAACTGCTACACACCTTTCCCCATCTAATAACATCTACTCTGCTATCTTTTACGTCTGTGTACACAAAAATTATTTGTCCTCCAACCAGGGCTGTGGAGTCGGTACTCTGAGCCTTCCATTCGGAATACTTTATTTTACCACTGACCGACTCCAACTCCCATAAATGGCAGATGTACAGTATATTAATTTCAGATTTCCTGTACTAGAATGGTAGCTCAAGTCATTTTCATTACACACTGTAAAATCACCAGTCTACTTGTATTAATTGAATGTAAAATATGTTTTTATTAAAATTTGTGTTCAATAAACAAAATTGCTATGAAAGAAAGTACAAAACAAACTATGTATATAATGAAATGTTTTGACAGAAAAATAGAATATACCTTAAAACTAAATATTATATAAAATGTAAAACTAACAGAACGTGATCCTGATGAGCGGTCTTCTGATTACAAACGTTTTATAATTATGTTACCACGTTTTCCTATAAATATATTTTAAAACTCTCCTGTGTATGTTAAGTCTAATAGAAAATGGAATAATTACAGAAAAATAGGATATCTCTTTAATCAATATTAAATAAAACTATTCAACCACAAAATATATTTACTTGAGCAAAAACCTGAACAAGAAAAAGACTGTGAGATGAAAATATAAGTACAGTACTGGTAAGCTGGTTGTTATGAGATCTCCATCTCTAAGTGGCGACACTTTGTATGCTCCTCATGATCCAAATATTGGGTCACAATCAAATTCATCCTCTGTCATGGCAGCAGCACTAGCTTCTTCCAGTCACCCATTCATCCTAACTGGTATCTCAAACAGAGCATCTTCCCCTTTTGTCAGCTGTTGATCATCCAGCAGAATCCGGTGCATTGAATCTACATAAATAGCTGCCAAAACAATCTTGGTAGCTACATTTTTCCCCCCTCTTGTTTTCAATCAACAGAACAACCTTGCCCTGATGTTCCTGTCTTTTTCATTTCATTTCTTTTCTTGGCTCTCTCTTTATGTCGTTTTTACATTTTTATCCTGTATTTGGAGTCTGTACATTTTTTTCCCCTACTGCACCCAAAATTGCCTCCAACTCCACCACTCTGACTCCAACTCTGGCTGCAATTACTTTCTCTCATTCTTCTGTTTACTTTGTGCCCTGTTTACAGCTTGGAACACCAGGGCTTTGGCTCCCAAGTTTTAGTGATGGTATAATTTAGGTATTCAGTGTAGCCCTTCCAGTGCTTTGTACACTGTAGTTGTTGTAAACACTTAACATCTAGTGACACCTCAGGTATTCCCAGTAAGCATTTAGACCCAAATTAGCTTTATACATGAATCAACTTGTTACTCTGTAGTTTCTGTATAACGATAGGATAGGCCAATATTGTGCCATACATAATGTGATTTAATAAAATAATAGATACACTTCAAACCTCACTCTCTCTGATAGAGAGTTGTGATCGTGATCCTTGTCTCCTTCCCCCCAGGTGGCCCACTAACGAGGTCACCGTTTACGAATCTCAGTCTTGTTTGGATTGAGGCTCTTAATGAATTGGACACTGCTCCTTTAGAGTATTGGGCCACCGTCCTTTTTCGGTTCTTAAGTTGTTGTATTACAGGTAGAATAGTGGACAGTAAGGTAGTCAAGTAACTTGTGATTAGAGGAGAAGTCACCGTTGATATTATTCTCACTACCCTTATTTCTGAATTCAGGACAGAAAGTGCTCCCGTGGCTTTGGCTCATTCAGATTTCCCATGGTCAATGAAATAGAGTGAGGATTAGCAGCTCGCACCTCCCTGCTGCTTCCATGCTTTCTGCTCTAGGGATAAAGAGAAACAGTTACCTTCATTCTATAGAGGATGTTCTTATAAATGGACTGCCATGAAAACTGTATAAATACTTCTAAAGCAGACATACAATGTTCTACCTACACATTATTATTGTTAGTTATAATGTTCCAGCATATTTTGTAGTGCTGTACATTGAGGGGATCGTGATACAAACAAATGATAGACAATGACATGAAACAGAAGGTAAAGATGGACTGGGCCAAACGAGCTTACAATCTAAGAATCCTGGGATACACGTAATGCATAAGGTAGCGCAATAGAAATAGTAGCTGTTTGTTTGGGATACATGTTCAAAGATACAGACACTGTTAGTTCCTGGCTCCAGGCAGCCGGCAACCACATCCTAGAGGTATTTTACTGTAATCCACATATATATATATATATAGAGATATAGATATATAGATATATAGAGATATAGATATATATATATTTTTTTTTTGAGCTGTTCTCCACTTTTGAGAATGTTCTCTATAAAAATCTAAACATATACTATAGATTTTCTTTTGTTCCTAGTAGTGCATTATCAGTTAAAAACTGGGAACAGAGACAGAAATCCCCCTTTCTTGTATTTCCTTTTTACATAGTGTGTTAATATTTCAAATATATCTTGATCTGACATCACCAAATGGACAGTAACACCCTTCATGTACAAGGCCAACACATTCAAATAAATATTTTTATAGGTACCTATCAAATTAGAAATTTACTCCTGAATTTCTCTGAAATGACTCGTATGTCCGCTTTACCTAATCACTAGCTCAGTGGTTCCCAAAGTTTTGCAGTTCGCGAAACCCTTAGAGTCTCCATAATTTTTTCAAGGCACCCCTCCAAAATAATTACTGAGCAGTCCTGTTTTAGAAGTAGTTGGGTCAAAAAAAATGTAATAAGTATTTAAGTCAGGACAGAAACACTTATTTAGTTGTATGCAAAAATGCCCCTCTGCATCCAGACACGCTGCACCCCTCTGTCACGCTGCCCCCCCCTCCCACACTGTCCCACCTGCCCTCTGTCATGCTGTCCCCCCTCCCCTACTCCCTGCCACGCTGTCCCTCCCTCCCCTACTCCCTGCCACGCTGTCCCTCCCTCCCCTGCCCCCTGTCACGCTGTCCCTCCCTCCCCTGCCCCCTGTCCCTCCCTCCCCTGCCCCCTGTCACGCTGTCCCCCTCCCTCTTCCGCGGCCAGCCAAAGAAAAAACAGACTAAACCAAAACTTACCAATCCGCGTGGCGCCGTGACCCAGCATCCTCCTCTCTCCCGCAGCTTGTCACTGAATATCGACATTCAGTGACAATCTGCGTAAGAGAGGAGGATGCTGGGTCCCGGCGCCGCGCGGATTGGTTAATTATGGTTTTGTCTGTTTATTCTCTGGCTTGCCCGCGGCACCCCTGTGACAGCGCCGAGGCACCCCTGGGAGCTGCGGCGCACACTTTGGGAACCGCTGCACTAGCTGATTAATCTGCTCACAATCTCTCAACAATGCTAAAACACATCGTAGATGTAAAGTTAACTCTGTGCCACATTTGTTTTCTGTACAAAAAGAGCCAAATGTTTGATTGTTGATTTGTAGAATCTGCTAGAAAAATCCACTGAAAGAGAAACTCGCCAGGAGTACGCACTGGCCATGCTGCAGTGCAAGGTTCTGAAACAGCTGGAAAACTTGGAGCAGCAGAAGTATGATGACGAAGATATAGTTGAAGATATCAAGTTCCTGTTAGAAAAGTTAGGAGAAAGTGTTCAAGATTTGAGGTTAGTATTGAAATATCTATTAATAAGCCAATATAAAATGTGTTACTAATTGAAAAATGTCAGGAACATTAAAACGTATAGGTGTGTGCTGTAGACTACAGTAAACTATTTCATTTTCTAGGATCAGGTGTGGTTCTCATAATAAAAGATACTTTTGACCTTTTTGGTTACTCTGTCTAGAGAAGGTGCCATTATGCACATATGTTTAGATTTCCTTTTTTCCATTTTTGTAATCGCATATAATCTATTTTGATGCAAATCTAAAGTACCTGTTGAAGTGAGCAGTGCTGATAACGTATTACTGCTAGTGTTTGTGACCTTGGCATTTTTTATTTTTTTTTATGCTTTAATAGAAAGCTTTGTTTCCACCCACAATCTCACCAAGATGGGTATTTCATTCATAAAAGGAAATACATGATCCTTTCAACACTTCTAAATACATAATTTCTATTTGGATTTATAAATAGGATCAGCATGTCTGCAAGCTCAAGATTGTTGATATTGGCTGTCTACACTTGTCTGGCTATCACGGTATAAAGACAAGGCACTGTAGCACAATTTTGTAACTAGCTGTTTATTTAAGGCTGAATAAATATTGGTGATCAGGGCAATCTATCTGAGAGTATAACCACCCTGGAAAAGGGTGATTTAGCTCCCAAAATATTAATCTATGCTTATTGTGCCTTAAATGAGCTGTTCATTATTACAAGCATCTCCTGTTTGCCTATTAGTGAGCCCATACGGAGAAGCCAAATGGTTCTGTGCCTTTTGTGATATATGTGAGACCAGCGAGGGACGGCTTGGAGTAAGTGGGTAGTCGGAAGATCCATGAGACAGCCCTGTGATTTACTGACTTGTTGGGATTCAACAGATGTCTAGCAGGTCTGGTGTAATCTGTGCAGTGAAGCCAGAGCAAGAGCATGCACTCACAGGGCAGTGTAGAACCTTAATGGGAGATGTATGTGGACAGTGTTATGCTTCACCATGCCTCCTATGGGTAATGTCGCTCAGGGCTTCAGAACACCTTTTCAACTAAAGAAATGTGGCATTTAATCTCTGCATTCAATCCTCTTCTAATCTGTCTAGATTGTGGGTTGCTATTACACAGGCTTCACTTGTTCTTTTTGCAGCTACATAGTGGTGGGATTCAAATAAATTCACAACCAGTTTTCTGCCCTAATGACCGTTTTAAGTATACAAAAATATATCAATATCAAGAGGCAGTTATCTAGTCAAACCCAGGTTTGCGTGTGTATAAAATATTTGTTATTTTATGCTGCTAATATAGAGATAATTGTAATGAGTGAAGTTGTGCCACACAGCAGTGCCCCCAATTCAAATTAAACCACTGTTATGGCCCTAGTTCATATTATGCCACAGTAATGCCCCTTCATCACACTCTGCCATGCTGCCTTTGCTCCCGCTTCACACACTGCCATGCTGCCTTTGCTCCCGCTTCACACACTGCCATGCTGCCTTTGCTTCCCCTTGCTTCCGTTCCTTCACTTACCTTTTCTATCTTGTCTTCTTGCTCGCAGACTCCTCTCTGCGCCGCTCCTCACTGAACGTCAGGCGTGATGACGTCACGCCTGACATTTAGTGAGGACGGAGCAGGGAGGAGGAGTGCCAACGCCGCGGACAGGTGAGCTTTTTTGAGCCTGCTCCCCCCGCCAATGAAGAGGGTGGACTCAGCCTGTAGTCACCGATTCGCCTAACCGAGCCTAAAATTAGTTCTCACCGTTTCTGGAGAACCGGTGAGAACCGGCTGAATCCCACCGCTCTACATAGACAACAGTAAAGAGGGAAAACTTAGTTAAAGTTGGCTGCACGATGATTGTTTTATGAAACACTGTATTGACATCACTCATTATTAGAAAGTTATGTTTGTCACAGAGAACATCTAGAGAGCTGCAAAACTCTCCCTTCACAATAAAATACATATGTAGAGTGTTTCATAAATAGTTGTCCATTTTTGGACAAAACCCTTATCTTGTTATGCATCATGCTTCAATGCTTCAGCTTGCTCGTGTTTGCTGAAAGAACACTAGCTCAGAACAGAGTAGACTGGCAGTCTGTTAAAGAGGACTGGGCACATGTATCTAGTGCTGTGAGGTGTGGTGAGATGGCGCCCAGCTTAAGGTAACAGGGAGGGCCTCTGGGTATACCCCACATGTGGGACATGTTCTAATAAGGGGAGGGGGGGTTGTCTAAAACTGCACAGCCCCTTTACACCAATGAAAAACATTTGGACAGTGCATTTGCAATAATACTTTCACCCTAGTTCAGGAATAATCAAACTAATTTTTCTTTGGAATTCCCAGCTGTAGATGATATTACCTCTGGGTCCTCAAGTCACTTGCGAGACTGTACAATAATATATGTGCTGGAGGCTCTTCACCTTTCAGGGCATGGATCATGTGAAACAGTTTTTATATGTATGTGTGGAAATATGTTTTCACAAAATAAAACATCAGATGAGGACTGTGTACTTACTCTTGATGCATGAGTTTATACCAAAGCAACATTTTTATAGATGCTACATTTAAATGCAATGCATGGTCTTCAAATCATATGAAAATGAGCTATCCATGGTTTTAGATGTGCTCATTGAAAGTTCATGGTGCCCACTATGTATTTAAAGTACCCTTATACCACAATATTGACATGTTCAGAATGTTGAACAGGCATTCCACAACCCTTCTGTTAAAAAGAATCAACTTCCCACTCCATGACAGAAAGCAGAGGATCATCCTTAGTTGCTGTGACATAACTGGTCTCTGCCCATGCGTATGATTCATACTTCTGCACAGTAAGACTGCAAAACTGTCAGACAAACTCTGCTACAGAGAGTGAAATAGAGCATTGTGAACATTTTTATTTAAGTATATACACTCCAGTTATTTCATGTATCTTATTCATTCAGCTCTATAATACACAGCCTTTGAAATATATATTACTGTCAAGTAGTGGCTTTACTTGCTTTTTAGTCAATTCTTTGATAGGAAATAAGATATATTTGAGGAATTATGCAAGGATAAAGATCGAAAGATTGGATAAATTAACTATCTATATGTATTAAGAGTAAGTACATTATAGTAGTAGAGCAACAATTTAAAAAAAACAAACAACAAAAAAACATACCAAAAAAAACTGCTCCCGACGAGTCTGATAGTATTAGTCCTTGAGAAAGTTGAAATTGGTACAAGCTGCGATGATATATTTATCAATTTGGTGTTTTCACTTTACTAAAGACATAATTGTATTGCTATATGCAAATTTGGAGCATGACTTTATTAGGAAAATCATTGGTCGTGTGCATGGGTGCCAGATTCCATAGCGCCTGACATAATTGACATACATGAAAACATAACAGGTACATGTGTGCAATTGAGAAGAATAAATGCATGGATGCAATGAACAGAACAAATTACATGATATATGAAGTATTCTTGTAATAAAGTAGGTTTCTAAATTGATGTATTCAACAGCGTAGGGACAAGAGTCTGCTTTGTTCACAGATAAATTTGGTCTTGTCCATTTCGAAGGGCCAACAACTGAAATCTGTATATTTGTATGTACCTCTAGTGATTTTAAGTTCAGAGCACATTCTTAAATGGATTTGGCTTTTTAACTGTTTCATGGCTAGGGGTTGGTGTACACCATAATGGCTAGCATCCTTTGTGTTGACTTTGCCTGGAATACATTATTATAAGTCTAAGTAAGCAACTTTTATGTTTTGGGATTTCTTTTTCTTTTCAGATAAGAGAGAGGTCTTTAATTTTGATAGTTTATTTGATTAAATATCTTAATTTTATGGGCTTTAAATAGTGGAGAGTGTGCATAATTGCAAAAAAATACACTTCTTCTGAGTTCTTCCCATAGTTACTTATATACAGTTAGCAGAGCTCCATAAATTTACCCCAGTATTTTAGGACCTCGTTGTCCCGAGTATGATGATATCAAATACTGCCTAATAGGGAGATTGTGATTTGGGTGATGTTATTTAAGCATATTCTATACTGTAAACAAACCTTTACTGTGATTATCACAGCAATCACGTAATTCTGAATCATGTCATATGGTTTTTGGACATTACTTAATCACTTCAGGCTTTCAGACAGCCATTTATGGATCTCCGTCCTGTCGCTGTTCTCTAAAGTCCGAGTTCCTTCCTGCTGCTTATATACAGCTGCAAACAAGTGCGTAACTATGGCCATAGCAGTTCATGTGACCAGTAAGGTCCCAGAAGTACACAGGGCCCGGTCCTAATTGAACAAAATGATCCTTAACACAAACTGCTATTAATGCAGTGCCCTTGGTACTGACTGGGAATGGAGCACAAATCCTGGTAGGTAGGACTTTATAATGGTGGGTGGCGTTCCACATCACAATTTTTTTGTGAGGCTCAGACATTTCTATTTACAGCCCTGGCAGCACGGATTAATGCCCAACCACGTCTGTCCATTGTACTTATGTTACATCCACAAAGAACAAAGCTAAAAGTAAAAATATCTACTATTAGAATTATAAAAAAGTCTCTTGAGCTAATAGTCAAATAAAAGATGATTTCAATGTAGTTTTTCAGGATCTTGTTATGTATATCGCCATGTATCTTATTACTCTTCATACTTTGGTCTTCTGACTTTTGTTGCTGACTTTTAGAACCAGGACAACAGGAGATTAAATGCTTAATGAGCAACATTGTACAATGGCTGTAATGTGCATTACCCATTGCAACCAATCAGAAGTTTATGTTCGTTAGTATGACTTACACTAGGCTTATCAAAACCCATATCTAGTTAGTTACTATGAGTACTGCGCTGGTTGACAATGGTTGATTGGCAGATGCAGTCTTGACTTTGTTTTTATTTTTTGTTTAAGCCAGGGTTCAAATAACCTTAGGTGCATATTGAATTAGATGCAGAATACGCGCCAGAACGGCCCGCAAAGATAATCCACGGTATCGAAACACCACAGATTTCTGTTCGCAACCCTATGGGGTGCAAATGGAAATCCGTGATGTTGCGGTACCGTATCGACACACTTACTTGCGTAGCCGCGATGCCAGAACCTAATTGAATATACCCCTTAATGTTAAAATATGCTATGGTTCTTTTCTCAGTGTATTGTAAGGAGCATGTGTTAATGGGTGTTCTTTTTCCTTACTACAATACTTGTCAATCAATGTTGGATCATTTTTAATGGGTGTCTAATGATTTACACTTATACGTGTCCCAATCGATTACACACAGTGGAGGCAGCTATTTTGTGGCATGATCAAATATTCACTGATGCCTCACTAATGTCCCTAGTTCCCAGTTGATCAAGCGACAGGACGGAGATCCATAAATGGCTGTCTGAAAGCCTGAAGTGATTAATTAATGTCCAGAAACCATATGACATGATTCAGAATCACGTGATTGCTGTGATAATCACAGTGATGGTTTGTTTACAGTATAGAATATGCATAAATAACATCACCCAAATCACCATCTCCCTATTAGGCAGTATTTGATATCATCATACTCGGGACAACGAGGTCCTAGAATACTGGGGTAAATTTATGGAGCTCTGCTAACTGTATATAAGCAACTATGGGAAGAACTCAGAAGAAGTGTATTTTTTTGCAATTATGCACATTCTCCACTATTTAAAGCCCATAAAATTAAGATATTTAATCAAATAAACTACCAAAATTAAAGACCTCTCTCTTATCTGAAAAGAAAAAGAAATCCCAAAAAAATGCAATAAAGAAATTGATGGCGCTGATGTTCTTCCACAAAAACAAATAAGCAACAGACCAAACCAAAAATACAGTCTTAAGGGCATATTTAATTGTTCCAGTTTTCCACAGCGTAAAAAAGTATTACCGTTATTACAATGATACGAAGCCGGATTTCAGCTTGCAGCTCCCTGAGCCACGAGCTGAAATCCAGCGTGAAAGGTACCGTAATAACAGTATTTACGCGCACTATTACCATAATGATGGTAATAGTGCGCTCGCCGCGTTACTTTGACCAGTAACGCCAACAATTGAATATGCCCCTTAGAGTCGGTCTTCGTTTAAATAACTTGTTGTAGATGGTGAAAACTTCTTTCAGTGAATTATCTTCAGACGTTGCAGTTGTTGAAGAGGTTATATCTCAAATCAATGAGAAATAATGTTAGTTAAAAACAGGAAATTGTTTTTAAATTATGCCAACATTCAAAATCCCAAATTTTATGCAACCAGTGTATTGTGTGACTGGTGAATTGCACCAACATGGCAAAATAATCATGGAATCAATACTTGGTAAGCATGCCAAACAGGTAGTTACTTACATTCAATAATGTTCCCTTCAATAAATTATCAACCGTATCACTTTTGTTTTGTTCTTTTGAGTAGATCTCTAACAGAATCCTCAAAGTAAGAGAGAAAATGTGCAGTAGGTATAATACTCTGTGATTTGAGGTTTGTATAATAATAAATAACAGATTTTGCACTCACATGTGAACAAGGGTAAAACTGGTTATCAAATAGCCAACCCTTTTTGACCAGGTTTCTAATCTTCAGCAGCATCTACCCCGCACAATATGGAAAAATCTTCTTTTATGATTTGTTTAAACCATAAAGAATTTTAGTACATCTAAACACTTCAAAGTTATAAAATGTAGAAAGCAGACTCCTTCAAACAAATAATGTTTGGGCTCCTACCAGACAGATGGTAAAACACAGCATCCATAATATAAATGTCTAGTGGCGTGTGTTAGTCTGTCTGTGTGTGTGTGGAAAAAATAAAACCAAGCTGCAGCGCCACCTGCTGGGCGGAGTTATACACTGACCTACTAAATTCTTAGTGTGTGTGGAAAAAAAAATTCAGAAAGGGCTGAAATTTGGTATACTAAGATGTTGTTTTTTTAATTTGTTAATTTAATTTGTTAATTGTTAAAAGTGTTTATAAAGATTTTAAAAATATATATATATATTTCTTGAAGGAGAAGTGACAGTTGGGAGTGGTTGGTGGTTGCTGGGGGTGACAGTGGGGAGTCTTTGGTGGTTGCCGGGGGTGACAGAGTGAGAGGAGTGTGATACTCAGGACCGCTGAGAGAGATCCCTGTGTCTGGATAGATGTGGCGATGAAAATGAAGGATGAGGTGATGGAGAAGAATGATGAGGTGGTGACATGTGGACAAAACCACGTTAAAAAAGGGTGCTTACGTCGGGAAGTAACGCTCTTCCCCTGAGGGGGCCTGGGCTGGGCCCTAATGCATGACAAGAACCTTTTTAACACCTTAAGTAGCTTGATTTGACTAGAATGCATGAGTATCATGCACGGGTTAACTTGTATAGATATAATCTCCTGCGGCTACAAAGTTTGAATACACCCGGGTTGGAAGAGCCACACATAGGAGAATCCAAAGCAAAGAGGGAGTTCAGCTTCATGGAGTCTGTAATTAACCTAACCAAAATGTTTCAATACCAAGGGCATCTTTTAAAAAAATCCTGAATAATTATATAGAAATCATCTTGGAAAAAGGTAACCTTGTTATTGGAACACTTTGGTTAGGTTAATTAGTTTGGTCTGTTATTTGTTTTTTGTGCAAAACTTTATTATATTTTTTTGTGGTTTATTTGAGTTTTGTGTGGATGTAACTCTGGGAAAGCTGGCTGCTCCTGTTCTTTTGGAGAGTAAATTGATTTTTTGCTTAGCTATCTATGTGATCAATTGAGTATTTGGTTCAGCCCCAAAATGCCTGCCCCACTGTGATAAGGTACTGAGAAGACTAGAAAAAATATGTAAAAGACTATCCATTGCGGTCATATGTCCATATGACCGCAAATTCCAGTTTTTATGTCATTTACGCTTAGTCCAGCTATATCTGTAGGAGCACTATAGATGTTTGTCTGGTGAGAAGTTGGAACATTGTTTGAACTTTACAAGTAATACTAAAATATTTACTAAATAAAATCTTCAGAGTCATATGCTTGTTTGCAAACAGAATTGATTTATCTGTCTCCAGTGACAGAGAGCATCTTGATGAAAGTTGAAGATCTCATTAAAATTCCTTACACATCCAGATTCCGTTTTACTGGCCTCAGATGTCTTGGATACCTTTAGTTAGCAAAAGATTTACAGATAATTGGTTGCTCCACTCTAGTCTGTATTAAATGGTTGTTATAAATATGGCTGAATTTCTGGGAACTGTCCTTAAGGAGAGAGACACTTATCTTACAAATTGACATGTTTACTGGACCATTTTATGGAGCAAGATTTTTCTTTGTTAGTGTTGTGCCATCTTTGTAAATATCAAAATTTGTCTACTTGTTGTTCATACATTGCTGGTCTGGTGGAGTTATAGAACTGTGAGTAGGCAAATGCCTACGATAAAATAGTACATTTATCTTGCTTCCTTTGGTTTTCCTTGACTTGGAGTAGCATTGTATTGCTGCGCTTTTGTTTTAAAGAGCAGGTAAAAGCACTATTTGACATGTAATATGAAGCAGTGGTTCCCAAACTTTTCCAGGCCGATGCCACCTTGGTTCTATAAACTCATCCCCAGCGCCCCCAACACCCATTGAGGATAATAAAGTAAAACAGTAATGATTAATTTCACATTCTTCAAAATCCAATTAAAGTTAGCTAAAAATATTAATATACAGCAAGGATTATTGCATGAAAAATATTTCTACACATTTTGCTAACTGAAAAATAAAATAAACACTGCACTCGTACTGAATATGTTGTAATTGACTTCTGAAAAACAAGGTTTTCAGCTGTTAGATTTCAATAGAGTTCCAGTGAGCACTAGAAGAAAATGAAAAAAAGAAGCAACCAATGTAGTAAGAAGGAAAGGACCACCTCCAGTGACCCCCTGCTGCCCCCTTGCCTCATCACCCCGCTTTGTAAACCCTGCGCCCCAAAACAGGCATTACCGCCCATGTTGGGAACCGCTGATATAAAGCAAAGGCTGTGATTGAGCTGAATATTATACATAAGTGTTTATACCTAACTTTTTAATGTAAGTTAAGCAATACAAGCAAATGTCTTATTGATTGCTATAGGTCGGTGCATATTTACTCCTATGCAATGTCAGTAAAATATCCTGCATTTCCAGATGTAGCGGGCAAATCCATGTTTGCTCTTTCCAGTGGTACTGCAGTGTTCTCCCCAGCACTTATTTCGCGAACACACCAAATACCAGTTTCACAGACCCTTACTTGATTTTGGGCTTTTGTGTTAAAAAAACAAACAAACAAAACCAGATAAGTCTTACCTCCTCCAGCGGTCCAAATGCAGTGATGTTTGATGCAGAACACTGTCCAGACTCCACTGCAGGCACAGGATTTCTAAAGGGGACATATCCAAGTGTTAGATTTCGTAACAAAAAACTTTAACAAGTGCACAATTCATAGGCTTATTGTGTGAAGGCAATGTTCACCTTCTTTCCTTTTATTGGTCCAAATGGAGATGACAAGTAATCCGAATAGACGGCCCTAACATGTCCTTTCATCACACATATGTTCCTTCTCACACCACTGCCCCCGCCCCCTCTGCATCTCTTATAAACTATGGTGTAGAAATTCTACCCCATACTTTGCAAGTCAAATATAGAGCATGAGGTGCCAATAAAATGGTCAGTTTCTCCACCATAGTTTGAAATATAGAGCATGATGTGATCAATATTAGACATTCACCCCCCAATTTATTTATTTTTTAACCTCCCCACTTCCTGCATTGTGCTTTGGGCACCCTCTTTTTAAAACATTAAAATAAATAATAATTAGATTGTATTTACTCACTGTTTTTTCTACTGAAGACTGGTCAGCAGATGCAGGAGGCTCCTCAAAATTCTTTTCTCTTCAATGGCTGCCCAAACGCTCCCCAGATTCTTCACACAGGAGAGGGAGGGGTGGAGCGAAGCAGTGCATGCTGGAAGGGGAGGGGGGGGGGGTCGGGAAATAACTTTACTCACACGGTCTGTCACTGACAGTCAGTGTGAGAACACTGGCAGGGCCAGCAACATTGGTGGACGGAGGCGCCGCCGAACAGTCGGATCACATGACGTCAGTGATCATGTACGAGTGCGGCAGCCGGACGCCTCGGCTTAACAGGGAGTCAGAGTACCGGTAGTTGGGACGGACAGTACCAAACATCTGGTGCCACGCCTCTGCTGCACCTCTGCCGCAAACTGCTGACTAGATTAGAAAATCTGCAGGTCCCGGCGCCCTAGGCAACTACCTAAGGTTGCCTAATGGAAGCACCGGGCCTGCTAACTGGCACTATGTAAGCACTACAGCCAGCCGTGTGTGTTAGACCATTGACCTGCAGTCTGACCAGTCCTGGCAGGTGTGGACAAAAACCTCCCAACATTTTTCAATATTGCAAAAGTTACGCTGCCCCCACCCGGCTGCTTCTTAATGCGTCCCGGCTGGCAACATTTTTCAGGGAGAACACTGTACTATATGTTATTATTTTTGTTGTTCTTTTATTATTAAATAACATAGGGTCTAGAATTTGCAGACGCACATTTTTGGGTGTTAGGTGACAAAAAGACTCCAAGTGCTTGTAGGTTTATTTTGCAACAATAGAAATAAAACTCAATTATTTCCAGGAGTCATCTGACTTTAGAGTTTTTAAGGGTTCTGGTCTGCACCTTACCAGACAGTGGTCCAAGTGGATCTGCTATTGTAGTCTCCATCTATGTGTTTTTAGAGTTAGATCTCTTCTACTGGCTGTAAGATTCTTGTATAATTGCCAAATAGCTAATTAAATATATTGTGTATAGAATAGACCACAAAATACACAATTTATATAAAATCTACACATATTCAATAGATAAAAAATAAATATCTTCTTTCTCTTAGAAATGCTTTTGAGCCATGTTTTTATGTAAAAAATGTAATACAGTCCACAGTTTTAAAATAGGTGTTGGTCATTAGTGAGATGATCTAATAATAATCATTGCAAAAAAATATATCTTTAAATCTTTACCATATATAATGCTTAGAGCATTAAATATGGGATTCAAGAAAGGATTCTTGTTCCAGATTTTGTCCATTTCCCAACGTCCTAGGAATAGTTTGGCTAGACTGGGAGCCACAGTTTTACCTATAGCTACTCCCTTTTTCTGACAGTAAAATGTATGATTGAATTTTAAATATTTGAGCTAAAATAAATTGAATATAATCTAATATACCGTAAATAACCTTTATGGCGGGGCATGACATGTTTAAGAGAAAATATTTCACCAAAGATATAGTGCTGATGAACATCTCAATTGAATCTTTCAGAAATGAAGATTTAGATAAAGTGTTTAAAGAAAGAAATCTAAATATTTTGGACAAACAAGTTATCAAGTTAATTCCTGAGATAATGAAAAAAATTAATTTAAGGATCATCCATATAAATATATTCCAATTCATTTTTATAATGCAATTTATTCAGTTGGGCTTGTTCAAGTAAAGGCAGCAATAATGCAAGGTGTCCAGTCTATATATCAAATGGATGAATCCATATGTATCCGCAACATTGGGGAAAAAAACAAACTATACACACCCACACAGATACATATGTAGATACATACAGTGCTCAAAGCAGGCTGGTATACAATGTGTGTGTATATTCGTCAAAAATGAAAATATATAAATTGATATAGATATATAGATAGATATATATCTATATATGTTTTTTTTCTAAGCCTGTTACAGTGATGGTAAAAGTGTAATGGTTATCCTTTGCTTACTTGCAGTTCATTTGATGAGTACAGCTCTGAGCTGAAGTCAGGAAGGTTGGAATGGAGCCCAGTCCACAAATCGGAAAAGTTCTGGAGAGAGAATGCTGCGAGATTAAATGAGAAGAATTATGAACTCTTGAAGTAAGTGCCAGTGTGCGTTATACCTTTTAATAAAATAAACTTTAGACCAATTTTTTTCCATAGGTCTGTCTATGCAGAAAGAGAGCTTAGGCATCTGGAAAACAGTTTTAGGAGTTAAAATGATACTATGTATGTAATATACATTCTACCTTAATGCAATTAGTTTTACAGTATATTAGAGTGATCTAAGCAAGCAGTCAAAACCTGTTAAACTGCTAGGAGAATTTATTCATTTTGCAGAGCAGACAGAACACGCACACACACGTTTTTATTGCATCGTGAGGACCCATGTCAGGAACATGCCTCATAGGGACGACCCCTTTCCTAATACCCAATCAACAGGACAATAAAATGGGAATGTTTAGGAGCTGTTTGTCATTGTAGCTATCACTTGAGATTTTCAGTTTGACCTAGACTTAAACATTGACATTTCACTGCCTGGTGGGAACTGTTTCATGCATTCTGGCCATCTGAGGACATCCATGAACATGTATACAGCAACAACTTGCCATGGCTAGTTAAAAACAGGTCATGGTCAACCACTGTGTATCAATTTAACTATTTTTATTTCTCTTGATAGCTGTAGAATTTCACAGCTAATCAGTTCTGATTTCCGCATCTTAGCCATTATACATTTGAAGCAATAAAGCTCTCCATGCACCCAGTATGTCTGAATAAACTTCATAATTTGCTTCTTCACATGTTTTATCTCCGCCATATCCCAGGTTTATTGACACTTCTTTACTACCGGAAAAAAAACAGAATTCCATTACTGATGACTCTGAGAAACACAGAAAACATGATATGAGTAACAAAATATTGGGCTGCACCAATCTTTGGAAGCCTTGGATGTGCTTTGGTCTCGTGTTGCTAGATCCTTTCATCATTTCCCTTTGAACGAAATGTATGCCCACTTGTGTCTCAGAAGATGAGCAATCCCCTGAATCAGACTCAACACTCCTTAGATGGACTAGTTCTAAAGAAATATGGTTGTATAACCAATCGATTTAAAGGGTAGGATTCAAATCCATATATCAGATATGAGATTTCAAACCTACCTGCTGAATCAGTGTTCATCTCTTTCAAATTATTATTTTATTCCGGCAGTCTCGAGTCATTAAAAGTTTGGTGGTCTTGGCAAGTTGGAAGGTACTTCTGGGAGGCGGTAATATTGTGGGTGCATCGTGATGCTGTGTCCAATCATGTCTGCCAGTTTATTAAATCCTAAGCTTCGTGGAAGACAGTATTTGGGGATTTTTAGCTCCACATTCCTAAACAAAATGCATATACAATCAGGACCTCTGAAATATGACAAAGCAGCTAGTCTTGCAAACATGCAGACATTTTAAGTGGCCACTCCACATACTTCACTTTTCTCTGCAAGAAGGCAAGAAGTTTCATTGCACTTTTCATTGCTGCTAGCAGGCTTGGAACTATCCTACCTCGTTTTCATCAGATTTCAATAGTTGTGAAGTCCTTGCAGTCTCAGAAAGTGTTTGTGCTTCTTCGGGGATATCCAAAATATATCTGGAACAAAAGGTAGTTAACATCATCTTAGAAACTTTCCCCTTCCCTTCTTAGATTGAATAAGACTACCTGTGCAAGGGTTGACCGTTGCAAGCAAAGCCCAGTTTTTAAGTGAAGGCTGGTTGGATAAATTGCTGTGGTACATCTGCTGTTTCTCATCATTTTTTTTTTTTAACCTCTTCAGATAATTGATTAAGCACGTTTCATTTTCGAGATTTTAAGGCAGCCGATGAGATCAGCTCATTCCTACTTGGCTCATAGATCCTCGTCTGTGTTTTCCAGTATAGCCGTGCAACCTTCCATCTTTGTTTGGCATTCCACAATGCTCAAAACCTTTTGTAAGCCATGGCCATCCTTCAGTGCCAATGAGAGGGAGTCTTGAATGTACTGGTTTTATTATCGTAGCCAGCTACCAGTCTCACAGCATTTACTACTTGCAAAAAGTTTGATGGAATGGTAAAGTCACCCATTCCCATCTCCATGGTAGCTCATCTGGTCTGTTATGGTGGCCTTCTCATTTCTCAATATTTCTGCTTGATGTATTCCATGTTTACAGACTGATCTGATACGATTGTAGAGATGCTGCTCCATCTGTATGATACATCTGACATTTATAAATGTGAATAAAATTTTGTCTTGGATCATGTTGTTCAAAAGCTTCCAGAAATTACCATTGATGTCAGGCGTAGCAGGCTGAGCAAAGTCAAACAAAGACAGAAATGCTGTTGCCAGCTTTGGGTTTGTTGCCAGCTTTGGGTTTGTTGCAGTTTTGGTTTAGCGTACATTTCTTCATGTCACCACAAGTAAGTTCTTGCAAACAAGTTTTGGCAAGTGGCACAGTGCTTGAAACTTTTGGGAACCACCATATCTTTTCCTGGTTGCATGGAATCCGAACACCACGTCCTGTCCTTAGTACATCGGAGTTGAAAACAAAGTTGCCTCTATTCTGAAAATGTTTGAATTGTATGCGCCTTTCCTTCGAGTGCTTGGGAAATTTAAGTTCCCAGGCAAATTCAGTCTCATTATGATGAACATGCTTGATATGTCGGGCTATTTTTGAGAACAGTTTCTCGCAGTACTGCTTTTAGTGATACACTCTAGAGTCACCACTGTTTTTGGAAAGTGGGCGGACACAACATCAGTTTTTCTGCCTTCTGTGTTTAAAACAATGTTGCCATCAGGTGGTGGTATTATTATTATTATTATTATTATTATTATTATTATTATTATTTGTTGTGTGTAGAACAAATCTCTGTGATTTTTGTTTTTGTACCCTTCCCTGCAATCTCATCACTGCTGTTGTTGGTGTCTGAACCACTCTCCTCTGAAAGTTCAGGGACATAATTGTCTACACTGCTTTCCAGGCTATAGGCAAAACCACCACCAGTGCAACTTAGAATATTAATATTTAGACATCGGGATGGTTTCATACATTACTGTTCCCACCTTTCTTTTGTCAGCAGAAGGTAGTCTCTCTCGGATTCCCGTTTTGTGTACTTAGGAGAGGAAGGTGCAATCACCTTTTCCTGCGGCGCACGGAGGACACTGGTGGTTCTGTGGTGTGGTAGAGGACTTCACATAATCCAACGTGTGAATGAGCTTACAGTTCCACTAATGGACAGTGGTGGAGTACACACACTTTACCTTCCTCTGCATAAACACACACACTTTGTGTCCAACAAAAGTGACTCCTTGGGACATGCCAGATGTTGATGCTGGGTTTATTAGGAAGGTCTCCTTCATTACCTAGCATAGTCCGTTTCGTGTTGGTGTGTAAACAGATCAATGTTCCCACAAGTATAGGAATAGAAGTATACATTCAGAGGCTATTGCTAGTTGTTTTTTTTATTTATTTATTTATTTTTGCATGTTATTGTTTAGCTTTTTGTCTGCTTCTATCTTTTTTATGTTAAACCCTTAACAATTGGCACATGTTTGTCCCATGCATGTTTGGATTCTTTTGCTTCATAAGTCCCATTCACGTGGAGATTATTCCAAGGAGCAAAAATGTTTGTTCTTATGTTATCAATTGGTTTTACTCCAAATTTCAGAGTGTGTCCTCTTGTTCTCAAAAATAAATATTTCAAAATACTGCCTTCCTCAATACCTTTTGTTATATTTCAATACGTGCATATGCCTGACTTCAGCACTTAGATTATAGTGGGGGTGCCAGTGGAGGGACACCCACTGAATTGCTACAATAACTACAAATAGAGTAATTTCTTTAAAATCTGCTAGGAGCCATGAAACCAGTTGTAGTGATTAGATAGCATTTTACACAGCCCATGTTGATTTTAAACTGTAAATGGCTATTACTAAGCTATGGAATGACATCAATGATTATTTGTATTGGTAGCAGAGTGACTCTGAGATCTAAACTTTTTGTCTATCCAGCGTGATGTTGTAAGTATGGTGTTATTTTATTTAGAGTAGCTATACAATAAGTTATTATTTAGAGATTATCTTGTAATGAGTGAGGAGTAATATTCCCCTACTGTGCACACATTAAAAAGCAGCTGAAGGCTACAGGCTTGTTTACATTCTGGTCTCGTGTATAAAATCTGCTTATAAATCATCCATTCGAGAAATCAATATTTGCATTTATCCAGTAGGTGTTTACCAATCAGCTAAGTTTATGCTTAGTAACTGTATTAAAGATGGAAGTTCAGTGTTTATGTGGGGATGAGTACACATGATGTGCACAGTACCTTATTAAGGTTTGCTGCATGGAAACAGAAAACATTCTTGCTCTGGTTTGTACACTACGTTTGTATGAACCAGATTCTGTCTGAAAGCTGTGGAGTTCTGGACCCATGTGCAGTCGCAATGCTCCTAGCAGAATAATATGTGGCCACAGAGATTATTTTACCAGCGCACTTACTGAGGAATTTAAATAGCGAAGGGTTGAGCAGCTTGCAGCCCGCATGCTATTTTATTTATGTCATTTGATGTGGTTATGTCATTAGGTTCTTTTTTGTAAGAAGCTGTAGACGGTCTGAATATTACTCTTTCTGCATGATCTCTGAAGTGATTGGCACAGCATTGTATAACTATAACCTGATGAAAAGAAAATTGAGTAGTAGCGATGTCCGTAGAATGCTCATTTTGCTTAGTAGATGAAAGCTGCTCACTTTAAGAGAGAGGCTTAAATTACCTTTGAATTTCTTCTGTATCAATCTAAATAGATATCTCAAGTGATCAAAAAAAATGTTATGCATTTGTCAATTTGTTTTGAATCGTGGACCAATTTAAAGTTTGTACTAAACTGTTTCTTAAAGATAAATTTTCCTATCAAGCTGTGTGATTTTTCCCTGACTACAAGGAAAATTGAGACAGTGGTGCACCCCCCCCCCCCCCTTTTTTTTCTTGAGAGCATAAAAAGTTTTTTTTTGTCAAGCAATTCGATCTCTTACAGGGGATTTACTTTGTATTTTTGTTTTACTATAGAACACACAGCTGTCATCATTATCAACACATAAACTTGTTCTAAGATTTATGGACTTACAAAGAATGCCCTTTATGTGCAACTCAAATAGGGTACATGTTTTTGCACATGTGCAGTTAGTCAAAGCACATTTTGTACGTGGTACAAATGGACCTGTGTCCACCTTCACATCCGTACTGTGAACCAGAAATAGGCCTGGTCAGTGTGGGACTGGACCGTCAAAGGGGCATGGAAGCAGAAATTCCTCTTGCAGAATGGCTTCCAGCCTACTACTGAAAGGCGATGGGACTTTTCCCGACATCCCTGGGCTAGGACAATAGAAGAAAATAGGGACCCCCTGCAGTGACAACTTTGCCACCCCATTGGCCCTAGTATAATTTTGAGGTCCCTAAGACACCCCCCACCCTCCAAAACATACACATTTTACAATTCCACTACCCTTACTCACCACTTTATTACTCCACTATGATCAAATGAGAATTTTTGCATCTTTTAATCCAACGGAATTCTGGTATTTTTTTAATCCAAACAGAAATGTCATTTATTTGTAGTCTAAAAGGAAAAGCCAAATCAGGTGGTCTTTTAAACCACACTGAAATCCAAATGAGGTCTTCTTGCAATCCACTAGAAAAAAACATTAACATAAAAACTGTTCTGCTCGGATCCCCGATGCAGCACAAAAATTAACTTAAAAGACCGCCACTTATGTGTGCTGTGCTTGTCTAAGGCCCATTGTTCATTCCTACATGTAGTGCACAAATCCATTGACATGAATGGGCTATAGGAATAAATTTAGACCATAAAAAATAGTGGGGAAAATACAGTACAATGGTAGATAAACCACTTGTGTAAACCCCTAGTAGACATGTACACTATGCCTTCCCATAGACTTGAATTGACTTTCCCAAGTGCATTTGACATGCTTTGAACATATCGAAAAGCAACAAGCAGCATCTAAAAATAATGCAATTCAATTGTATGCAGACATAAGTGCAAACACAAAAGAGTACATGTGCTTTGAAAAGAATGGGTTCTATTTAAACATACAGTTGCATGCTTTACAAAAATGCAAGTCTATTGTAGCATTCAAGCGCCAGTAGCTAAACAGCTTTAGACTCTATAAATGTTTTAGTTTTAAAACCATATTGCAAGCTTGACGTGGGGTTGCAAGCTTAAATGTTGTGTTCAAAATATAATCTAATACTTCATATTTTTATTTTGCAATAGTAAGGAGGAGTACTGAAAACAACTGTGTAATTTTTTTGTTGCAACATATGTCAGAAAAGGTTAATGTAATACAAAGGTCACGTACTATGAAACCTTCCCGCAATGACCTATGCTTTTTTAATATTTTGTAGAATCCTAACAAAGCTTCTGGAAGTCTCTGATGACCCACAAGTCCTTGCTGTAGCTGCCCATGACGTAGGGGAGTATGTACGGCATTACCCCAGAGGAAAGAGGCAAGTGCATCAGGTTTCCTTATAACATCACAGCATTTGTTATTTTTCTGCTTGGTCTGGTAAATGATTCTTTGTACAATGACCATAATATAGTGTAGTTCAATGATCTAGGGCATTTTGTTGTTTATTGAATCAATACCCACATGGACAATATACCAGCATACTACTTGGTACTGGTATTAAGTAGACACATAAAGTACTATTTCTCTTCTGAGATATTTCTATACATCCTGAAATCCTGTGCTTGTGCACTAAGTTGATGTGTATAAACATCATGTAAAGATGACGACTGATTCACATATCCCAATGAGGATCTTGTTGACATTAAATCCCTACCATTGCATACATTGAGCTGAAGGTTTTCTTATTCTCTATGCACTGCTTTTATTTTTCATTTTACCTAAATTGTAGTTTTTAGTCTAACTTGAAAAGGAGCTGTGGCAACAGCATCAAAACTTGTACTTCCAGGTGTGTCTGTTATTTGTCTTCGAAGGATATAGCCCTCTGTTGAATGCCACCCTCCTATTCATCACTGGCTATTTGAGGACTGATTAATATGCTGTTTTATGGAGATCAACAAAGGAAGTTGTATGCATTTGGATCTGTTACGGGTTTGTCTCCAATGCCTGCAGTGTTGCTAGAAAATAGCCATGACAAGCTTCCATTTGTGACCTATCTGCTACGAAATGCCCCTTGTATTGGACACATAACCGCATCTATGCCTATTGTGTTTCATCATTGAGATTGTAGTTACTAAAAAATGTGCACTTGTGTTGGACTTATATATTTGCTCAAAAAAATCCACATCAACCAATTGGCTAAACATTTCATTACATAGCATAAATACAATCAAACTCATCGGCCTGATTCATTAAGGAATGTAAAACAAACGTATTGTGTGTTTTTTGTGTTTTTGCAAAAATGCACGTAATTCGAGCTTACTGCTGTCCATATTCAACTACAGACTGATCTGAAGAAACTTCTCTTATTGAATATGGGTGTAGGTCCGCTCTACTTATTCGACACTTGTCGTATTGAGACAGATGCAATACACTGTAACATACGTACAGTACATATGCGCAATATAAAGTCCCAGCAGAACACACAGGAAAAAAAAAGTATTCAATTATTGTCACCTGACATTTTTGTTACTTATCAGGATGTTATTAAATGTCTAATGTCTACATAAAATGCATTTTTACAGTTGCTCTTGATTGCAGAGATATGTTCTAGCTTACATACCCGACCGTCCTCACTATCACGCTTGTATCGGATGATTCTGCATGTACTCAAGCTTGGCACACTCTTACTGTACATTGACCATGTGCATACGCCCCATTACCTCGCCCTTCTGCACTTTAAACGGTAGGGTGTTTGAAGTGTAATCTACGTGTGAACATGTATTGTGTGGTTCCTTGGCGTATATGTTTCAGTTTCTCTCATGCACAGAGTGAAAAAAACACAAAATTCACCACGTAAATGGACATGTGTTCCTTAATGAATCAGGCCCATCTTGTCTATTTCCATCCAAATTGTTACGTCCAAATCTTAAGTCACCATCCTTATTTTGTTGAACCAGCTGCTTTCAGCACTACTGATTATTCTATTTTGGTTTATACTCTCCTCTGAAACTTCCATAATGAAGTAGCCATTTAGTTCTACATCACACTGTTCCTCCTCTGTCTTGCACATAATGTTTTTATATCCCTTTGCCTGCAGGAATGTGTGAATGTTCCATATAAATTACCTTTACACATTGTCAGCGTTTAACAATCACTTTTATGTAAAGCTAAAATCTCTCATTTTGTTTTTCTTCATTTAATGATTTAAAATATGCCCTTGGACAAACTAAACACATGCATGAGGGGTTTATTTATGGCAAAGACTGCTGCAAACTTAAATTATCCGGCATTTCAGCTTTTCTCTAACTTCCAGACTTTTTCTATACTCGGCAGCTAGAAAAGATTTCCTTTCTTCAAAGCTTGAACTTATTCAAATTGTTCATTGCATGCTGGGAATTTCATCTCATATTAAGCTCTTCTTGAGAAGATCATAGGACTGGTCAGGTCACTTCCCCTGTTGTATATCCACTTCTAAAAACAAAAATTATTACCTCTGCTTTGGGGAAAGACTATGAAGAATTATGATACAAGTTCATATACATTTTGCACATACTATATGCTATTGCAATAGCTCTGTTAACTGTTGTGTGTATTGTCGCCTTGCCCACTTCAAAGAAGCTTACACTGAGACATCTCTGATGTAAGCAGATAAAAAACTTTCGTTCAAAATTCCAGTGAAACATGCCTAATAAAGGAAGGTTCCACTAATTGGCATAACAAGTGAGCACATACACTGTAGACCAGGCCATGTCTAACCTGCGGCCCCCCCAGATGTTGTGAAACTACAAGTTTTAGCATCCCCTTCCAGCTATCAACTGGTTGTTTACTGGCAAAGCATGCTGGGGCTTGTAGTTTTACATCACCTGGAGGGCCACAGGTTGGAAAGCCCTGCTTTAGACAGTCTTCCCCCATTAGGGCATATGAATACAGTGTTCGTTGCCCTACTATAATCCTTCTACATTGGACTTGCAGTCATCTTCAAAGATTCAAGCCACAGTTGACAAACACTTTAAATTTTATGCAAATAGTTTTTTAGTCGTATTAGTAAAATAATAGTAATAATAATGAATTCCTGGCAGGCCAACTTAAAGACAAATTGTCAGCTTGTGATGTTCCAACATCACTTGATGAACTCTTTGTAATAAAATGAATGTCTGCTTTAGTGAATATTTTTGGGAAAGTGGGGAAACCTGTGGTAGGCAACCTATTTGCAGAATTCACTACTTTAGTCTACTAAAGATCGCATGTTGGTGAACTGCGTCTTTCTGAAGAGGAATGTTCCTGTAGACTGTCCTTAGATATGTGTATGTACTGTTGCAACAAGGGTCAGTTTGTCAGCTAATGTCCCTGAAATCGTGAAACATCAAAGCTTGTGTTTCTCCAGAGAAGCCATCCTGGGGAAATTAACAGCTCTCCAACCAACAAAATATTTGCTTATCCTGTTCTCTCACTCCAATATGTCTTTCACTTTGCGGCTTTTCTGGATTTTACAGCTGGTGGTAGTTTTATATCAAAAATATCAGATTCCTGCCATCCCTTTAAAGTACAGCAGGTCATAGCATTGTTTTTTTATGGAGCTTTGTTTGTTTGTTTTTTAATTATTTTTTTTTTCCCCCAAACTTCTCTGAATATGCAGGTTGGTATCTGAGGAACACATCTCCTTATGTTATTTCAATGTCCTTAAACCTGGTTGTTCTTTGGTTACTGTAGCTCTCAACTTCAAGTTTATTAAGGACAATATAAGTCCTTTCTTCGGCTCCTTCCTGTTTTATACTTCAATAAAATTACTGTTCATTTCTTTAACAATTTGCCATCACACCATCCTTTTGTTTGTGCCATCACTATATATCTGGTATTACCTCTCATAGAAGCTCTGCGTAGCCTCTTCTGGAACCAAAAGACAAACCATGATGGATTACATTAAGTAACACTTGGAAAGTGGATTCAGCCACAAATTAGTTTGCCTTGCTGGAGATAGGTTAGAGAATTAAACCTAAAATAACAATGACAAATCTATCCTCCCTTTTGGTCTTAGAACCATTATTATATTTTTTAAGCCACAATCTTTTCTAAACTCAATCTATAGGATGTATACAATGTCATTGTGTTAAAGGAGGAGATGAGTAGTGACCGTTATAAATGCCACTTACAAGCTGTGCCATGCCTCAACTGTCTCAACTGTTCCCCGACCATCTTCATCAGCTTGTTATTGATAACATAGACCGTATTCTGGTTTATTCAGAATTTCTTTCACAGCACACCCATATTAAATTTGTTCTGCTTCACCTTTGTAAAAATACATTGTAAAACACAATTCACCTGCCTAAGAGCAACATTTTCTGAGTTGCTATTGGTAATTTATTAAAGATGCTTCCTCCATCACTGCTAACCGTACTGCTCTTTCCAAAGGGGCACATTCTTCAGTGTGGTCTCCAGAAGCAGTGACTAATTCTAAGTCTTATCTGACATTAGGAGCTTCTACACCAGTTGTGGCGACATCATCTTCAAAGGCTAAAATAAATTATCCCAGAGGAGACAAAGCTATTTGGCTGGCATTGAAACTTGGCTTGGATGATTTGAGACCTTCTCTTAAATGGGCTTTTCATCCGACTACTTTATCAGTCTGTACAGAAGTTGAAGACTGGCCAGGCCAAATGGGCACATTTCTTTTCTTGGTTTAACATAAACCTCCCCTATCATCCTGCACCCATAACCCATAACCTTAGAGCTGATGATCTTCATCCTTTTTTTTCCCCCAGCCCACAAAAATTCACAAAAACCATCTTGTGGTTTAAATCCTTCTTTTATATGGCTGTAACCTCCTGGGGAAATATTTTTTGCCACTGATATTCATCCCAAACTCTTTTTGGTTGTGTTCATAACACCAAATTTTCAAACCATCCAGGCCCTAGAATGAATCACCAGAACTTATTGGTGGTCCAATTTAATAAATTATTTAATAGCTTTAATCACAGCTAGTCCTATTTATGTCCAAAATAACATTACTTTGTCAAGCTGCTAATGATCCTCATCCTCTTCCATCTAAGCTATGGAAACATACTGTGGACTTATTGATTTTCTTCCGTCCATTGATTTCACAGTCATCTGGGTCATGGTTAATCGCTTTTCTAAGATGGTGCATTTCATTCCTGAGTCTTAACATCTGTGTTTGTCCTTTGCAAAATCTTTGTGATAAAGGTTATCCATCTCCACGGTCTGTCTCATCACTTACTATCCGACGTGTGTAGAGTTTGTTTCCAAACTTCATAGCTACTTCAGTAAACTGTTGGACATCAAACAGGACTTTTATTCCATGTGTCACCCCAGTCTGATAGTCAGACAGAGTGTGGGTTAATAAGACACTCTCTCAGGACATATGTCTCTGCCCATCAAGATTACCAAGCAGACTTGTTACCCTGGGTATAGTTTCCGCAATAGGGTCAATGTAAATGCAGGTTTTTTTTTCCTTCCATGCAGGGCAAAATGTGTATATATACGATACATGAACTCTATTTTGTTGTAATGAATTGTATTACTATAGTTATTTTTTTATTTTATAACAAACTATTCATAGTGCCACTGGGACATTTCTAGCTGTCAGTTGCTACATGTAAACTTTTTTGATGTCACAGAACTACCAGACCTTTCAGTTAATAATGGATTAATAAATAAAAAATCACAGTGCTAGACTACCAGTATTGTCTACAGGGCAACGAGAAATATATGGTATCCTGTGTACTTAACAGAATATGTTGTCCCACTGAAAGGGTGCTTCAAATGACAAAGCTACTATTTATAAACTGTTCTTATGTAGATCATATGAGATAAGGAAATAATGTGTTGTTGCAGTGAAGTTGATGTAAATATAAGCTGTATTCCTGCCAGCTAATGGTAAGCCCTTTTACATTAACAGCTCATGATTTGCATTAAGAGTAGCCCATAGTATATTACAGACTGCTTCTCTCAGGAGGAGCTGCTGCGAGAAAAAATTACGATTTTATGTTTGATGGAAATGTTAGCTAAATTATATGTCTGGAAAGCTGAAAGGGATAATCCAGTTTCAGGTTTATAGTCATGTTTATAGTATAAAAGAGGCACACTTTTATTTGCCAAAGTTCATAATCCGTATAGCATGGATTTTTTCATTAAATTTGAAGTCCAAAATATATCCATATTATAAGATATATATGTGTGTGTTGTGTATGTATATTATATGTATCTGCAAAATACAAGATGCTATATAGCATATTGTATTTTAAGTGACCATGCAAAATTATAGAACAGGTTTTGAAATGTTCATTAATTATATTTCAATGGTCTGTATTTACTAACAATGTAAGCAATTAAAATCAATAACATTTGCTGGATCAATCAGAGCTAATTGCTGCTTAGTTGCTGTTGGTTATTGCACATTTGTATTTTGCACCTTGGTAATAAATAACACCTTTAGACATTCTGTCAAATTATTTTCTCGTTCTCCTCTTAACCCCTTCATGACCAGAGATGGTTTGCACCTTTATGACTTTAACACCCCTTTCCTTTTTTTGCTGGCTTCATTTACATTCTCATTCTAAGCAAATTTTATATTCTATTTTTCATTTGGTAGCATAATAGATTCTTATTTTAAGGGGGGGGGGGGGAATCATAGAAAATACACATGAAATATTTCTATAATCACTTTTACAGAAATACCCCCAAAATGTTATTGGCAAGTTCTCCTAAATATGAGTGTACTTTTCTCAAGGTTTCATGTTATACATCCAGGAGCAGTTACTTATTTTTTTCGAGGAGTCACTGGAGGCTCCAATAGATATCCATTATTTTCACCACTAAGAGATTATATGCAAATTGGATCGAACAGTAACTAGTACATCCATTACTATTAGATCAATTAGCTACGCTTTGCATGGGAGGCCTGGAAATCCCTGTGGGGTCACATGATTCCATCACATGGATTTCCCATTAGTAATGCTGACGTGTTTAATACATTCCACATTTAACAAGTGGTGGTCACTTTGACTTTGTTGACTTGTTCTCACAAGAGATGCAGAACACAGTTCTACAAAGTCAGGGTAGGCGTGTCTGGGTGATGCAATTAGCTCCACCCACTTATGAGTGATGCTGTGATAGCTTTATCATGCATCAGTGGGCAGGCTGCAATAACGCCATGTGAGTCACCACAGGCCTCTACTATTGCACGGTGATCAAGCAAATCACATCATCATACCATCATTTCTACCACTATCTTGGAGAATCGCAGACTTTCTCAGGAGGACTTCCAGAAATCTCAAACCTCCCAAACATTCTGGAACACTGTGTGTAATTTATTTTTGGCCCAGGAAACTATTATAGTTCATGAAAACTAGTGTTTCAGGACAACCACTCTGTTGCCCATAGCAATCAGTCAGATATTTTCTTTAATTTTCTATCCTGCTTTTTCTAGTGGACAGCTAGAAGCTACATGCTGTTGGCAAAAGCATTTTTCATATATATTCACATATATCTGCACACATTGATGGTATAAAACACATATACAGACAAAATGCCATGTCCAAGGTCTCTGTGAAATTGTGCTTTGTATGTGATTTATGTTCTGTGGGTCTCTACATTTCATAGTGAAGAGGATCTAAATATGCTATGTTGTGATTAGGTAAAAACTAACAGCCCTCTGCTTTAGGACGGCAATGACTAGGAATTCTGCATAACAAGGAAAAATGAGCTTTGTATGCCTATTTACAGTATCTAATATCTCTAAAGCAGAGACCATATTAATAAGTTTGGTAAAAACTCCTATGCTCACGTCATAACTAACCAGCTTTAGAATCCTGACTACTCAATTTGCTGCTGCCCATTTCTGTAGGATTTGTACTTGGGATTCTGAAGCCAGTTATGTTTGTGCACGTAGCAGTTTTTACAGTCTTTTTTTTCTTTTGAGATATTAAGCAATGACCAAAGTAAAATAAATGTATTATTATCTGTAATATAGGGGTTTATTAGTTTTTGAATTACACAATACTTTTCCTTTAGAAATGTTCTTACTGGAGTGTAAAGCATTGCCTTAATATAAAAAGTAATATTTTCAGCGCTTATTTATTACATGTGTGTTTTGTACTAAATTATAAGAACATGCTTTAGACTCGACTGTAAAGAACTAGTGTTTCAATTGTTAAAGATCTCTTCTCTTGCTCCATAGCTGATACATCCATCAGGTGGATAATATAAATGATCAGTATGCCAAGTCTCTCTTTCTCTCTTGCAGGGTGATTGAGCAGTTGGGTGGGAAGCAGCTGGTAATGAACCACATGCATCATGAAGACCAGCAGGTCCGATACAATGCATTGCTGGCTGTGCAGAAATTGATGGTTCACAATTGGTAAGTGACAGTTTGTGAATACGTGTTTCTGCAGGTATTTCCTTTATGTGAATTAAACCGTTTAACAGATCATTTTGCTATATTTACGTGTGGATAAATAAAATATGGTTTCCTATGTAAATCAGTATATCGGGAAGTAAACTTCTTTTGTCCCAAATTTCTTTTTGATTCCTTCCAAATAAACCATGTTTTTGGTCTGATGTAGGATTAAACTCCCAGGCGGTCTCCTAAAAGCCTGGATAGCGTTAAACTTTAGAGCAGCATGCGCTCTGTTGTTAATTCCTTGTAGCGCTGTGCCTTCCAATTAACATTCATTCCAGGTTCTCCAGGGAACTGAATTGGCAAAGGGAGTTTCCTTGCCATGGGAACGCAGAGATTATGCCATTTGGGGCTTGGGTCTTAAATGCATTTAGGTAGAATACTGTAGTGCCAGATTTTATAATGAGATCATTTGGTATTTTGAGGGAATAAGGTCTAAATTTGTAAATCCCCTCAACATGCTCACAACCATCTATCCAACAGCAACTTCTCTATTATTTGTAATGAGGCAATTAGATGTAAGGTAAAGACCACCTAGCAAAGGACTCGGTAAGTGAAAATAACAGTTTATGTGTAATGCCTTAGAAATGCTATGTTGTTACTTTTACTTGAATTTACTTTTCTTCCTCAGTCAAACGAACAGAAACAGTATGGGGAAAAGCAATAAAATAGCTCTGGTTGCTGCTGAATAAAAGATGCAAGTGATTGCTACACATAGAATAATATGTGTTTATGGCAATTGCCTTTTCTGGTGTTTTCTATTAAGAACAGCACAAAAAAAACTGATGAAAAAATGCTTTTGTGTCCAGACCTCTGACCAATGTTGCCCTAGAAATGTACCTAATTTACTTGTAGGATAAATACAGCCCTGATCGCTGGCTATTTAGAACTATACGATTTTGTTATTCTAACATCTTGTGAATGTTCATGTGTACACAAGACCACTTTTTTTTTTTTTTTTTTAAATGTATTAAAGACGAATAAAATGGAAACACTGTCAGTGATTGTACTGGAGAAGAACAAGATATTGCTGAAGAATGTCATAAAATATATAGAGTGACATCCTTATTATATACTCTCTAGATAAATAGCCTTCTTTTTAAAGCTTAGTGATGATTAATAATAGAATATCCTTATCCCTTAGTTTTAGTCTTTTTGTAAATTCATAGAGATATTAAGGTGCTTTCCGTATTTTATTTTCAAAGCTTTAGGTATATTTCCTATAGATATAATTTTGCATACTTGGGTATGTTTTTTTTATACTACTTTTGAAATAAATGTTCCTGTTCGGTAACTTTTCTCAGTAGTTTTATCACTTCGTCTGCAAAATAATACGCAGCTGTGTTATCACAAATATAAGTGATAACACAGCTACCTATATGAGAACATTTTTGTTTTGAGTACCCTTTTAAGAATGCATGCACTTGTAGGCTCCTCTGTGGTCACTAATTCTGTCTGTTAAGTGCTTTTACTCGCTCCAATGATGGCAAGAAATTGTGTGGGACCAAACAAAAGGTCTTCTGCAAAGTGCAAATTTCATTATCTAAATTATTTTATGCTTATAGATTTATCATACTAGTAAATGTACCAATTGCAATTTTCAGCATTTTGTCTGCGTTATTTAAAACAGCAATTTTATTAAAGGCAAAGTGGTGGGTTTAGCCTTTAATAGAATTGGCGTTTTAAATATCTGTGATGCTAGATAACCCCCTAGGTGCCAAAATACACTTCTATGTAATTGTTTTTAGGTCACTCTATTTCAAAATGTAGTGAATATATCTAGGATTGCATCGTCCAGCCCTAAGGATCTGGGGAACGGGGTGGTGTTTGAAATTGAATTAATCATTGTTATCAAATAAATTTGTCTATTTCCATTTTTTATGTGCTGGAAATAAATTTAATTTAATCCAACTTCAGGCAAAACCTGCAAATATATTAACTTCGGTAAAAAATGATTGCATTGAAACTGTACACAAATATAACTGCTTTGTATTTTTGTTGTTGAAGTCAACATATAGCACAGTACTGTACATCTTGTTTTAACCTCTTGATAAGAAAAAGATGCAATGCCAACAGCAGTAACACAACACACACCTAGTATGTGTGTGCTGCAATTGTTTCACCCCTTTTTAATAGTATATTTCATTTTTATTGCTTTAAGGGCACACTGTAATACAGTCAAGTAACTACATCTGTCTCTAGATGTTCTGCTTCTCAGCTTATGATAAAAATGATTAATTGCTATAGTATGTCTATTAATCAGTTTAATTGACAGTGTGGGTGATCTAACTGGTGCTGCAAGGAATAGGTAAAACAATTTTTAAAATAGTTAATTTACTTTAGAAACGTAAGCACAGACAAATATTCGCAAGTAAACATGCAATTTTATATGTCTTTATTTCTTATTTATTTATTTTTGCAATGTGTTAGAAAATACAAAAATCATCTCTAAAATAGCAAACTCCTGTTTGTAGCTGAAATTGTGTTTCGTAATGTCTGTTAAATTATGGCAAATGTCTTGAGGCTTATTGTACAGGTTACTGCTGGTCTAGTGGATCTCAAGTACTTTCGACTAATCATTTCGGTAATAAGTTTTTATTAGAATATGATACTCCCATTTGAAGATCTAAATAAAACAAAAAAAAAAAAACGCAATTGCATTATTTAATGGGGTAATCTTGTACTAAAGTGTAACCCCTATATTGCTTCAGATATTCTAGGACCTATGTAGGAATATAGGTGAAAAAAGGAGGATTTAATAAGAAATAGGAGAAATAAAGAAGAAAAGAAAAAAAAGAAAAAAATTGCACACAATAAAAGTAATTGAAAGAAACATCAGTGGTAGAACAGACCACATCTTCATATTGTATGAAGCAAATGCGCGTTTCGCTGTGAAAACAAATGTTTGAAAAGTTCTATTGTGATTACAAGCCGGTTCTACGTATGCAGGTGTAAGTACTCCCTAAACCTGGTGCATAAACTACTGATCCAAAGCTGGATGCATCTTTAGATGCCTGCGACTATGGACTTACGTACCTTAATTAGCTATTTGTCGCCATGGAGTGCTATGTGAAGTAACTTGATGTTCTTCTGGTCGGTGCGGTGCGACAAGTCAGAAGGGTGGCAGGTGACTTAGGGGCATAAGATTGTAGAGGTGCATGGTGCTAGCTGTTAGGAGGCACACAACAATATATCATGAGAGGTGGGAAGAAGGATATGTATTAATGCTGAAATCACAAAAATTAGCTGATAAAATATTTTTTTAAATGTAGAATGATGGGCTAGAATAACCTTTTAGTATACCTAGAGCAAGAACATAGATTTGGGTGCTATTGTTTAAAAAAAAGCAAGAGAGTGTGAAAGCCTACACAATCGTTTTGCCAGTGGATAATAGTGGATATGTTTTGGCACTATTATAGGAGAGAAAATTGTGGCATAAATTCTCAATTCTCAATGTTGGTAGCGAAGGGCTTTGTTAGTGAAGACTGCGGAGGTATGATAGGCGTTCAATTGCTCGCATTAATCCATTATTAAAATGTTATTCGGAATTTTAGTGTGATAACCAATTATACTACTTGTAAAGCGGTGGTTCTCAGCCGTTTTTCACCAGTTGCAAACACTTCTTACTGGTAAGTTCAAGGAGCTGTGTTTACAAATCATCATCAACTATTTATATTGAGCCACTAATGTTTACTTACTTGACTTCTACGAATTCCTGGAAATATTGACATAATTTGCAGGATATGGTCTCTTTATCAGAAGAACATTTCTGTAGCATTGAATTAGTAGTTGGTGCAACTATCTCTCCAAGCTGCACCTTCCAAGTCATACCCTCTGAACCCTCCCTCTCATTCTCTTCCTTTGAAGTCCACACTATCCGACTATTTTATCCTCTCCACGTTAGTGTTACTGTCATTTATCAACCCCTAGGTCGGGTTTCCCAATTCCATGACAACTTTGCGTCCTGGCTCACTTATTTCCTATCCTTTGATCTGCCTACACTCATACTAGGTGATTTCAACATTCCTATTGATATTCCCACTGTCTCTTCTGCCACTAAACTTTTTTCACTTACCTCCTCTTTTGGTCTCTCTCAATAGACCACATCTCCCATCCATTGTGATGGCAACCTCCTTGACCTTGTCTTCTCCCGCTACTGCTCCATCCCCAGTTTCTCCAATTTAGCCTTTCCACTCTCCGGCCACAACTTCCTTTCTCCAGTAACTGAAGATGAAGTCTCTGCACTCATCTTATCATATCACCCTACAATCTGTCCACCTGACCCTATTCCCTCCCAACTACTCCATTCTCTCTCCTCCACTGCATGCCCACCTCTAACTCACTTCTTCAACATGTTTCTTTCCACTGGCACATTTCCATCCTCCTTTAAACATGCACTCATCTCACCTATTCTAAAGAAACCATCTCTCTATCCAGCCTCTCTCTCCAACTGCCGCCTTATTTCTCTCCTCCCCTTTACCTCTAAACTACTTGAGCGATTAGTGTACAAATGCTTGTCTCACTTTCTCTCCTCTCATTCCATTCTTAATTCTATGCAATCAGGCTTCCACCCCCAACATTCCACTGAAACTGTCTCATAAAAATGACATATGATCTACTTACTGCAAAATCTAATGGTAATTTCTCCATACTCATTCTCCTAGACCTCTCTGTTGCTTTTGATACTGTTGATGACCCTCTTCTCCTACACACCCTTCACTCCATTGGCCTTCATGACACATTCCTTTCCTGATTCACTTTCTATCGAACCGCTCCTTTAGGGTTTCTGCCTCTGGCACATCTTTCCCTCCACACCCACTATCTGTTGGGATCCCAAAATGTTCGGTTCTTGACCCTTTACTTGTTTCATTGTGCACCTCTTCTCTTGGGGCACTAATTCACTCATTCGGCCTCCAATACCACCTCTACACTGATGACACCCAAATCTATATCTCTTCCCCTGACCTCTTCTATTCTATCTTGTGTAACCAACTCTCTTTCTTTCTGCTATCTCCACATGGATGTCCCACTGCTACCTAAATCTCAAGATGTCCAAAACAGAACTTATTATCTTGTCAACACCTGCCCTCAAATCTCCTTCTCTGTCAATACCAATTTCCTCAGTCTCCAAGCCCGCTGCCTTGATGTCACACATGACTCCACCCTCTGCTTTATTCCTCACATCCAGACTCTCTCCCAGTCCTGTAGACTCCACCTTAAAAACATTGCCAGAATACGCCCTTTTCTTACTCAACATGCTACCAAAAATCTTATACATTCTCTCATCATTTCTTGTCTTGCTTTCTTTGTCTTTTTTATTTATTTTTTTTCTTTGTCTGGCTTTCCTGACACTCATATATCCACACTTCAATCCATCATAAATTCTGCTGCAAGGCTGATCTCCTTCTCTCACCGCTTCACATCTGTTGCACCACTTTGCAAATCTTTACACTGGCTCCATGTGTCCTCCAGAATCAAATTCAAATTGCTCATCCTTACCTACAAAGCCCTCAACAACAACACCCCTGCATACATCTCAAATCTTATATCAAAATGCTCTCCCTCCTGCCCTCTTAGATCTACCTCTGACCTGCTCCTTGTCTCGTCTCTGATAACCACCTCTCACTCCTGCCTACAAGACTTCTCCTGTGCTGCTCCCCACTTATGGAATTCCCTACCAGACTCAATCAGACTTTCCCAAAGCCTTCAAATCTTTAGATGCTTTTTAAAACCCCATCTCTTTTTTTAGAGGTGACATTATCCTTGATAACACTATTCACACTAATGCACCCTCACACCTATCTCAATCTCTGCTCTGAGCCACATTCGCTCCTCTTATTTCAGCTGTGTCCTCTTTCCTTTAGAATGTAAGCTCTCTAATGAGCAGGGTCCTCCATACCCTTTGTTTTCATGTTTCCATTAATTTTGTCTGCCTTGTCTGTTCTTGTTTTATGTATGTCTTGTTTTATTTATGTCCTTGTCTTCCCTACTGTACGGCGCTGTGGAACACTGTGGCGCCTTACAAATCAACGATAATATAACTGAGTAGCTGGTGCAGCACATTAAAGTAGTACTGTGTAACAATAATTTTCCTTGTTTGATCCACAATATAGAAAAAATACAAGAGTTGGTCACACATTTCAAAAATCTCTAAAAAATATGTTACAAACAAAATGCACAGTGGCATTTGATACAATATACTCTGCAAATAGAATAATGTTATTTCCTACTACAGCACATGTGAAGGAAAGCATACCAACGCTACAATAATTGAAAATGGTTTTCATAAAGCCATAGAGGTATTCCAGCTTTCTAATTAATCATACTTAATAGAAACATGATTATTTGAAAATATAGTACAATGATGACATTATAATTGGATTAATTTGTTTTTCATGGTTTCTGTAGGGACTCAGCTGCTGGATGCAGTAATGTGAATATACCACTAACCTTTCTTTTATGTGATCAAGTGAAACTGACATTTAGAGTGGCGAGTTCAGAATGCTGGCTCTTTTTAATACACAGGAGACAATGCCAGTGCATGCTCTGTAAATAATGGATCAAGAAACATAAAGTTTTTTTGAACCTGGAAAATATATAGCACACATTACAATAATACTTTTTGAAGAACAAATAAGATATCACTGGACATTATAAACTCATTTTGTGAGGCATGTTTGGCCTGTTTGGTTTACTTTGACTAAGAGTATATGTGCATGTGAAATGGCTGCTTGTTTTGGACTATAATTAACACTGCAATACTTGTATGTTCTCATGGCTTTTTCGTTTGGTTAGTTGATCTATAGCAAATTGACTTTTAGATTCATTATTACCATGATGAGTGTTGTTGTTTCTATATGATACTGTTAAAAAAAAACCTGTGTATATTTGCCATGATTACTGAATAGCTTTGGCTGATTGTTTATTCTTACCTTTGTATTCATGCACATTGCTACATGTTCAGTCATTAACGCTTCATTTTACCTGTTCCCATGCACTCTTGTGGCTTTGTAAGCATATGTAGTGTGGAGTAATCTATGACAGACAAATATTGTCACTATAATCATTTATTAGTCCTACCAATTAGATAGAAAGCATTGATTTACACCAGGGGTGCACAACATATCAAATTTACTGGCCTGCAGATGAAAGCAAGAATACTTAGGGTCTGCTAGCTGGACACTTGCTGGGTCGTTCGCTGCAAGTGCTCCCAGACCTGGGACTGGCAACCACAAAGTATAGTAATAGAGATGTCACTGCCAGTAGCATGACCACAGTCTGCTCTGTATCTCGCTTCAGTGCCTCCTACCAGGGAACACCTAGTTCACAGTACTGTTTTAGTAGTAATTAGATCATGTCTCACTCCATTTCCCCAAAGGCATACATCTATATTAGTCCGTTACTGTCATGTTTACTTCACTGAGCTGATTGGTGGTTGGATCGGGAAAGACTCTGAACTTTGAGCCTACTATTGGATCTGCGAGCACTGGAAACATTTGGAGCAGGTAGTAGAGAGGAGTCTCCATTTTTAATATTTGGCAGATTAGTGGTGGTGTTGGCACCAGGTATGGATCAGATAATTAGTATTGTTGTTGGTACCTGGTACGGCTCAGCATATTTATTCCAGTGCTATTGCTGGAACAGTCTGAATTGTTTCCTTTTTGTGAGAGGGCTCCAAGCACTGCATTCTATTGAGCCATGCTTCAATGCAAACCTCCATCAGCAGGGATCCACAAGAGGAGAGAGAGCCACAGGGTATAATGAAAATATTTCTTGCCACTAAACTTTTATGCTATTACCTTCTGTAGCAATAAAGCACATCCATCAGAAATGGAAGGGCAAAGATTTCCATAAAATCAAAATACTTTTGGTCCACACAGTTATCAAAAACCTTCTGCTAAATAGGCATTTTTAGTTTCCATATAAACTTTGTAATGTGCAGAATAAATTTAGAGCTATTTTTCTGGGGTTGCACAAAGTGTGAAAATTAAGAAGGTAGAATAATGGTCAAGCAACTGTTTTCTAAAGTATAAAACAGGTTTAGATCTGACAAAAATAAAACATGGAGATAACCATGCAGGTTGAAGCAGCAATGTGCAACATGTCAGTCAGTCACCCAATTTGGGATCCCAGAATCTGTTGGGGAGTTGATTTAGACTTACAAAATTCTGTTGGGGACCTGCTCTCTTGGGGTACAACTAAAATGGCATGCTAACATTTAGTGTCCCAGAACAAAGGCATCCTAGTAAAAAAATAATAAGTAGAGCATCATTGGGTGCACAAGTCACTAACAGGCAAGCTTGGGCCTGATCCCCAATGTTTGCTGCCTTGAGGGCTCAGAGAAAAATAATCCTGTCATTAGTGGATAATGTTTCCTGTCTACCTGCACAGTCTACACTGGAATGTACCAACCACCACTCTCATAGAGCACAACCAATTAGAGGAAATTGACGTTATCTGCTTTTATTCAGATGTCTTGGATCCCAGTACTACGCTCTCCACAAGTTACAAATTCTCCACCCAGGTCATTTGCATTATGTTGTATGTAAAGCTTTGCACGCCATAGTCCTTTTTTTCATCTTTTCTTTCCTGTTTCAAGAAACTAGTTACATTTTTTAAATACACAGTAATTCAGCAACAAAACTTTCTGCAACTTATTTTTTTTACATTTGCCAGATGATGATTACAAAACTGAGCATATAAAGTAATTAAATGTGTTCCAACTTCCAAGAGATGTTCTTAATGGGCTGTTATTTTTCATAATGTCTGCACTGTTGCTTTATTCCAGTAGCTAAAATAACTGATATCATTTGTTTCAATTACAAGCCAAATACCTTAAATTGCTATAACTTTGTTAGCATATTTTACTTACCCCACCACCACCCAAAAACATTGGGTAGGGTTATTTATACCTGCTTTCATTTTGATAGACAACCTTAATGCTACTTGTCACTCTACAGCCTATTGCTTAGATGATTCTCTAAGGCACTATAAGCTTCAGTATTAAATGAACACTGCAATGTTCTTCACATATTTTTTTTTATACTTTTAATGTGTAGATGGGTCTTTAAATCCACAGGGATCATGAGTTACTCCATTTAGGAATTTCAAAAGTAAATTCTAGCAGAACTTCACATACTGTGTCATTTTCCAAGTCTGGGATTTTAACTAGATGGAGCTGTCAAACATGATTCTTCACTGAAAGTGGAGCTTTTTTAATAAACTGTCATTTTGTTACATACAGGGTTAACTTTTGTTTATTAAGATGTTTGTTCCTTATTGTATTTTTAATCCTTTTCTCCTGCTCTTCCATAATGTATCCAGTTTATTAGCCAATTCAATATTTGTATCTTCTCATCATATCCAGTAACAATTTGTATAACCGTAATTCAGGAGATTTGTGTGCTGATCTTGTGGGAGACAGCTATCCGAGGCTTTTATCGTATTGATTGAGGTGGTCTGTGGTGTCAAATGCACTTCTATATGAAAGAAACTTCATACATACATACATGCATTTTTTTTTTTTTTTTTAAATCATTAGACTTGGGAAGAAGAGACCCTGAAAATGTACTGTACTGCACAATGTAGTTGTTTTTAAACAAAATAATACCCATGATCATTTGTATATCCCGTACCAGTTTATCCCAAGCTCTGCAGTTTCTGAATTAATTTTGTGTTGTACCCAACAACTAAGTAGGGTATATTCTCAGATCCACTCTGATTTATCACTTTCATTTTAAGTAGCCAAAATATCCACTTGATTTCTTTCTTTGCTTCATGGTGTTCTGGACCTTGTAAGTTATTGGTCTCTAACTCGCCTTACAGTGCAATCATATGTTGGCCAACATGATCCCACCCTACCGGTGTTGCAGGGGGTGAGGTGGCAATGGAGCATGGACGTGTGGTGGTGGGTGATGCCAGTTCGTCTGCTGCCTAGGCCTCCAGGCTGCTATTCAGGGAGTCTCTGTAGGGTGGACTGGCATCACCTCCACCCTTTTTCCCCCACCAAAGACTGCTGCAGTCATTGTAAATGGTCCTTCTGTTCTGATTTGATCTATGATTATGAGTCTGTGATAAGATCCATGTCCTCTTATCACTAGCTGTCAGCAGAACACTTTTCTCCTGGAGCAGCAATAACTGAGTGAATAGCAAATCTTTTGTGATAATGACATTTTCCAGGGGGTATGGATTTTTGTTATACATGACAGATTTATGGTTGCTAGAAGTCTGCTAGACTGGTTTGAAGCTAAATTAAATACCTGCAAATGGGAGACCACCTTCCTTTGAAATTATATGCATTCAGCACTGGTAAAATTCTCCATTCAGATCTGAGGTTAGGGGCTTACTACCAATCTCTAGCCTTAGTCCTACATGAATATAGAATTAATCAGTGATGCATATGAGGATGAATTTACAAATAAAAGCCCAGATGTAAAATTAAAACATTCAAAAATTCTCGTTTAAATCATGCTTGTTAGTTGCCTGTATTTCCTTGTTATTTTTACTTTTACTTTTATATCTTTGTATTTATTACAAAGAATATGGCAGCTAACCCCCTGAGAAAGGTGCACCAGGCACTTCTGAAACCATTGTCCTTTTTGAAACGTGTGGAGTGCTGATTACCTATTACTATTATTAGCATCGGGTTGGACTGTTTTGCATTGTGCTTCCACTGGGCACCCTAAATATTGGATCTATGTTTGTAGTGTGTGTGGTTCTTCTACTGCTTTTTATTATTATTATTTTCATTATGTTGGAAAAGATATTGTGTAACAATCACATGATTTTGATGACCATCTTTGACCCTTTAATTCATGCTCACCCAAAACCGTTGCTTGAATGGTTTAAAATGCGATAAACATAGTTGACAAGTAACACCGCCACAAGATGGAATAGTTTGTTTCCATCAGCAGTTTGGTTTGTGTGTGTACTGTGTATATCACATTAGGAGATGCCAATCAAAATGTTTCAGGAGGCAAAGACAAAATTATACCAGTGAGCTAATTCATAGCATGTTGTTCTTGTATGAAACATTTTAATCACTAATATTTTCTTATGTCTTTCAGGGAATATCTCGGAAAGCAACTGCAGTCAGAGCAGCCTCCAGTAGTTACTGCAAGAAGTTAAATATCTCACTAATCTGCTGTCACTTGCGTGATTTTCATTCATGAATTATTTTATTGTATTTTTGTTAACAGTAGCTGCTGTTTGTGTATCTTGTATATTGTTTCCCCATTAAAATCCACGTTCTAGTTAAGCATAAATGTGAAACTGTTTTGAAGTGTTAAAATTCACTATTACTCTGTGGTTGGAGGGGGTTACAAGACATGGTTTCTCCAAGTTAAGGTACAGAATTTAAGAGGAGTGATCAGTACATATCCTCTGTAATTTATTGACATGTGAAAATGACAATTAAATTAAACATTCCAAGAAAAATCATGCTCTTTTTCATTTTGTGGTCATGCTTTCTTTGGGCAGTATAACCTATGCAGTTAGCAGAAATTGACTTTTTTATCTTTCATGTTTCCTTTTACATGACAAAAAGGAGAATATTATGGCAGTCCAAATTAATGAATCAGAGAGTAGTCTGTCACACTGTATCAATAATTCAAGTTAATGTTGTAATTAAACTATCCATTATATGCAGTATAGATGAAAAGAATAAGGACTCTACACAAAGAGCCTTTTAAATTACTTTGGCTGAGACGTAGTAGGTATTATAGGCTTTGGAAGCTCTTTATGAAAATTATTCAACATTTTATCATTTTCTATGGTGTTTTGAAATATTCTTCTTTGTGTAGTTCTCAGTCCCCAACGCTGGATCTATTAATAATGCATGAGAAAATCATTCCGACATATCGTTTGATCCTACTATAGGACTTTGCTCCTAAAGAGGAAAAATCACTGTAAACAAGAAGGTTTTCACACAATATGCAATCAAAATTAAATGCAAGGATTTGTTCTGTAGACTGGGGGTTTGGGCGCTACAGAAAATATTTAGTTATTCACTTCAATCCCTGGCTCAGCGAAGATAATCTATATTTCCTACCACACGGATGGGCACTCGTCCACTAGGGTTACTTTTGTCAGAAGCCAATTGGCCTACCAGTATGTCATTGGAGCAAGCATAACATTTGTCTCTACAAAATTCATTGACCTCGTCACTCTCCTGACTCCTTGGTTAATACTTATACTAACACTACCATTCTATACGTGGCATACATTGATGTTTAAACAGCAATACCAAAAGTGGGAATATGTTGGCGAGACAATTTGACTGGCCTAGCAAGCAAGTACAATTCATAATGTATCATATTTGGTGTTAGTTGAAACAAAACATTTTTAAAATACAGGCCTATATATAATAATTATTTTTCTGATGTGTTCCTCTTTTGAGTTTTCTTATCATCTTAATGTGTTCTAGTTCCCATGCATTAACAGCAATTTCAATGAGTTTGTGTAGATTTTTTTGATCCAGTTGTTCTGGGTAATCACCAAAAAATTGAGTGAGCAATTTGGCTACACCTATGGATTGCATTGATCTGTTTGTTCAGGTGTAAGGCTGAACTGGATAGCAGTACTTTTATTGGTCTCATGCACTACCGGGTAAACTAGTTTTCAGCAGTACCACTCACATCCAATCTGATTTTCATTTAGTATATCTATCAATCTGTAGCCCACATATGATACTACAGTTGGTCAATTTGATCAAGTCCAAACAGCAGATAGAATTGGTTTCCGAAATTCAACAAATAAAAGAAATTCCGGTTATTTGCCATCCAGGGAGTTAAAGTCAAGCTGGAAAAAGAATGGTGTCTCCCATCATTGTACAATATATTATCTTAATGTGCTGTTTCCAGAAGTTAGACTCCATCCTTGGCAACAGCAACTGCCACCACAACTTTTGCAGACACAAGGACAAAGATCCTGGCTCTGTGTCAAGGAACGAGCATGATGTCAAAGAAGAATACAGAAAACACTACAAACTGGCATATGACCATAGAGATGCCCATGCACAAGAGCAAAAGCTTTTTCCAGAAGACGGAGGCTCAGTTGAGAAAAATGGTGAAAGACAGTCATAGTTGCCAGCATCTTACCTTCTTGATATTTCTATGGTGACTGCTTAATCTTTTATGTCTTCAACTTCCACTATCTATCCTCATTCCAACCGTACCACACTATCTGTAGATGCATAGAAATGCCAGTTGCCATTGGTAGCTTTTTGGCAAAGGATAATGCTTCAGCATTACAGACTTCACACTTTCTTTACCACTAGCTACAATTGTTTTTCCGTAACCTTAGGCATCAATTGTTCCCCACATCTCTTGGATTGTAATCTCTTTTTGGGCAGGGGCATCTTTTCCTTCTGTTTTCATGTTGTTTGTTATTTATTTGCAGCATGATCCCCTCATTTAACATGATCTCTCAGTGCTTCATAAATCGAGATTAATGATAATCCAGTAAACCATGGAAAAGATCATCAGAAAGCTGTTTCGGTTTCCTTCAAAAGTGACCCTGTTCTTCAATGGAAATGCTTATGTCTTCGTTGCTAGGCAACAGGACGCTCTCCTTCTGTACTTGACTCCTCTGCACAGTTCTGACCTGGGTTTTACAACCTCCTCAATTCTTTCTCTACCTCTCTGGTGGCTAAATGGGAGGGCTGCGAACTGCGTGTCTCTGCAGCGAACTCCAAACTCCCTTGTGGGGGTCCCTGGCGAAGACCAGAGGCACGTTTAGACTTCGCGCCTCCTAGACTACCAGCATCAATGCCAGTAGGTATGTCTCAGTATTACTAGTATCGTGACACACAATTTTTGAGGTTTCTCAAGTTATAAGCATTTTTTAATATATTTATAATATAAAGTATATAATTAAACATGAACTATGTTTTTGTGTATTTTTTTTTCTCTATACCCAATTAAAAATGTCCTGTATCCATCCTCCTTCACTGATCTTACTAAGAGAATTTGTCATTTACATTAACTACTTTCATGGGGAAGAACACTATTGTATGCTGATGGTGAAAATGTTTCCCTCTGTTGCAATGGGAATCTTATTGTGTTCTGCATGGTCCTAGGCACTGAGCTATTCCTAAGCTGCCTACACAGGCAGATCTAGTCCAATTCTGCCACAGATGTATGGATCAAATTGGACAGATACAGACTCAGGCTGGATCATACACCGCTGGGTGTAGGGCCGTCACTTAATAATCACACACAAAACTTGTAGTCATCAGTGTGCCACATTTTCAGGCTTCCTTTATCAGCCTTTCTCTATGATCAGATGTTTATCAGCTTTGCTGGCCATTTTGGGGTTATACATATAGAGATATGTGTCCTATTAGGTCTAAAATTGAAAGTGATAAAACTACATTTGCTTCTCATGCATCATCATATTAGCCCTTAGAGCAGCTGAGACTGAGTGCTGCTATACTTTTAATAAATTAAACGTTTAATAAATAGTTTTCCTAAAACTTTTTCCATTTCGTATTAAACTTACTGTCACATTATTTCTGCAAATTGTATAATTGAATTCCCAGCCTATGTGCATTACCTTGCACTTACTGAACAACTTGCAATTTTGTCTATGGTTTTGTTTTGTAGTGAGATACTGCACATTGCTATGTTAATAGCCTTTCATAGTTTATTGTTGTGAGGATACCACCCTTAGCTGGGATGGCAGTTACCCTCTTGTGGGATTCAACTCACTCTGATAGACCAGAATATATCCAAAATAAGGCTTCATTACGACAGCACAACACCACAAGACGTTAACGAGATACAGGGTAAATGGTAGCATGTATCCTCCAGCACTCCAAAGTAATAATCTCAGTCTCTTTCAGAGTTTTATCCTTCTGCGATATTACCACTACCGATTAGCTAGACAGTTACGGTGTCACCCAGCCTGGGTTACTGGCTCACACAGACCCTGTCCTGGTAGGGTTTCCTCCAGCAGCACCACCATGCCTGGCCCAGAGTCCATTTCGCTGATGTACACCAGGATCCTGCAAGCTAAAATAGCTCTCTTATCATTCTCCTCTTCCTATATTCTTTGCTGTATACACAGGGAGTAGGGTCAAATGTCTCAATCCTCCCCCTTATAACAGGGGTCTCTCAGTGGACACTTTAGCTGTTAGATATAAAGTCTCTTACCGTGATTATACAATAGAATGGCTTGACTCCATTAGCTATTTGACTGAATACACTAAACAAAGGGTTACAATATACCATCCAGGAATGACACTTCACGCTTGCGTGAAACAACAAGACATTTGACACATGGTATCTGCAACATTACACAATGAGTCTGTGATATATTTTGATACAATAACATTTATATTGACACATATTAAAACATTTCAAAATGCTATTTCAGCCAGTATATTACTGTGGAGGCACATTGCATATCATCTAGAAGTTCTAACCTAGCTAATTAACATGGGCTGCTAACTAGCTATGTCAAGTTACTCATTGTTCTGATTACAAACCAGGTCTATGCCACACCTCAAAACAATGGGCATTTGAGACAAATGGTAATTACCTTAGCTCACACAAGCAATATTACTTCTGCTATCCTGTTATTTTCACACAATATGGCAATATTCTTTCTATTTCTAATATATACAATATTAAAGGTAATAGCAAGGGCAAAATGTACCTAGTAACATGAAATAATACACAGATGCTCTGGTGCATATACTTAGACTGGGCCAAGGATTAAAAAGTACATTAAACCATGAGAAACGGGTGATGAATAAAAAGTTCTCAGTCCAATAGCACCCCGTTTCTTGACAATTATCCTTGGTAAAAATGCCCACCATCTTTTCTCAGACACCTACAATGTCTAATAAAAAGATAATAAAGGACAAGGCTCAATAATGGTCCCTGTTACGAATAACTTTAGTCACATAACCAGTCTGAATATATTTCATCTACAATCATTTTCTGCTTTCTATCCCTCGGCCAGTTATTTACACCTCTACTTTTTACCCTAGTGATAACACAGCCTTATGTAATTATGTTATGTGTCAAATGCTTTGTCACTATCCACTTTACAGTTTGCTACAATATATTTTTATAAATCTCTTTGACATGACCAGTCCTCGTGAAACTATGCTTTCCTCTTATTTTCTGCTGGCTAATTGGATCCAGTTATTGCCAAGTGGGAAATTGCAGTTTAAAATAGCAATGTAAAAAATATTCTGAATGCTTGTGTCCAGGCATGTGTTACTTATTGTTTAAGTGTACATGAAAGTGTGTTGACTTTTTTTTGGCAATTTTGTACTTTTATAGTAGTGTGTTAGAGATGTGTGCAAACCCTTGTGTTTTGCTGTTAGATCTGGATTTCATAAATTGTGAGCTGTTTTTGTTCCTAAATTGGTATTTTTATACTTTAATAATTTACAGTCATTTACGCTCAATTTTCTAGTGACCTCTATACAACTGTCAAAATTTTCACCAATATTGGCCAAAGGCTGCAGCGAGCTGGCTAACAATAGTGACATAGCAGTGGAACAAATACATGTCAGTTTAATAAAAAACACAATCCCTAGGAAACATAGTGGCACAACAGTGTTAGACATGATGACAGTTTAATAAAGGACACCTTTAAAACAGGAAGGCAGCTCCATGAGTGATAGATCGTCATTTTAGAAAAGAAGCTATCCGTGTGTGTGTGTGTGTATGTATATATATATGTATATATATATATATATATATATATATATATTACACACACACACACACACACACACACACACTATATAATAAAGTATTTGGCCGCATGTGTTAATTACTGAATTGATGTGTTTCAATCAGACCTGTTGCCAGAGGTGTGTAATATCAAGCATCTAGCTATGCAGTCTCCATTTGCAAACATTTGTGATACAAAATGGGATGCTCTGAAGAGCTCAGTGACTACAAGCGTGGTACTGTGATAGGAAGCCACCTTTGCAATATGACAGTTCGTGAAATTTCATCCCTGCCGGATATTTCACGGTCAAATGTAAGTAATATTATTAGAAAGGGGAAGCGTTTAGGAACAACAGTGACGAAGTGGAAGACCACATAAAATGGTGCGTAAAAGTCGCCAACGCTCTGCTGATTCCAAAACTGAAGAGTTCCAAGCTTCCACTGGCATTAATGTAAGCACAAAATCTGTGGGAGCTTAATGGAATGGGTTTCCATGATCGAGCAGCTGCATGCAAGCCTCACATCACCAAGACCAATGCTAAGCATCAGATAAAGTAGTGTAAAGCACACCGAGACTGGACTATGGAGCAGTGGAAACGTGTTCTGTGGAGTGATGAATCATGCTTCTCTGTTTGGCAGTCAGATGGGTGAATCTGGGTTTGACTGATACTGGTAGAATTTTACCTGCCTGACTGCATTATGCCAATTGTGAAGATTGGTGGAGGAGGGATAATCTTACGGGGCTGTATTTCAGGGTTTGGGCTAGGCCCCTTATCTCGAGTGAAGGGCAATCTTGATGCTTTAGTATACTAAGCCATTTTGGATAATGCTATGCTTCCAACTTGTGGCAACTGTTTGGGAAAGGCTCTTTTCTATTCCAACATGACTTTACCCCAGTGCACAAAGCAAGGACTACAAAGACATGGTTTGATGAGTTCTGTGTGGAATAACTTGACTGGCCTGCACAGAGCCCTGACTTCAACCTCATCTAACACGTTTGGGTTGAACTGGAACGGGGATTGTAAGCCAGGCTTTCTTGTCCAACATCAATGCCTGAGCTCATAAATGCTCTACAGAATGAATGGCCACAAATTCCCACATAAACACGCCAACATCTTGTGGAAAGCCTTCCAAGAAGAGTGAAAGCTGTTATCGCTGCAAAAGGGGACCAACCCCATATTAAACTATATGTATTTGAAAACAATGTCATTACAGTCCCTGTTGGTGCAATGGTCAAGCGTCCGTAGTGTGTGTGTGTGTGTGTAGAGGTGTAAATAACTGGCCGAGTGATAGAAAGCAGGAAATTATATATATATATATATATATATATATATATATATATATATATATATAAAATATGGTTTTTGATCTGGATTAACTTCGTGTTTTGGATCTGTATTTTTTAGGAAAATATGCTAAAATCACATAATTTTTCTCTTTTTGTTCCTACATTATTATTAACCTCAATAACACTAATTTCAAGTCATTTGCATTCAATTTTGACCACATCACAGGTCACAGTATTATTTTCATACACTTTCGGAGAAATACTGCAGCGACCTGGCTAGATGTTAAGCGACAGAGCAATGACTCAAACACACGGCAATTCCTAGCACATCTGGGAAACATTGCCACACAGCAGTGGCAGAAAAGAAAAGTGGTGCAAGATGTAATTGTCCTTGGATCATGCAACCAGTTATGGTTCATTTGATTGCTCCACTCGTTTCTTGGATAACTGTGGTAATTCTACAGCTAATACATGGACAGAGTGAAGTGGGCAGTCATGTACAAGGAGCCCCTCAAAGGTTGGAAAGGGATCCCGGATATCCCCACCATGCTGCGAGCCTTCTTTGTCTGCAACTGCATCTGCAGAACTCTTATTGAAAAGAACATTTGCTCTGCTGGGAAGTCCATGTCTCTCTTTTTCCTCCTGCCTCTTTGGAGGACCCTTAGTTGGGACAAGTGGGACAGCTCCTTCCCTTACAACTGGATTACACCTTGGTTTCACCTGGATGTTGGGCAATTCGTGAGAGTGCACCATCTGGAGGGACTTAAACCAGACTTGTGGAAGCCAAAAGCTGTCTACAAGCTCATCAGAGCTAAAGACATTATGGAGTCTGTTCCAGGACTCCCTGCTGCAACAACAAAACGTGTGGGAGAATGTGGCCTCTAAGAGGCTGACTAATAGATACAAAGACATTGAATGGATGACTATCCAGGGGTGTCTGCCTCTCAGGACATTCATGCACTCCCAGAAACTGTGCCGATATATCCACTGCCACTTCTGCATTACCAAAAGGGAAACAGCACAGCGTATTTTTTGGGACTGCACAGCCACTGTTAGATGCCTTGGAACATGAACTAAAGGACAGTGTGCTCAGAAATTGCCTTTCATACCATTTGGTATTTTATGGATTATTTCCTGGGACCCACACCATTGGGGCAATCCAGGAGGTTTCGCGCCTTATGAACTGCTTGAAGGACGCTATTTGGCTTGCCAGGAATCTCCTCATCTTGAAAAGGGAGATGACCATCCAGGACTGTCGTAGGCTGATCCACAGCCTGCTAAGAGACTATAACACCATTGACAATCCTGAGGAAGAGGAAGATGATTAATTTCTGTCTCCCTCTTCTCCTTCTCTCCCTATGTGTCTGTTTATTAAATAAAACTTTGGGCTTGTGTCTCTCCCTCTCTTAACCCCCTCCAACCCAGTCCCACATCAATGTTTTAAGATTTGTTGAATGTCTTGCCTTAATTTATGTACCCTTTCCTATATTTGTGTCTGTCTCAATAGCTTTGGTCTTCTGTGTACTGCTGTGAATCCATTTTGATAACAATGTGACTGCAGATTTGGAAGACCAAGCCTGCCAGCCCCTAGTATTTGTATTTCAGCAATGACAATTAGCAATGGATCTCTTCTCTTTGTGTGTTACCTATATAACACAGTACAATGTGACTGCAGATTTACACCAAGCCTGCCATCCCTAGTATTTGTATTTCAGCAATGACAGTTAGCAATGGAGCAGTGGAGCTCTCCTGAATGTCACTGTAGACTTTGAAGAACACTACTACCCCCTCCTCTTTCTATTCTACCTATGACACTGCCCAACTGCTCTACAGACTACCAAGAACTGTGCTACCCCTTCTGTGTCCCTCTGTGAAATGGCGCTTGATTGCTGTGGAGGGCGGTTCTTATAGAATTCAAAAATTGCGAGATCCAACGACATAACAATTATGTTTTGCCTCATTTTCAATTCCGAGGGTGCGCGAGCCAGCTCGGCTGGCTCAGTACTCGGATCTGCTAATTTCGGGTGTGTTCGGTTCTTGGGGAACCGAGCCTGAGCATCTCTAGTATATATGTACTTCATCCAAGTGAAACCTGGAGACCAGCAGTCCATATAAAAAAGATTTATTACGTTCAATATCAAAATCAGAAAAACTCCATTATGGCATTATTCGGTGGTCCTCTGGTGTATGTTTGGCAGCCCTAGCAAAAAGTGCCAGAGCAACTCCAAAACGCCCATTGGTCATATCTTTTCTGACATACACTACTATGACCTATATTCCATGTTGTCATCTCAAGATGAGTGTGCTGCTAAGTTGTTGCATGAAATGTGTATTAAAAATAGGTGAAATAAAAGATGCTGTCTCACCATTGCATTTTATAATGTTAATGCCACACGGCACATCCTATTTCAGGTTTTCAGTCTACAGTATTCAGTCAGTTAATGTTCGCAGAGAAGTATCATTCTGCAACGGCAAAATGAAATGTGAAATGATCAAGTCATAATTTTACCCAAAACAAAAGGCAGACATAAATGTTGACAAATGTACCAAAATGACCAAAAAAATAATGAAGAGCTATTTTGTATAAATTATTCACTAATTGTTTTCATGGGTTGAACATATGGACTCCTTGGACTATAAAGATATTTGACCTTTGTAGACAACATAAAAGTATTTAAAAGGATGTATTAATTTAAACTGAAACTTAAGTCACAGCAGTAAAATAAAAAGAAGAAAAACAGACAAAAGATTCCTGATATCCTCCTTTTATTAGAATTTCTCATATAAATCTGGTGGTAAAGTGCTTCTAACGTGTTTCTTTCTTCTGATTTTCCAGATAACGCAATTTTTACCATTATGTATAATTGGCTTTCCCCCTTTTCCTAATTCCTTACCCTGTACTTTACTGTTTTTATAAAAGGATCATATATATTGTAAGAAAAACACAATTTATTATGATCCAAAGAGCAGGAATTATCGTCTTTGAAGTTTATTTTTACGCTTTACCTTACTTTTATTAACTAGGCACAATGCAATGTTTTGAAAACTATGTATCTGTGATGGCACATATTAATTTAGATAATTGGTCATTCATTTATGAGACCTCACAGAGCCCAGAAATAGCTTTGACATCAAAAGCCTCTAATGAATTCCATTTACTGATGTAAGAACATCTCCAACGGAAGCATGTGCATTTACTATATCTATCCTGTCAGTGCTTTTACCACATTATCAGTGTTTCCATTTGGAACAATTACATTTTATTTAATAAAAGTTACTAATGCTTGATAAATTAAGTGATTTTTTTGTCTATTTTTTTCTCTTTGTGAACAGGAAGTCATATATGTTATTATTTCTTATATGAATAATGTACATAATGTTGACTAAATGACCAAATCGGCATTTAGCAATTGAATCTAAGAAAGGACAAAGGGCAATGGTCTAATTATACCATTAGCAGTCCATGCAACTGCTATAGGGCCTGACGGCATAGGGGTGTGGGATTCAGAGGTAAACATGTGCTCTTTTAGTCTGACTATATATTGAGAAAGCTATCAGACGGCGCAGCTTCTGAACAATACTTGGGTTACATAGCTAAAGATGCAAATAAAGAGCTGCAGAGATTGCTGCTGCTACTCTGTATACATAGATGTTAAGCAGACCACTCTGGGTAAGTTTAGTGATTAAGTGGACCATCAAGTAAGGGTGGCACCCTTCAATGTTTTTCTGTGGCATCCAATAAAGTCTCTTATTGTATATTATATTTATATATGTTAATAAATAAAAAGAATGGCAAGGAACATCTATGAATACTGGTGCACAGGAGGAGGGAGTGTCTCACTTACTAACAAATCAGTTGATTACTTTTATAGTGCAATTTGAAAAATAGAATGCTAGTGTCAGGTGGCTCTGGATTGTGCCACCTGTTTCAAGTGCACCAGATTTCGTAAATGTCCCTGAATATACTTTGTTGCAAACAGATGTCTACATTTGTTATAGCTGATCTTAATAAATAGTATCTACTCTCTTCCCTCTCATACCACATATAGTCCTCTTTCTTACCACCCCTCCATGTATATGTTATTCTACCCTTTGCTTCTTACCTCCTCTATACCCTTTTACTAACATCCCTGGTCCTCTTTCTCTCTCACCTCCTTCTAGCTGCTGGGTACATCATACCCTCTCTGAACCCCATGAAATTCCCATTATCCACTCATTCTTACATCCTCCTTTAGTCTCTCCCAGTGGACACCATCTCCAGCCCAAGATGATGGATTCTCCCTCGTGCTCTCCTGTCTCCATTTCCAGCTTTTCCAACCTAACCTTCCCAATCTCTGGCAAAAAACATTATTTTCTTGTGCTTCATCTTGCCTCTGGAAAACTCCCTGCATCCAAATCCATGTGCAATCAGCAACACCTAAACACTCAATCTGCTCCTTTGCCCCTCTTGACCCTCTCCTCTTTCCTATTACTACCGTCCCCTATCATAATGCTGCAGTCTCTTCCTACAACACTATGCTCTTACTGTATTGGCCTCATCCTTTCCCTCACCAAGCAAACATCCTTTAAGCCATAATATCCATCCATTCATTTGTTTGCCATATATATAGCTTTATTATCTGCCCACCACCACCATCCCTTTCTTCTTAGCTCATTGCTTTTGATTTCAACACCTGCTTCAAAGGCAAAATAGGCACTATCCATCAAGAAATCTCCTCTTGTCAGACCCAGCACACCACACGCACCTTCTTCTCCAATCCCCTTATTCTCCCTCAGTTTTTCTGTCCTTGCTCACCTCTTTAACTTGTCTGCTGCCTTCTGTCTTCAAGCATATGCTAATCTCTATTATCCCCAAAGAAACATCTCTCAATCAAAATCTGTTTCAAACAACTGGTGTATTACTTTCATCCACTTTGCTTGAGAATATTGTGTAAATCTATTTAACCTATGTTCTCTCCGCACACTCCCTCCTCATCCCAATGCATGCAGGCCTACTCTCTCTACACTGCACCAAGGTTGCCCTCACTAAAGTGAACAAGGGTCATTTCTCACTGCTCATTCTCCTTGACCTATGTGCTACTTTAGATTCACAATCAACCACACTATACCATTTCACACCTTTCCCTCCCATGGTCTTTGTAGCACTTTTCTCTCCTGGTTCACCTCAGGCCTTTCTGAAAGGTCCTTCATTATGTGTGTGAGTGGGCACTGTGTGTGTGTGTGTAATGTGTGTGTGTATTATGTGCACCTGCCTAGGGCCTAGCGGCTCTCAGGGGGCCCAGATGGGGGGGGACAAGAAAAAATATTTTTTTTATTTTCTTTTAAAAAAATAGCGGCCCCTCTCCCGACTCGCACTGGGGCGGTGGAGGGGCTAGTGTGGTGGCTGGTCTCCTCCATTCCTCCTCTGTGTGGACTGCTCTGTGTCACATGGGACGTGCACCACATAATAGGTGCCGTCCCATGTGTGAAGAGAGGAAAGTGTGCACAGCTCCTGGATGGAAAAAGGTAAGTTGGGGGGTTGTAGTATATTGCTATATTGTGTGTGTGTGTGTGTGTGTGTGTGTATGTATTATGTGTATGTGAGGGGCCACTGTGTGTGTGTATTATGTGTGTGTGAGGGGCCACTGTGTGTGTGTATTATGTGTGTGTGTGAGGGGCCACTGTGTGTGTGTGTGTATTATGTGTGTGTGAGGGGCCACTGTGTGTGTGTGTGTGTGTGTGTGTGAGGGGCCAGTGTATTTATATTATGTGTGTGTGTGTGAGGGGCCAGTGTATTTATATTATGTGCATGTGAGGGGCTGTTTGTGGAAGGGAAAAAGGTTTATTTTTTAAATAATAACACTATTAATTTAATGTTTTGGTTGGAGGGAGGCCTACTTATAAAATGTGGGTGCTATATTGATTTAACACTGGGGCTGGTTGGAGTTCACTAAATTTCATGTACCCATTTTTTTTTCCAAATAGGGTCTCCAACATTCCAGGATCCAGACAAGCAGCAACTGATCTAAAGACACAGCAGCCACAAGTGATGAAAGTGACGAGAACAGGTAGGAGAGAGCAGCACAGTCTGCCAACTATCCTGAATCTGGTGGGATTTATATTATGAGGAGGTCTGACTTGTTTAAATGTTGCACTATGGGATTCATGTAGAAGACTGACATATTAATATAATTATTACATTCCAGCACTTTTCATGTTTCTGTAGGTAGAGGGCTGCAGTCAGTAACTGTACTGGCGGACGGTCTATGACGTGGTAGTGATAGGAGACTGCTGTTTTTTCATTACTGGGCTAACCCTAAACTGCAGTTTCTTGACATGTTAATTATTATTAATAGCTAAGTTTAGTTAAAGATAAAGTACAATTTGTGTGAATTGAAAAGTAAGCAGTGGTGGAAGTGGGGTGTCTATGGTAGTATGCCATACCGCTACTCTCTCATACTGCCTTCATTGTAAAATAATAAAATTCCATTCACTTGTTTACCATTACATTTTTCATACCGCCACTTCTAAATTTTCACTTCGACCACTGAGCTTAATATTCATCGTATAGAGCATATGATTAGTATAATTCAAAATTCTGCTAGATCCTTTGACAAAAATATGGGGTCCATGGTCATTATTCTTTAACTGCTGGGACCTCAGTGTGATGCAGTGTAATGATAAATGAGGGCACAGTGTGATGAGAGGGACAGTAATAAGGGGCCACAGTGTGATGTAGTGTAATGATAAAGGAGGGCACAGTATGATGAGAGGGACAGTAATGAGGGGCCACAATGTGATGCAGTGTAATGATAAAGGAGAGCACAGTGTGATGGGAGGGACAATAATGAGGGGCCGCATGGTGATGCAGGAGGAGAAGCGTGATGTGCGGCGGCACATAGCTTACCCTTCTTCTTAACTATAGGAGTATATGCAATGCTAAAAAAATATAGTGCTATGGATTGTTTCAGGGAGGGGGGGGGGCAAACCAATATCTTGCCTAGGGCCCCATGACGTCTAAATCCGGCTCTGTGACTGATGGCCGTCCATTCTTGCCTAATCAATGCCGGGAGTTTGTCAGGATTTGTGAGTTTTTGTTTGTCTACCCGCCTCTTGAGGATTGACCACAAGTTCTCAATGGGATTAAGGTCTGGGGAGTTTCCTGGCCAAGGATCCAAAATTTAGATGTTTTGATCCCTGAGGCACTTAGTTATCACTTATGCCTTATGACAAGGTGCTCCATCATGCTGGGAAAGGCATTGTTCGTCACCAAACTGTTTTTGGATGGTTGGGAGAAGTTGCACTTGGAGGATGTTTTGGTACCATTCTTTATTCATGGCTGTGTTCTTAGGCAAAACTGTGAGTGAGCCCACTCCCTTGGCTGAGAAGCAACCCTACACATGAATGGTCTCAGGATGCTTTACTGTTGGCATGACACAGGACTGATGGTAGCGGTCACCTTTCCTTCTCCGGACAAGTGTTTTTCCAGATGCCCCAAACAATCTGAAAGAGGATTAACCAGAGAAAATGACTTTACCCTAGTCCTCAGCAGTCCAATCCCTGTAAATTTTGCAGAATATCAGTCTGTCCCTGATGTTTTCCTCGAGAGAAGTGGCTTGTTTGCTGGCCTTCTTGAAACCAGGCCATCCTCCAAAAGTCTTCACCTCACTGTGCGTGCAGATGCACTCACACCTGTCTGCTGCCATTCCTGAGCAAGCTATGCACTGGTGGTGCCCCGATCCAGCAGCTGAATCAACTTAAGGAGACAGTCCTGGTGCTTGTTGAACGTTCTTGGACGCCCTGAAGCCTTCTTCACAACTATTGAACTTCTCTCCTTGAAGTTCTTGATGATCCGATAAATGGTTGACTTAGGTGAAATCTTACTAGCAGTAATATCCTTGCTTGTGAAGCCGTTTTTGTGCAAAGCAATGATGACTGCACGTGTTTCCTTGCAGATAACCATGAACAGAGGATGAACAATGATTTCAAGCACTACCCTCGTTTTAAAGCTTCCAGTCTGTTATTCTAACTCAATTAGCATGATAGAGTGATCTCTAGCCTCGTCCTCATCAATACATTCACCTGTGGTAACGAGAGAATCACTGACCTGATGTCAGCTGGTCCTTTTGTGGTACGGCTGAAATGAGTGTAAATGTCGTTTTTGGGATAAAGTTCATTGTCATGGCAAAGAGGGACTTTGAAATTAATTGCAATGCATCTGATCACTCTTCATGACATTCTGGAGTATATGCAAATTGCTATCATAAAAACTGAGGCAGCAGACTTTGTGAAAAATAATATTTGTGTCATTCTCAAAACTTTTGGCCATGACTGTACCTCTATGTTACCAGAGGGGCTGGTGTTATGAATTTGAACACTTTCACCACACCTATTAATCTCCTTCTCCTGCTGAATTATCTGCACCTGTTTCCCTGACTATATATTCCTGCCCCTTGCCATGCACCTTGTTGGTTTTTGATTGTTGTTTTTCTGATTATTGGGTTTCTTATTCAGTGTCTTGGACTTTCTGCTCACCATTGTGTGTTCCCATGTAGCTTTGGCCCTACCTTTCACAATCCTTCCGACTCACAGTTTACCTAGGTTTCCTCCAGCATCTTGTTGCAGCATTTGCCTATGCCAAAGTATTCTACTGCATTGTTTTTGTTCAGATCCTGTTACACCTGGACTGTGTTCTGTTTATTCCCTGTTGTTTCTGGAATGTGTTTTTGTTATTCAAGACTTGAATTTTCTGCAACCAAGTATTTTTGCTTCAATAAAACTGATTATATCCATTATCTATTCTGGACTCCTTTGCTATTCTTGCAAACACCCAGCATTTATAACATCGCACCACATCCATTTTGAAAATCCCTACACTGGCTCCCCATAACCACCAGAATCCAATTGATTTAGTTTCTTATACATCTGTGACCTCGTTGCAAGTTACTCTCCTTTACGTCCTCTTTGATATGCATCTGACCTGCATCAGCCTCCTCTATGATTTAAAAGCTCTTACTCCCTGCTCTACCTAACCAGACTCTCCCTCACCCAACCTTCAATCTGTCAGGCACTCTTTTCACTATAACCTAGCCCAGTGTTGGCTAACCTGTGACACTTCAGGTATCATGAAACTACAAGTCCCAGCATACCCTTCCAGCAATAAGCTGCTATATATTGGCAAAGCAGGCTGGAACTTGTAGTTTCACAACACCTGGAGTGTCACAGGTTAGCCAACACTGACCTATCCTAGCCACACCTGAAACTTCTCCCTCAGGATATTACCAGTAATATGCAGTACTAGGAATATAGCAGACATATGAATGCAGCACTGGATATATGGCAGCAGCAATCAAGTACTAGTAATGTAGCAGACAGATGAATGCAGCACTGGATGTATGTTAGCAGAAATACAGCACCAGGAATATAGCACTCAAATGAATGCAGCACTGGATGATTACTTTAGGGAGCCAGAAATCACCGCTAATATCAGAAATAAATGCTCTGGCTCCTGATCCGAGTGATCAGGGGTGGGAATAGGCCCAATTGATAATGTAATCATTGTTTTAAGAGACCAGCATGCACGCACAGGCAGCCTGGAGCAGACACCATCGGGGAAAAGCCCCAAAGGTGCCACGAATCAGCTAAAGAGACAATGACAATGACCCTCCATTCCTTGCCATTGCTCAATAGGTTAATAACATCTCAAGATTTACACACATGTGTTTTTGTTTTTATCTTGGAGCAGAGGTTTAATGCAGGCAATGGAGCACCCTTAATATTAATCTCCTTAGATACCCAAATCCTCTTTTGTATTGATTCAATATATTCCAGGCTTTTCATAGAATATTGTCTTTGACACTTAAGCCTCAAGACTGTCCGACTGGACTTTTCCACATACAGACCCATTCCCTCTTTTGACATGCCCTTTTTAACTTTTCTCCCCCTAAAGAGTACCCCGATAATTACAATAATAGATCTCATTTAGCATAAGTCTGAAAAACATACGTTTATCAAATGTACTATTTTTAGTTGTTTTCCTTTTCTTGTTTTGTTATTTTTTTTTTTTTTTTACTATATTTGCATGTTGTTCAAAGCAGTCTTTTTTTCTACAATTCTATAGCATAAATGTGTATTAGACGTGAATGGATATAATAAAAGAGAAATGATGCCACATATTGTGAATTGTGTGTAATCTCTGCTACAAAATATTCCTTTAGAATTTCACAGAACACTAACATTTACAAATAAGAGGGATGAACATAAAAATATAATAATTGCTAATGTCTTCTAGGCATTTGTTATACAGCAAGTAAACAAAATCATAACGATTAGAAGAGTCTTGTTTTCAATCTATCTGATGTATGCTCTGGGCTCCATCATGAGTCAAGTACAGCTAAACAACTCTCTTAATGCTTTACAGATAAAAGGAACTAATGAAGTAATTTAGTACTTAGCATTTCTTCACTATTCTATATTTTCCAGATTATGTCATCTTTTATGTTTTGTTATTTTGATGTCTAAGACTTAATAGAAAATGTTGAATATCTTGCACTTAAACATAGAACACATCCTGTGTAAAGATGGAGACATGGTGGTCCTAAATGATTTCAACTAGTAAAACAAGACCCCTATGTTTGTATCATAAGAAAAAGATCACATGATATAATACTATACTTATTGCTTTGCATCCATGGACGTTAAAATCCTTAGCTGCATTATAGCTGGGAATTGAAAACGTAATCATCACTGATATGATAATTAATAGGAAACTTAAAATAAAAATAAAATGACTGCATGCCTTCATGATGTTGTTGGCCTCATCACTTCCTAATTTCTTTACCAGCAGTTTTGTCCCAACACCCTACACGTTTTTCTTTGCTGAGCACCTTCCTTATTAAATTCTAAGGAATGGACCAGTCCAAGGCATATTTTTACTAAACTGCGGGTTTGAAAAAGTGGAGCTGTTGCCTATAGCAGCCAATCAGATTCTAGCTGTTATTTTCTAGAATGTACTAAATAAATGATAACTAGAAGCTGATTAGTTGCTATAGGCAACATCACCCCTTTTTCAAACCCGCAGTTTAGTAAATATACTCCCAATTGTCATCTCATGTATGTATATTTCTATATTAAGACCCAAAAGCACTGTATCAAGTAATGGACAGAACTTATTTTATTTTTCAATATACACATTTATTAAATTCAGATATTTAGTGTAAAGAATGAATGGTATGAAAATATCCCTCTACTGGTATTAAAGTGCTTCAAGTGAATTTAATGCCAGCAGACTTATTCCTTAATGGAGCAATATCACAGCGTTTACAAAATATTGCAGTAAACTGTGTTTATTTAAATAACTATGCTTAATATTTAACTGAGTTACTAAGCCATCATTACATTTGTATTTCATGGGAAAATACAAACTGAATAAGGTTTATTATGTTTTAAAAATGATGTCTCTGACATGAATAGATTTCATCAGGAAATTTCTGTCATTTAAACATTTTGAAGTACTGTTATTTACAATTCATCTAAAGGTTTTATTTTTTCCTTACCTGATATGTAGTTATTTCTCTCTCACTCACTGTCTGGCTTGACCAACTTTTATCGAAATGGAGCATGTCCATTCATTTGAAAGGAGTGGGTTTGGATGTTGTGCTCTCTCAAAGGTTTGATGGGATAGAGAAACCCTCCTTTATCTGGATGGAGAAGAAATACTCCATGGTGAAACATGAGTGCTTAGCACTCAGTTGGGTCAATGAAGCTCTCAGGTACTACATAGTTGCCTATGAGACTCCGTAATTTTTGGGAGTTCTCCCAGACTCCCGAGAAAGCAGGCAAACATCCCGAATGCAGCCATATCCGTTGTGGAATTGGGTAAGGGTGAGGCTAAATGCATCCTTGTGGCCCCGTCCCATGCTGCGAGTGGCCAAAATTGTCTAAGATTGACAGCGGCGGGGTCTAACGAGGTGCCACATGTGGCCACGCCCCCTTGATGGACCCCCTCCTGGACAGCTGCCTTCAAAAGTAGGCAAGTATGAGGTATTGCCTCCTGGGTTGAGTTCACATTAGAAACATAGAATTTGACGATAGATAAGAACCGCTTGGCCCATCTAGTCTGCCCATTTTTTAACCTATGGTAACCTCAAACTATTTGATCCTTAGTCATTTGTAAGAATATCTTATGTATATCCCAAGCATGTTTAAATTGCTCTACTGTATTAGCCCCTACAACCTCTGATGGGAGGCTATTCCACTTATCCACTTCACTTTCTGTGGAGTTATTTTTCCTTAAATTTCCTCAGAACCTACTTCCCTCCAGTTTCAGCGCATGTCCCTGTGTTCTAATACTTCTCTTCCTTTGAAGAATGTTTCCCTCCTGTAACTTGTTGAAACGCTTGATATATTTGAAAATTTCTATCATGTCCCCCCTTTCCCTTCTCTGCTCCAAACTATACATGGTAAGATTTTTTAGTCTTTCCAGGTAAGTTTTGTGATGTAGGCTGTGCACCATTTAACTTTCCCTTTTTTGTACAGTCTCTATTGTATTTATATCCTTCTGGAGAAATGACATCTAGAACTGAACACCGTATTCTAGATGAGGCCGTACCAATGACCTATACAGTGACATTATTACTTTCTGCTACTGATTCCACTCCCTGCGCTACCAAGCCTATGTCTTGCCTTCCTCCTTGCTTTGTTATATTGCTTACCTTTGTCACTTGAAACAGTGACTCCTAGATCCCTTTACTCCTTAGTAGTTTGGGTTTTTGAGACCCAAGTGCATGATTTTGCATTTGTTGGCATTAAACTGTATTCCAAACTCCCATTCCTCTAGTCTACCTAGTTCATCAATCATTTGTTTTACCCCTCCTGGTGTGTCTACCCTGTTGCATATCTTTGTGTCATCTGCAAAAAGACATACTTTTCCTTGCAATTCCATCAATAAAGACATGAAAATGCACTGGTCTAAGTACGGATCACTGGGGTACTCCACTGATAACCTATTCCTCCTGTGAATGCACTCCATTTACTAAAACACTCTGTTTTCTATCCTGCAGCCAAGATCTTATCCATTCAACCATCCTATAATCCAATCCCTTTGTTTTGAATTTACTTAATAGTCTGCAATGTGGGACAGTATCAATAACTTTACTAAAGTCTAAAGATACATCTAGCCCCCTCCCCCTTGTTCTAATACTTCAGTCACTCAGTCCATATTTGTTTGAAATGATCTCCCCCAGTAAATCCATGCTGTTTGGGAATCCTGTAAGTTACTGGGTTTGATATATTCCACAACTCTTTCCATCAATTTCCCTACTACTGATGTAAGGCTTACTGGTCTGTTGCACTATCCTCTTCCTTGTTTCCACTTTATTGCAGTGGGTCTACATTTGCTCTTTTCCAGTCCTCTGAAATTTGCCCTGTAGCTAGTGACTGGTTGACTTTGGTCACTGACCGTGTGCCATTGAAGTGGATGCATAGGAGCAAGGAAGTGAATGTCCGGGTAACTCTGTGGTTCTTAGCGCTCCAGCCCTACCCTTTTACAGTGGAGCATGGACCAGGGAGTCTGCAAATAAATGCAGATGCCCTTTCTTGCCGAGTTGCGCTCTCTGCAGTGTCAAATCCACTGAGGTTAGAGACACTAAGGGGAGGGGTATGTGACAAAGAGGGTTATTTGCCACACCTCAATTCCATAGGGATAGGTAAAACTCCAAAGAGTCTGCAGTACAGCTGCAGACAGGGTTAAATTTCCGCTCAGTTTTTTCCACAGCACACAGACACATAGGTGTACCACATGCGTGTAATTAGTGTGTTATTTTCTTTACTGCTTAGTAGTGCTTAGGAGGAGTATAAAAGGCTGGTTTGTGCTGTGACCAGGGTGACTAATGCCAGCTGCTTGGCTGGGGATAAGGCAGAATGATTGTTTCTAGCCAGGGTTATGGTTGCTTGGTGTCATCCTGATGAAAGTGTGCTGTCTAATATATATATATATATATATATATATATATATATATATATATATATATATATATATATATATAAAACGTAAATAATGCACCACTGACAATAAAGGACATATGCACGGAACTTGTATGTTACCTCATTTCTGACTCGGCACCAAAATACACTTTCTTGACAGACGTACATAAACTTTAATAGTGCAAATTGGATGCAATTTGATATTTAATGCCTATAGTGCATGTGAATAATATACTTGTTAACTATATATGGACGCTATTCTAGCTATTCAAGTGCTGAGTCGACACAATACTAACTGCTCAGGGATACCCTTTTTCAAGCTGCATGACTATTTGAACCATCACAACTTTATACAACTTACAAAAGTAAGGGCGCAAAAGCAGAGGGAGATATTGATGCCACTGACTAACTGATTTGCAAAGTGCATAGCCTTTATCACCTTCCACTGCCTGGCTGACATCGTAATACTCTCACTGCACTGAGCCAGGAGGGAGATATGAGCTGTAGAGCTACTAATTTGTCAGTGGCACCCCTGTGAGATCTCCAAGGCACCCCAGGGAGCCTAGGCGCACAGTTTGGAAACCACTGCCATACACAAACTACCATAAGTATTTGTGTATGAGTTGTGTGCACTTTAAAAGACAAAAGTTGTATTTTTTTAAGGATTATTGGCTCTGCCAACAATGTAAATACCATTACTTTATACATTTACACAAAGTAACTTTGATCAAAATTAAAGTCCTGAGACAGCTGCTTTAGCCGTCTCATTATAGTCACACCTAAATCCTTTCTAGTGAAATGCATTGCAAAGTTGTTATATTTAAAGTAATACTTGCCTTGTATGAGCCATTCACGAGATCCTCTGTCATCTCGTTTAAGAAACTATACATAGCTAGAAAACTAATATCTTTACAGTTCATAGAGTGCCTCTCCTTAACATTTTTAATCCAGTCAAATATATCATCATTTAGAGAATGCTTCAATAACGTCTTGTCAGGAAATATTCTGAAGTTCTCAACACACAGAAAACGTAAGATGTATTCCTTCCATTTTATATATTAACATATAAAACTATTTTCCCATTACAATTAAAGTATATGTATATATTTCCAAGTTATGGGTTTACTTTAGAGAAATATTTTTCAGTATTTTTAAGCCATTTTAAAAAGGAAATAAAAATAAATATACACTCATTCCCTCATCAGCTATTATTAGATCTTAAAGACTTTATAGAGAACGTTAATACCAAATGCAGTCCATGCAACTTGATTTACATAATTGCAAGTTTAAATCTAATAGACCATGATTTAGGTATCTAATGCATTTTTTTTTTAGATATTTTGCATTTACGAGAAGATTTAAATTTATGAACTAATATATGATAATTTATGGTAATATTGATCTTTTTTGATCATCGTTCTTTTGAAAAAGTTGAGCAATTGTTTCTCTGCAAGTTAAACAGTATGCTTTGAAATGTATTGAAAACTGAGAATGTATTTATGTATGTGCAGCTAGCAATATCAGCATTTCTGAAACTGCATGTTACTGAAAGAATCTGTAAAAGTCAAAAGCTTTGCAAGTATTGATACATCATTCATCCATCCAGGTTTGACATATGACCTCTTGAAAATGTGGATATGTCTTATACAGTGAAAAATGGACAGAAGTGAAGATGAAGATATTAAATTAAGCCAATAATGTATCCCTATTGGTGACACAAGAGAGTATGTTATGGATTTTATATTTTTTATGCATGATGTATATTTGTGTTTTGACATTACTTTTTATTTTTTCATTTATACACCTTTATTTAATATATATGTGCATGATTCTCTTATTTTGTTCTCACTTTATGGTTGTGGTTGCTATAGTAACTGTGTGCATTCATTATATAAAGCCTTGATCTTCTTATACAGTCTACGCATTTCATTGATGTTGTTTATAGGCTATTTCTGCAATAAACATTCTGTACAGTTATGAAAAAAAGTTTATTACTGGACATTTACCTTTTGCTTGTTTCCCTTTCATATCTTCCTAATGGAAATATTAATATTATAATCTTGCTGAATTTGTACAAGAGTCTTTTTTAGTCTGGCCATAATCCCATTATCTTATACCCAATGCAATCATCACTTTATTTCCTGCACTTGTAAATCTAATTTATGTTTGATGATAAGCTCACTAAACACATATCTTGAAGTCTTGCCCTAGCAGCTGGTGGTGATGTCTGGCAGTATTGGATGTGTGGTGTAAGATGACTGGGCCAGGACACACTGACCAAAACGTTTGTGATGGAGTTTGATGTTAAAATACTAGTCTACTAATGCAAATATGTATTCATAGTTCCATTAAAGGGTTTTAACACCTAAATGTTATCACAGCACTTACTTAAATATTAATAACTGGTCATACTTGCCCTATAACCACTATCATCATCATCATTTATTTATATAGCGCCACTAATTCCGCAGCGCTGTACAGAGAACTCATTCACATCAGTCCCTGCCCCATTGGGGCTTACAGTCTAAATTCCCTAACACACACATACACACAGACACAGATAATGATCAATTTAAAGCAGCCAATTAATGTACCAGTATGTTATTGGAGTGTGGGAGGAAACAGGAGCACCTCGAGGAAACCCATACAAACACAGGGAGAACATACAAACTCCTCACAGATAAGGCCATGGTCAGGAATTGAACTCATGACCCCAGTGCTGTAAGGCAGAAGTGCTAACCACTTAGCCATCGTGCTGCCCACTACCCACCACTGACTGATACCACTGCAGTCTCTGCACCGCTCCTGGCTGGCAATGTATTGGGCTATACTGAGATAACAACTTATAATATGAGCTACAATAAAATGTAATAAAGTGCCTTATAGTCAGCACAAGTATAGGGAGTGTGGAAAACTGAATACTGGGATCTCCATCAAAGGCTGTAAGTATAATAGGTTATTGCCAGGGTTTGGCAGCAGTACAGAGTGGACAATAGCAGTGGTCAGCCATATATAGTGTTTATGAGGTAGATATGGAAAACATTTTTTTTTACTTAGACAATGATTTTAATAATGTCCGGAAACCTTTATTTATGACACATAGGCCCCTGTTTATCAATAGCGGGTGATATTAAAGATTTTCTATAGCTGCTTCTTTAACAAGAAAAGGTGGACAGGGCTCAGCTCCCTGACGATACTGGCTGGCAGCCGTAAGAGGAGTCTTACTGCTCACCAGACTAGTGCAAGTTTTCTCTGTACATGTGTGAACCTGTCAACTTGGGCATGAGCACCGAAATTGGAAGCCTGGATTGGACTTCTAGTTCCAGATTTGTTGAAAAATAAAAGATATCAATAAAGTTTTAAAAAGAAATTAATTGTAACAATAGAACGCCCCTCCCCCCCATGAACTTTAATTAAAAAGTTCATGTTCAGTAGGCTTACCTATTCATGGGGATGCTTTGCTGGACCGATGGTTTCATCAGATTTAGATCCCATAATTTTGTGTAGAGCTGGGATGATATTTAGTTTTTTCTGTGGCTGGAAAATGTTACATTGTTTTCTGATGCAGAAGTCTCTATGTGAGCTGTAGCATGAGAAGCCTGTAACTCTGACTTATGAATAATCTTCTGGTATTTACCTGGTGCAAATATGACTGTTTGTTAATTATCCAGTTTAGACAATGTGCCTGAAAGTAGATTCCAGTGTTCTAAATTGATCTTTTCTTGAACTTCCACCGCTAGAGTCAAAGTCCGTACTAGTAATATATAAATATCCAACATTTTCTAATTGTGAAATCCACAAATCTGCAATCCTTCTTGAGAAGCAACACTGAAAATGCTGTCACATGAGCAGAATATCAAATTGCTCCATACATGAGTGCACTCTGCAAAAACAAATTCATGATAAATATAAAAGAAATGCATTTATGATATAAAAATATAACATTCACTCTGGAACAGTCAGGGCTTTTCCCAGGCAACCATAATGCAAATCGGCAGAGTTGACACCCGGCGGAAAGTGCTTTCGTACATAGCTCTGGAGTAGGCCATAAAGGTAAAGTGTGTATGTGCCAGTGGGGTTTATATAGCATTATATAGTCAGCCAATGAAGTGCATTCTCACACCACAAACCCAAATTCTCTTTTTTTAAAGGGTATTGGAGCCAAATCCAACAACTGAATCTTATATTAAGAAATCTTTCAGATACATCTCTTATTTAATCTATTATTTCTGTAAGTGAGTATAAGTGGCTTTAAAATAAGGGTACTTGAGGGATTCAATGGAAATAATTAATTTTTGCAAAAAAATAGTTAAGAAATCTCAATATTATTTGATTACTTGATGTAATGTCACTTACACTATCATGGTACACAAACACTGTATTTTAGCATTTGATTTTGTTTCTACATATGACAAATATTGAAACCTTTTTTGTTAGATTGTATCAAGTTTCTTTTAACACATAATTATTTTTGTGCAAACTTATTTTTATTTATAGTCAGTGCTTGGACAGCTAAAATGTTTACAATGTAGCCTATTCAGTTCTAGGTTATAGGGATTTTTTTCATACATGGCAGAATAATCCATTCAGCAAATATATAGTTGATTGAAAACACTGCATCAATGATTTTATATTTATTTGGAGTGGCACTTTAAAGGAACTTTATCAGTTTTTCTTTTATCTCCATAAAAATCCATTTCATCTTGAATTCATCCCCAAAGTCAGAAATAAATCTATTGTCTTTCTGGATCTCAATATCTGGTCAGATAATATAAGAATATATTACAATACAAAAATTAATTTTCAATCAGTTACTGGTGACACATACCTTCAGGTACCTAGTGGACATTATGGTTGCATAATGTTGATGTGCGCAAAAGGTATCCTGTGCTGATACCATGCTTAATGAATCACAGTGTGCCATACAGATGACCTACCCAGGACCTATCTGAGGTTAAAATCACCCAGGCAAATATGCAAACTAACATTTTAGGTTTATTTTACAAAAAGGTAGCACCAAATTAGCAATAATAACATTTAAATAATAAACTGCAACAAAACACATAATAGTCTGGAACATCCAACATACTGGGCTTAATAAAACCAACTCACCAGTATCCAAGCCACTCTCAGAGGGTGCTGTCCATCCAAGCTCTCCTTTGAGGCTACCAGTATGGTAGTGGTCCCAGGTGACTATGACTCTGCTTTTGATAAACACATAGCTCATCAAATCCTGGAGAGAGATCAGGACAAAGCGCCGTACTCCAGGAACCAATTGTCTCTTGCTGTCAACCGACAGAGGCAGTAGTATCAACGCCAGCCTGACTTCAGATATCCCTGGGTAGTGGATTCTCCGAAGATGTTTTGGGAGCTCTAGTCTAAGGGCAGAAATGCCCCCTGCGGAGTTCTGTACTTTCCTGTGTTTACTTGTCACAGGTAAACATGAGAACAAAGGGACAGCTGAAGATACAGATAGATATTTTTTAGTGGCTTCTACAGAGAGGTCACAGAGACATTACATTTGATTACCTAATGCAGACACCCCCCCCCACCCTCTCTCTAAGACAATGGAGTGATCTACATGTGTACATGAGTTTACAAAGCCATACTCTTTCAGACATGCCACAACCTAAAAATGTAATACTATGCCAGTTTAAACATCACCATAACAAATACATAAGGTAAAATAAACCTTGCACTTTGCCCCCCCCCCTTTATTAAGTTAAAATTAATAAATGCAATAGTGCAGAGCAATTCTCACATAGTGATCAAGAAATGTGTTAGCCACTAGCCAGTGGGCAAAGAAAAAAAATAGCCAACGTATGGGTAATATTACTTCTGTTACAGCAAATGAAGATCAATTATATGAATGGCACGTGCTTTATGTATTACTTTTTGCAGTGCTACCCTTCTGTTTAACGTCAGTCCTACACTGGCTCTATTAATATAGACCCTAAATTCCACAAAATGCAAATCTGCCACTACAGTTCAAAATTGCACTGCTCAGATCAGCCAAGCAAAAGCAAATTTCAAAGGTTGTATCCCTGGATCTTTGCACCTCTGTAAAATGGCGCTGGCATTGTTGTCATGACATACCAATTTATCTTTAGGTCTGAACAGCCATTGCTGCATGCTATTCACTTTCTTACATGCACAGTGCAAAGAAAAGCAAATATGCTATGCAACCAGGCTTATGTGTCACTGTGAATTAGGCCCTATGTCTAGAAAGCTAATTCAGTTAGATTATGTCATTTTTCAACTGTTATAAAATGTATGCAGATCAGATGAGCCTTTCCAATGAAAATATTATATCTCGGAAAATGGAAATTATTGCTAGGCAATATTGACAGTTGGGTACATAGATTTTCTTTACTACTGTATCTCAGAATAATACAACAAATAAGCCATAATTTAACTACTTAGAGGCACCATGTACTTAGATGAATTTAGTATTAGAACCCAAGAACTATACTTCGGGTTATTTTTTTCTCCAACCCAAGCTCCCATGTTGCTTCAGTCAGTAGATTTTCTTACTAACCGAGTTACAGTGAGCACCAGGTGTCGCCAGACCTAATTCCTACCTTGAGTATATTTATTATACTCTGTCTAGATGTCAAACACAGTTGGTATCTGTTTTATTGTGTTACCCCAACCACTCTACATTAATACCTCTCTTGGTTCCAAAACAGGTCAGATGGAATTGGGTTTGTCTCAACTTTTTTAATTTAAATAGTCATCCACAATACCCCAGCAGTTGCATAGTGTAACACATGTTAAAAAGAGGTCCTTCCACAGGGACTTTTCTGTAGCAGCACCTCTCACCACTGTGCATTGCATTATACCGCACACCTCTGAATGAAATTGATTGTTCCCCAACATTTTAGTTCAGTACCTCTGCACTAACAGTGAGTTGTGATAACAGTTTTTAGTAAAAGGACAATTATGGCTACTTAAAACAGTGGTGAAATGCTACTGCATGAATTGTCATTAAACAACTAAATATAGTACACATTGCACCCAATGACAGGATCAGTTTTATATTTTTGGCAAAATTTGATGAGATCTGCCCATTTAGCACTAATGCTGAGCAGTCGGATTACTTCTGACTTCACTGGCGCCTGTTTGATGATAATTACTATGTTGAGCTTCATAGGTTCTGCAAAATCTAACCAATTTTCCAGTATGTGCGGTTAGCATGTTAAGGGCAATATGGCAAGTGATCCTTAACCAGTAGAACCACTTGCGAGATGTGCACCTTTAGCAGCCCCCTTTTCAGAGGAACTATATATATTCCACAGTACTTCTTTGCCCCATGACTTAAGTTCGAGTAGTAGTAGTTGCTGATGTCACTATTGCCCAGTGGAGTGGACAGAACACGTAGGGAGATAGTGAGCAACTTAGATGGTAACAGCAGATTAAATTGAGAATCAGGCTACAAGAGCTAATGCAGAGTACTAGACAAGCCAATGACAGTAGCTGGAGAAGAAGAAGTTCCTTTAAACAAGTCAGGAGTCAGGGCAGGCAGAAATATATATATGCAGATCTGTTTAACAAGCCAAGGTCAGGGGCAGGAAAATACAGACTATCCTTTAAACAATCCGTGTCAAACACTGAGAACAGAACTGATCAGGATACAAGGCACATTAGGTCAAGCAGGAACCAATAAAGCCAGCAGAACCAATGAGATATTGCAGGATGAGTGCAGCAAGGGATTGCACAGCTCAAGCTGCCAGACTGAGAACTGAAGAGATGCTGGTTGATATTTACATAGCAACCAGCTGAAACAATGAGACATCAACTGCATGGGAAGAAAGAATACTACTATAGTTGTTAGGCAACTAGTCCAAAGCATAATGGTGGACATCCTGTACATATCCGAGACTTAGTACAATACACTGCCACTTAATAAGGAGAAATGCTGCTAACAGATCAGATATAAACAAAAACAGACATAGGTCCTCTGCACTCACCATGTACAGACTGGGGTGCAAGAGGGGGTTGCCCACATTGTATAGACAAGAAAACAGGGATACTCTGCACTCTCCAAACACATAATCAATGCTATATCAAGTACTGTTCTATATTAAAAACAGGGAATGTTAGTTCCACATATTGCTATATATGTTTAAGCTGACCAACTCACGCCAAAGTCTTCCCATTCTGGTCAGTCCTACACAGATCAGATATGCAGCGGTGACTACTGCATAACTAAACACATCAGGACACTCTCGAAAGCTGAAAGGGAAAAATTGCGAGTTACAGATCTGACATGTAGATTTTGCCAATCAAATTCCTATACACATGACAGTGCAATCCACCCTCAGCTGACAAGGAAAGGACACTGGTAGCAGGTCTGGGATGCAGTGTGATCGCCATACACTTGGTCCATCAGGGTGCAATCTGCTGTTGCCTGACAGAGAAAGGGCACTGGCTACTGTTGTTAGGCATCTCATCTGGAGTACTACAGTGATCACCATATTTCTTAACACAGTATTAGCATATAAGAGAACAGAGGATATATAGTTTGTTCAAGTATAAACCTTCTCCAACACACCGATTTCAGTTTAGCTACTTACCAGTCCTCTTAAGACTATGTGGCTTGACTGGGCATGGTGTATCTCTCCCCCAACCAAGTGGTTTTCTCCTGAGAGATCCAGCACCTAATTTAAACACTGGATGCAGTAGAGCACTATATTAAATTGCATGTTTGTGCATTTAATTTACCATTGTCGCACCTTGTTAATTTCTAGTCAGCCAACATTTCTGCACAAGATCATTTGCCACATTCTTCCCTACAGTGTTCTGAATCTAACACTGTAGGGAAGAATGCACTGAATATTAATAGCCTTTAAAACCATTCTAAAGGGATTACTAATATGCCAAAATAAATTCTATGTCATTAAATTATTAAAAATCTTAATGTAGCTTAATGTAAATGATGGTAATCAAAAACATTGTTATATCAATATGAAAAATGTTTAGCACTGACCTTCATGATCAGCTGTGTTTTAATTGACTAACTGGATTGAATTGTAAAGCTGGAAGCACATGACGGGTCGATTCATTAGGGCACGTATCTGCCAATATTGAGCGTATGGTACGCAAAATCACTCTACACTCGCTCAGAACAAATACGATCGGTAAAATGGCCTTTTCCATGTGGCAGCGCACAGAAAGGTCACTTACTACAGCCTCCAAGAAAGGGGAGTGATCAGAGTGGGGAAGGGGCATGTGACCGTAGTGACTGCACGGTGTGGGCGCACCAAACTACCAGTGCTTGCAGCCACGGTTGTAGCAAGCTCTATGGTCGTGGAAGTAACCCTGCTTTTCTGCTGTATCTTTTGCTCTAGGGGCTAGTCTAAAATACTTGGCGGGTCAGCCGGCATTACAGCCAGCCAACCCACTGGCTCTATGAAGTGTTTAAAACAGATTTTATTTTTAAAAAGGGTGGGGTTCCCCCCTCCTTATGCTATTAACCCTAGTGCTGCTAGGGTTAGTTTTCGCAAACTAAGGGGAAAAAAAGCATCAGGGTCCCCCCGATTTCACAGAAACCAGCATTAAACCAACCAACCACGGTTGTTGGCACTATAGCAGCGTGTCCCCCTGCTGCATATCTCCCTGCCATAATGACAAACCAAACCCAGGCTGTTCAGCACGGGGTTGGATTCTGTAGGAAGTTGGGTCAACAAAAAAATTCTGCTGCACCTCCCCATTAGGGAGACCCAGCCCCATGGTTAAAGCAATTTTCTCCTTGGAAGCTAGGGCCATGAGGTGTGCCCTGATGACAGCCTTATGAGCGTTCCAGAGGGTCGTGGGTGCAATGTCCAGGAAGTCGTTAATTTCGAAATACTCAGATAATAGGGAATTGAGGTGGGCTACCGTGTTGTGGTTTTGAAGTAAGGATTCGTTAATTCTCCAGGTAAAGGATGAGAGTTGCGGTGGTAGCGAGGAAAGGTCAGAGGAGATCGGAGTATGATCCAACCATGTGATTGGATGAATCTGAGAATTAAGGAGTATAAGGGTGAGGTCGTGGCTTAGCAGGATCATGTCGATTCTGGAGTATGTGTTATGTGAGGGGGAGTAGAAAGAATAGTTTTGGGCAAGAGGGTCAGAGATATAAAGTTTTAAAAAATCTTGCAAGGCCTTAGAATTCATGCTATCTGTGTCGGAGAGGACGGCTGGGTTAGTGGATCTATCTAAGGAAGGACAGCGTTGAAGTCACCCCCAACTATCAGTTCCCCCTTGCGAACCTGAAAAAGCAATGTTCCTAGATGCTTAAAGAATTTATGCTGGTCCTGATTCGGGGCATAAATATTTACAAGGGTACAGGGATGATTGTTTAATTTGCCTATCAGAATAAGAAATCTGTCCTCCTTGATGGTATGTGAATCTATTAGGTCAAAAATGAGTTGGCGAGCAAAGAGGATAGCCACTCTGCGTCTCTTTTTGGTAAAATCACATAAATGGTAAGTGAGAGGGAATCGTTTGGATTTAAGTTCTGGGTGGAGATGTTTAACAAAGTGGGTTTCCTGGAGGAAAGGAGGATACCAAGATCTCCTTTAAAGGCCTGTAAGGATGTAAATAGCTTGCCTCATTTTTTGGGGAGAGTTCAGTCCTTTTACATTGTAGGATATAAGGCAGAGAGTCATGAGTAAGTTAGTGGTGGTAAGTCAAGTTAGAAAGGCAGGGGCTAAGAGACCCGGAACCTGTGGTCTGAGGGGGCAGGAGAACGTGATGACCAGGGTAGGAGAGATGTAGTGGGGATGGAAGGTGTGAATGGAAAAGAAGATTAGATCAAGTTTGGTGCGATACACCCACCTACATTCCTGGTGGAGAAAGGGAAGCGATAGACTAGGTATCTGGGGACCAGCTGAGAGCAGTGAGCTCTATGGGGGACATGACTGGCAGACATGCACCAGATGGTGTTGTAATGGTTGGAAACTGGGGGTGGGGGGTGGGAGACATGGAGCATCCCTCCAGTGGGCTCAAAGAGAATAATGGGTAAAGAGCTAGTGTGAGAGAGCATAGATGGGGGGTTAGAGTAGGTTCAGAGTAGCGATCAACCTGAAATGAAGAGGAAAAGAGAGAGACATCGAAGCCATAACGTGAAAACATTATAATAGTACAACAGTTTGTTGGTAGGTCAGAAGAATAAGGCAGAGGAAGCCCATTGAGCATCTTGATCAATGTCCCAATGGTCTTAGTTAGTGAACAACAGCAGTCTGCGGAATCATACCCAAATGTGTTTTGACATTTCTGGCAAGGGCCTCTTTGGATTAAGACAAGCGTCCAAAAAATAAGACTGTAAGAGGAAGGCCTGTGAGGGGTGGAGGGTCTCGTAACTGTGGATCATTCACTTTTAGGCGCTCTTTGGGGCCAGGGGGTGATATTCAATCCTTCTGAATCAGGTGCTTGGGAGGCGGCCAGGGCAGACCCTGAGGCAAGGCCCAGTTGTTGGAGAAGGGCTTGGGCTTCTGGTACCAATCTTGCAGCAACCTGGCGATCTTGATGCCAGAGGAAGAGGCGGAAGGGGAAGCCCCAACTATAATGTATACCAAGGTCTCGTAAAATCTGCGTCACAGGGGCTAGTTTCCGGCATCGAGCCAGAGTGGCTGGCGAAAGGTCCTGAAAGATTTACAAGGTGTGAAATATTTGAGCGTGGACACTCTTCTGGCGCCCTGCAGAATCATCTTCGTAGCCGTAAAGAAGTGAAGGCACAGAATAACATCTCTGGGTTGGTTTTGGTCTGGTGACCTAGGTTTTAGGGCTCTATGAACTCTGTCCAAAAGCAAGTGTTCCTCCGGGACCTCAGGGGCCAACTGCGAGAAAGGTTTTTTAGGTATTGGTCAAAATATAGGGGTTCCACTGTTTCAGGGATAACTTTGATACACAGATTGTTTAATCTGAACAGATGTCAGATCATTGCGCATGCACATGATGTATTCCTCCATCTTCGTTTAAGAGGCCACGACTGTCTCCAGCCTCTGCTCCACTTGATCAGTGCGATCTCCGATTGAAGACATGTCTGCACGCAGTGAGTGTAGAACGGTTTTTACCTCAGAATGAACGGAAGATTTAAGTTCTTTCAATTCTTTGATTAGGGTCATGAAGTCCTGTCTAGTGATAGGAGCTGTGTCATCAGCAGAGGATCGTGGAGAGTCTGCTCTACCAGAATGAGAGGCTGGAGTTATCTGTTTAGCAAAATACTAAGGAAGGCTTTAGGAGTGCTGTTTTCTGCCTTTAGGCATGGTGGAGGGAGATAGTAGATCTGGGAGAATGAAGGAATGAAGGGAGGGAGAGCAAGTTCAGATGTAGCACAATATAGAAAACTGGTCCACGGTGGTGGGAGGTGTTATAAATATATAGGTCAGAACATTGGTGCAGAAGAGGCACTTCCCCCTGTCAGCATGCAGTGAACAATTAGATCATATAGAACTTGCAAGAGAGAAGGGCACGTTTCTCCTGAGAGGGCAGATAGGTGGAGAATCTGCTTAAGTAGAGGTGTGAAGGAGAATACAGCTCCAGGATTTCTGGCCAATTGAGTGGGATATAGGGTGAATCCTCTTTGAAATCATGGTTGCAGCTCAGTTAGTGGGAAACTATACAGTGTCCTCTACAAATAGTTCAAAGTGCAGGATGATGAGAGGGGACAAAGTTACTGAAAATGGGGGGTACAAATACTTGTAGATTGATACTTGTGATGGTTGAGGCTGCAGTACCCGAGGTCTGCCACTGGGGTTAGTACAGTCTAAATAAGCGTATAGGGATTGTGACCGACTCAGCACGACAAAATTGTATCGTGCTGTGTGGCCTAGCAGGTACAGAATTGCCGGCAGCTGAAAGACCGGCAGCCTATAGGATAGACTTGTACACTAGGTAAGTAACAGGCAGCCAGAGATTGGTGACTATTGATGGCAGCCAAGGTGAGGAGCTGCAGATGCCGTACCTGGATGTCCTTGGCTTGGTTGGAGATGCCAGAAGAGCTCCAATGAGTGCCAGGAGAGATGTCTCTAGTCAGGTGTGCCGGTGCTGTCTGGACCAGGATCGGAGATGGCCCCAATGGAAGCCCAAATGGCCCGGGAGGATCCAACTGCAGTGGCAGGTTTTGTGCTGTGTCAGCAGCCTGAGATGTATGCTGCTGCAACTGGGAACAAGTGCAGCTGCCTGGAGCTGGGGGGTCCAGGAATCCTTCGGTTGTAGCGGTGAGGTGCTGAGGAGACTCCGGTGGTGGGGGTAGGAGGTAAGGTGTGCAGAGGACCAGCAAGCTGAAATGGCATGAGGCAGCTGTAAGGGAATAGGCCTCAGAGTTTAATGTGCCACCCAGCAGTTCACTTCCAGCAGGAAAAGTCTGCGCTCACTCCCGGAGCACCGTGTGATAGTTGGTTTTACCGATCAATTGCACGGAGCTCCTAAAAATGTAGCAGATGTCCATGGCTGTCTGGCCACGCCCATTTTTGTTTTTTTTCCAAAGTCTATTTTTAACAATTTATTGATCCAGTGGGTTTACTGTAAATGTTTAACTTAGAGTAGCCCCTGGAGCAAGAGATACGGCAGAAAGATAGGGTAACTTCCTACGGCCGTAGCTATGTACACTCGAGTTTGCTGCCTGATTCAATAGATGCTGACAGGTACATACATACCTGCAGCGCTGTGTACTACCGCAGCCCTGCGCCTGAATTCAACAGGCCACGGATCTTGAAATCCCTGGCTTGATGAATTTGGATGAAGCTTAAATAGGTTCATAGAATACGGAGCACGAGTTGCGCTCAGAATGCGCGCCCTAATGAATCAGGCCTTACAGATTTTTCAACCCTATCATGCCAATCACACGATAAATGACTGTTAGGTCTGACATCGAATTAGTGTGTACACAACCGCGATCATGTTTTATTGCACCAAAGCACATTGCATCGTTGATTTTATAAACATCCTAAAAATCACTATCAATGATGGAACTTTGTAGGGCAAATGTGGAAGTGTGTACGCACCCACGACCAGCAGTGTAGGCAGATCTCTATAGAGTGTGCAGAGTCACCATCTTTTCAACAGATGGTTATGATGACGAGCACAGATCTGAAGGTAAATCGTGTAAGTGTGTACACATAAATCTGCACGCTCTTTGGGACTTTCAGAAATCGCATCTGCTGTCATTTTCTGTAATGTGTACCCAGCTGTAGTCACATTTTATTGTGTAAGGAGAATGCATGGTTGATTAAATAACCACTCTTTTTATTTGCTTGCTCTTCCCACAGTAGTAGTAGTACCTAAATCAGTCCAGAGTTGTTGTTTGACTAGTAATCTTTCTAATTTACTAAAATTTCATATGAGCTAGTTTCTGAAAATCATATATTATAGGGCAGAGGTCAAAACCTAGTCCAATGTATCCTAAACCGCAGTTGCAGAATACACCCTTATGAGGCGCAATTAATGGTGTAGCATATTTTATAGTGAAATCTGTGTTGCTTTTTACTGAATGTCAGTAAATTTACGGACAGTTGCCAATCATAAGGTTGGCAATCTAAGGTAATTCCTAAGGTGTTTATTTTAGTCAAAACATTGTTAGCATCTGTTAGTGTAGGCACTATCATATTGTCCAAAAATACTTTGATAACATATATATTTAATATATCTATATGACTAGAGCAATGTTCTGATAAAGAGCATCACATGCTCGATTTACTGCTGGCAATGGGGGTTTAGTAACAGCCATATGAATAAAATGAGCATCAATCACTGATAACACCAAATGTTTCATTCATTGACCTTTTCTGAATCGAGACGTAGACTTTCTGTTGACCAGCATTATGTTCTTAGATCGAAATAAATAATGACAAGTGAGGCAGAATTGAATAATAAAATATAATACATTGTGACAGTTGGATATTGTGTAGCACATACTGGATAAATATTCCAAACCGGTTTTGTTATAACTATTCTATTTTGTTATATTTCTCTGGTATTATATAAGAGGACAACATATGCTGCTTGTTATTCCTCAGGCATTTTTGGCTCTTTTTTTCTGCTGCAGAGGAAAACATATTTATATATTCTTTTTGTAAGAAACAATGTCTCAACTTGCTTTCATCCCACTTCCTTGTAAAGAGAGTGTAAAACTTTTCTGAAAGTGGAACGTGGAAAGAATCTCATGTCTTTCTAGTAGTTCTAAGTGCTCTAGAATGTTATAAAACTAAGTAACAGAGGATTGAGTTGTTTCCACCTTCAGATAACTTTCATCTATTGGTTTTGCAAAGACCTATTTACTGACAATTGCACCAATGTATGTACAAATTAATGAAGAAAGTTGTAGGCTGGTATAAAAACCCTTTAATGGGGTTTCCACTTTGTTAAATACATTTCCCCTTATTTCCTGATAATAGTATTCTGGTGAGGATTTTTCCATTAAAGCAGAGGCCTCTGGCTATGACCTTCGGCATGGCTCTACTTCTCTATGGTACGTTAAATCCAACACATCGGCTCAAAGGTTCTTCCATACGAGGGCCCCCCACCAAAGTACTCTTATTGGAAAGGGAGGGAGTTTAGTAAACTATTTAGATAGTCAAAAACTCCTTTAATTTGAATATTTTTTGTATTATTGTTTGCAAATAAAATTAATAGCTACAAATAGATTATAGATTGTTGTACAATTCATAAGCTGGGTATAGTAAACATGTAGAGAATAGTGTTAAATGGAAGCTAAATATAATTGTCTACACAGTGGTCACATGAAGCAGTAATACTAATTGGCTCTGAACAGTGCTGATCACATTAGCAGGCCCGATGGCTATTTAGCAGTGCAGGCCTGCAGAGCCTCTGACCCTAGAAGATGAGCCTCCCACTGCACCTTAAAGACCACCAATGAAGATCAAGCTTCAGCCATATTTATCTTGGGCTACACCCATTTGCACTGATATACAGGCCACTTATTGCTTACTTACTACAGATCCCTTCTGAGGGTTCATGGGGAACCTTTACTTCTGTAAATCTTTACAAGTGTGACACTACCACTCTATAGAATACAGTAATTCATTATTAATACAGAGCCTAGGACCCTCAATGATCAACAAACTATGATTTGCTAGACACAGACTCAGATTTAGTTGCAAATAACAGAAGAAAGAACTGCTTAATATACAAGTTCACCTGTTCTTTAAAAAAAAAAAAAAAGTGGTTAAAATGTTAGTGTTAGAATGTTGTTTCTGTTAGTTGTAATATTTTTGAAGTAAAACACAATTAATGCATTATTATTATTATTACTATTATTATTATTATTATTATTATTATTATTAATAATAATAATAATAATAATATGATTATTAGAATTATTAATAATATATATTTATAATATATATCCATATTCTGCTTGCATATTACCTTACTATACCTACTCATTCCCTCCCAATTCTTTCCCTATCATCATCATCACCATTTATTTATATAGTGCCACTAATTCCGCAGCGCTGTACAGAGAACTCATTCACATCAGTCCCTGCCCAATTGGGGCTTACAATCTAAATTCCCTAACACACACACACACACACACACACACACACACACACACACACACACACACACACACACACACACACACACACACAGACACAGACTAGGGACACAGACTAGGGTCAATTTGTTAGGAGCCAATTAACCTACCAGTATGTTTTTGGAAAGTGGGAGGAAATCAGAGTACCCGGAGGAAACCCACGTAAACACGGGGAGAACATACAAACTCCTCACAGATAAGGCTATGGTCGGGAATTGAACTCATGACCCCAGTGCTGTAAGGCAGAAGTGCTAACCACTATGCCACTGTGCTGCCCCTATAACCCCTATAACCTTATAGTATTTTTTTTTTAAAAGGTTTCTATATAAGGTGGTTTTGTTCCAGTTAGGGAAGCTCGCCTCTCTCTGAGCTGGGGTTGGTGATTTTCTCTCTTTCCAATACTGAAGGAGGGAGTTTACATAAAATTGGCAAGATTGCCACTGCTGGATTGCTGTCCCACTCATATGGCCAAGGATGCATCCACACCAATAACTAATCATCACTTTGAAAGCTGTCACATTTTGATGTCTGAGGGGTAGAGATGGGGAAAGATTGTGTCAGTAAGGGGTACCGGCTGGAAGGACAGCATAGAGAAATCATCATAAGTCCTGAGAAAGGCAAAGACAAACTGCAATAATCCGATAGTACAGCATGAGAATAGCGTGCGACTATTGGGAGAGTTGAAAACCATCCACTTCTGCCTTCAGGGGTCTGGTGAAAACCCTTATGTGGTAAGAACATCTGCTTACTTATCTTTGTGAGGATACCATAGTTTTGCTAATCTACTTATGGACATAAATTCATCTGCAGCAGACTGTATCCCAGAACCACTGATAGCAATGACATAAGCACTGTGAATATTTACACTTGTAGTTTAGTGTAATTAATTTTCAAATACCATCAACAGCGTTGTCATGGAGTGTTATCTAAATAAAGTAGTGATATGCGCTGTCCATGGTGCTGAATTAACTTATGTAGCTAAGATACAAGCTTATCAGTACTGTGTATATGTTTATTAGTCAAGTTTAAACTTCCAGAGAGCACAGTGTTGAAAAAGTAGTGAAGTCATAATTTGCTACAGTTTTTGAAGCCAGTTATCTCTTGTTGGTAAAAGATAAGCTGTAGGGAGAGCTTTAACATCAATGTGTCTCTGCTGTTTCTTCACAATGAGTTCAAATTTCTCTTAGTATACTTGGGAATCTTACTTCAACAAGTCTGCTGAATTTTGGATGACTTACACCAAGACTAGTAATTTCATCATATTGGACCTTAACATTGCTGTGTTTACTGGTGATGTCTCGCAATGGGCTTAACAACAAGTGAATTATATTACTAAGTTGTTGCAGGTACAATTTACTGGAGTATAACATGAGTTTCTACACTTCCTATGGGTTACAATGGTATTATTATTATATATTATTATTACATACATTTTAGTCTGCCTCCTTTTTCCTTCTCAGAGTCCCCCCCAATAAATCTGGGGGATTGTTCTGCTACTTCCTCATCTTATCTCTTTTTTCCTTATATATGCCTGCTAGCACACAATAGAAGTGGTTTTTTTTAATTTTAATTACTGGCAAAATTCATAATTTCTTTTATTCACATGGTGTCCAGATGTGGACAGACACAAGAAACGCAACCTAGGGGAGTAATGAAATTGGAATTCCGGTCTGTGTAGGTGCACTATAAATTTCACTGGCATTGTTCATGGAAGGATTGGTGCAGGCAGTTGTTTTGTCTTCCAGTGCCTCAATGCAAAAATGATGATGTCTGTGGTGGGAAAAGCTAGAATACATCAAGGTCCAAAGGCATTTAAAGAATTATCAAAGGCCAGTTCCTGATTAACATTATCCCTAGTTGCATCGTCCATGACCTTAACAGTTATGCTATACAGGCAACTGCAAATGCAGATTTTGTTATGGTTGCCACCCAGCCTGGCTGGTAAAAATTTATCACAGTGTCAATGTTTTAATAGGGTAGAGACATAATATAGGTAGAAAGGCCAGATAAAGTGTAGCATGTACCTTCAAACAATTGTTTTGCATGTACAATTCTACATAGGTCTGTACACACGCCATTCATTAGGTACAGTATTTCTCCTCAGTTAATCTTACAATATAGTTTTTAGGAAGAGTGGCAGAGAAACTGACTTGTTCAAGGTCACAAGGAATTTAAACTTGGATTTGAAGCAAGGTCTCAAGCAAGTTTCTCAGTGTTAGTTATTATTGGTGATATATGTACTACAAAAGTGCAGCAAATGCTCATAGGCCTACACTTACACAAGTGTGCTTATGTTATCATGGAAGTGCACAAATCTGTGGGTCAAGAAGGTGATATGTGCAGAGCTGTAGAATTTTGCATTGGCCAATGAGAGGTGTTTTGCTTAGTGGAGATTAGACATACTTGTGCATGCAATTTGATGCCCTCTTTCTCACCAGTGTTTTCACTGCCTTTCCTGTCCTGGCCCAACTATAAACTCCCATTCTGTCTTAACTGTCAACTCTTCTTTGTGAGAGCCGACAGCGGATCCCGCGCATACCTCACAATGTTCCCTTGTCATACCTATGTTGGGGAATGCAGTTCTTCTGCTGTGGCTGACATAAATTGTCATTATAGCAACACAATAGGGTTACATAAGATTTCATATTGTGTATTAGGATTATTTAAGTGAGAATGAGATGAAAGGATGGACAAAGCACATTTACATGGACATTCCCTGTTTTGCATAGTCTTTTATTCTCGCAAAGATCCTGAATTGTCAGGACCTCAGAGGTCCTGAAAAACAGTTCTTATCTCCACATTTTTTGCATGTCTGTACAAAAGTGCATTTCTATGGGCTGTTTCGTACACATAATACTCTTACATGTAATAAAAAAATGCCAAACACACAAAAGTGATACATTTAATAGAAGCAGTTCTGATGTCCTTTATCTCTCATAATTTAAGCTATAAATCAGAATTTTAAGCAGCAAAATGGAAATATTGACATTAATAAGTAAGGAGGTCTTACAGTGTTAGGGGTTTCATCTTTGACCTTACATCCACCCACCTGAAGAATGCTGGGGGTGTAAGCACACAGTGCAAGATGAGAAATTAGAATATGGAAATCATTTAATAATGTGTACTGTGTCTTTATGATTGCTTCAAATATAATATAGAAGTAATCTAATAATGTGTATTGTGCCTTTAAGATTGCTTCAAATATAATGTATATATCTTAAGAAAAATAATGAGTACGTGGAAATGTTCCAGGAAATATGTGGAACATGTTTAAATAGTAGATAAGAGAAGTGCTGGTAAGACATAATTTATGTTAGATAACATTGTAACTGGTAGTGTTTTAAAATTTACTTTCCAAGGCTAAAATCATGTCAGATTTATAGCCCCAATTATGTTAGACATACAATGGTGTTAAATCTTTTTACATGCTAGAAAAAGTTTGAGTACTATAAGAATGTGTATCTTGACTGTAATAAACAAAACAGTTTCTATACACACAACAGATTGTGTTCGATAGTAATGCATGCATGTAGAAAGGATTCCTCTCTTTGTGTAAGTGACTCAGATTCAATCCATGGATAGCATATGTTGGAAGTGACAAAAGGCAACAGATTTTACCTTTATGAAATGAACCTTAAGTTAACTGATGAGCATTCCATTGCAAACTTTATATTTGGTGTAGTTTGCACCGTTTCCAAAATATTTGACACTATTATGCAGATAATTACTTTTTCTTTACATTGCTCTTACTATGATAAAGCCTATTATTTTCCAGTATGGTGGCAGTGGCCAGGGTATGTGTTCATATCAGTAAATGAAAATATACTTGCAAGCTCTTTTCACTAACAGTTTACTGTACTGGTATTTTTATTGTCTTTCAAGATCATCTAAACCTAATAAACTGGTATTCATAAAGACTGCACCACATGCTTGGGTGATTGATTTACTGAACCAAATAAATAAACAACAAGATTATCTAGAAGAACAGATGTTATCACCATAGAGAAATGAACTATGCTAATATTATTTTTGCAATAAATATATATTAACAAACATGTCACAGACATAATGTCATATTATGATGGTTTACTTGTTTAAAACTGAAACAAATTCACACCTTATTTCTTCAGTTGATTTGCATACTGTAATATGATTTAATACCTTAACCAGTGAACATGGAAAAATCTAAATTACATTCTCTGTGTTCATCTGTTATTTAAAATACATTTTCACATGCTTATTTTGTCATATATTCGGGTTTGCACCATTGATATTAGCTACTGTTTATAGGAAAAGCAAAGTCATTAACATAATTGAGTCTTATCAGTAACCAATGTGAATAATCTCTGCTTATAGCACAAAACAGTATTAACATAGCATCTCTAACACTATACTCTAACATATTACTTGGTGCTAAAATACAATGAGTGTATTATGCAAGGGATGAAGTACAATGATATACGCTCAGAAAATAAATATGTGCAAAATAGAGATGATTACAAGAATAATAACAACATTTAAAGCAACTCCATTAATATGAGTTCATAAAGATATGGCTAGGTATCTGCATTTTGAATGACCAATGTATATGGCCCAACAATCTAAACAACCTAAGTGGATAATGCTTGGGTTAAATCGGCTAATCTGATCTCGTAGACTGATGCCTGAGAGGTCAAATCTGCTCAATATGACTGTCCATTTGTTTGGCCATCTTTATGCAGACTTGATGCAATCACAGTATTAAAACAAGACTGGGTATTAACAGACAAAGTTGTGAGGGGCCCCTGCTCACAAACTCACAACCTGTATGTTTCCTTATTCCCTTTCAGCAATGGGCAAGCAGAATAGTGTTCTTCCAGATCAGCCACATATATCATACCAATTTGGGAGGCACAGAAGGAAGACATTTATAAAATGCTTAGTGTTATGTGCAGTACTGTAATTCCCAAAACTCGAGGTTAGAATCTCTTTTCAAAGGACAAAATTCTTCAGTTGGCAGAGAGACAAAGGCCTCACTTTCATCTTCCAGCCAACAGGCAACTCCTCTACTGTCCACCATCCACCACACTCCTTAATCACCAATTGCATGAGGAGGTACAGTGTGACATCAATCACATAATCCTATATAATGTTCCATATTCCTCTGATCTAGGTCTCAGATAAAGCCACCATATCCCTTTGCATTCATCTCTAGGCACATGCACTCCTCTCTTTGATCTATAGAGGCATTAATCTAGGTCCATTTCATGAAGTGAGATGTCCTTATTGGCACATGTTGACCCAAACAGGTTGCACAGAGCTTAGTCAAGACCCCAGCATTAGTACCTACTATTATTACTCTGCCTTCTTGTCATTGACCTCAGCCTGTTCTTAAATTGTGGCTGCTTGCTTATCTTATGCACATGCTTGTAACCATGCCATGACCTTGACTTGTTTACTGACCACAATTATGTGCTGCCTGGCATGACCTTTGGCCTGCTTCGAACAACAGTCACAGTCTTAATTCCAGTATTGCCTGGCCTGCATAGTGTTGTTAGTTTGGCTTTTATTTATTGTGCAGAGAAGTCCATTAAGTCCTTGTGGAGGTCCCTGGAGTAAGGTCCTCCTGCAGTGATTGCATTAATAGTGTGCTGATTTCATCATAAATAGAGAAAGTGCTGGGGGGGGGGGGGATTTCCTGTTCTTTCCTGGTACATATATCCAATAGTTTACCCTATTCTACACTACTGTTATTACTATTATTATTATTATTACTATTACTATTACTATTATTATTATTATTATTATTGTTATCCCTGTGTGCTTCTTCCTGCAGCCAGTGATTCAGGAGATCAGAAGTGCAGTGTCTGGAGAAGGGAAAGGAGGAGGATTTTTTTGTATTGATATGTCTGTGTGTGTCAGTGTGTTTGTGCGCAAGTGTTGCCCCTGGTGGAAGAGGCGGAGGGCAGATCCTTAGCTATGTAATCTGCTTTACAAAAAACCCAGAGAACAAGACTAGTGGCAGTTTGATACATGCCATGTACCCTGCACTAATCTCCCTTGTCATTTTGATATAAAAATGTTTTAGTTGCATGTACCTCTTACATTGAAAGTAAGGTTGTAAAAGGGTAACTAAAAGTTATTTTCTATTTTTAATAGACCATCCACTTGACCATAAATCAATATTACAAGATAAACCATTCCCTTAAATTATATACAGTGTAAGTTTTTACAGTAATGTTTCAAGTCAGATCTAGCATTATAGCTGCAGAAAAAATGTTTTAACATAAATGAAAATCTGAACAAAGGAGATAGTCACTGCACCAAGTATAAGTTTCTAGACCTTTTCCCTTCATATATCATAAATATTTAATTATTTAGGAGATTTCTTTTCCCTTTAGAGGGTGCACCTAACACATAACATTAGAACATCAAAGAAAGAGGAGAAAAAGATTGTGTATTTCAGGGGCACTCCCGGGTGGCCGTAAATTAAAATGTAAATTTTATTAAGTATACATTAAAACTGTAGATTTGGTTGGATGAAGAGCGAAATAACTAAAACCATTAATTAAAAAAGGTGATTATTGGGAGATTAAAAATGCAAAATCAATTGAATATCAATTCAATTGATTGTCACTGAATATCGACATTCAGTGACAAGTTGCGTGAGAGAGGAGGATGCTGGGACCCGGCGCTGCGCAGATTGGTAAGTTTTGTTTGTTTTTTCTCTGGCTGGCCGCGGCAGAGGGGGCAGAGTGAGAGGGAGCGTGACAGAGGGCAGAGGAGGGGGACAACGTGAGAGAGGGCAGAGGAGGGGGACAACGTGACAGAGGGCAGAAGAGGGGGACAGCATGACAGAGGGCAGAGGAGGGGGACAGTGTGAGAGAGGGCAGAGGGGGCAGGGTGAGAGGGGGCAGCGTGAGAGAGGGCAGAGGGGGCAGCGTGAAAAAGGGCAGAGGGACTAGATGCAGAGGGGGCAGTGTGTCTGGATGCAGAGGGGGCAGTGTGTCTGGATACAGAGGGGACAGAGTGTCTGGATGCAGAGGGGGCAGTGTGTCTGGATGCAGAGGGGGCAGTGTGTCTGGATGCAGAGGGGGCAGAGTATCTGGATGCAGAGGGGGCAGAGTGTCTGGATGCAGAGGGGGCAGAGTGTCTGGATGCAGAGGCGGCAGAGTTTCTGGATACAGAGGGGGCATTTTTATATACAACTAAATAAGTATTTCTGTCCTGACCTAAATACTTATTACATTTTCTTGACCCAACTACTTCTAAAACAGTACTCCTCAGTAATTATTTTGGAGGGGTGCCTTGAAAAAATTATGGAGACTCTAAGGTTGCCGCGAACTGCAAAAGTTTGAGAACCACTGATCTAGACAATGCATCAGCTTTGAGATTTTTGGAGCCAGGGCAGTAGGTAAGAATTAACTGAAAACAAGAAAAAAAAGAGACCAGCGGGCCTGGCTGGAGTTGAGGCATTGTGCAACTTGCAGGTAAGTTAAGTTCTTGCTGTTAGTCATCACTGTCACATGATGTTGGGCCCCCTCCAAGAGGTAACGCCATTCTTCCAGAGTGATCTTGATAACAAGGAGCTCTATATCGCATATACCATAATTCTTCTCACAAGCAGATTTTTTTTTAGAGAGGAACCCACAAGGTTGAAAGGATCCAGAAGATGAGTTTTGAGATAAGACAGCCCCTATCCCAACAGACGAGGCGTCTACCTTCAGAAAAAAGAGTCTCCTTTGGTCAGGTTGTTTGAGTACCGGAGCAGAAATGAACTCTTCCTTAAGGGACTTGAAAGCAGGGACTGCGTCAGGAGGCCAGGACTTACAAAAACCACCCTTACGAGTCAAAGCTGTGATAGGAACTATGAGGAACGAAAACCCTCTGATGAATTGATGGAAGTATTCTGCAAATCCCATGAACCTTGGGAAGAGAGAGAAAGACAAGGCAACTGAACCACAGGACGAGGAACCTTGGAAAGACAGTCTTGAAAACAGAAGGGGCCCCAGGATGTGACCTGAGCCCGGTGCCAATAAAATTGCGGAGAATGCGTCCTTAGCCATGATAAACCCAAGATGATGGAATTCACGGATTGCGGAATAATCAGGAACTTGATCCACTCATGCTCCTACCTGTAAATGAACCGGACTAGTAATACAGGTGATGGAACCGCTGCTGATGCGATTGCCATCCACTGCAGTCAGTACCAGAGGTTGCGGCAAAGAATGGAACAAAACAGTTTTGAAACAAGAGTGGCGGATATGAAGTTCCCCGCAGATCCAGAATCCACAAAGGCGGAACATACAAAAGAATCATCCAAAGTATTAAGGGTGACTGGCATCAGAAAGTTGGCATTCTTGAGGGAATAAGGGGTGTGGGAACTGGATCCACCTCTCATCACCTATGAGGTAACATGTCCCGCCCTCTTGGTGCAAGCAAATAACAGATGACCGGCCTCTCCGCAGTATAAACAGAGGTGATTTTTTATGTGACGCTCATGTTCATCCTGGGAAAGACGGAAGTATCCAATCTGCATAGGCTTCTCAACCGAAGAAACAGAAGACTGAAAGCGAGGGGCCAAGTGGGAGGAATGGTGCCAAGTTCGGTCCTTCTCCCTGGAACGTTCCTGATGGCGAATGTCCACTTTGATACTAAGAGAAATGAGGTCATGCAGATTAGGAGGGGAAAAAAGTATAAATAAAAAAACGTTACTGCTGTTTCCTCTTAAAAGAACCATACAGATGCCTTATAAAATGGTATATCTATATATAAAATGAAGAGTATCCAGCGCCACTGAAGGTATTTACATACCTCTATCTACAAATTTTAAACCCCAAAAAGATAATAAATTAATGCTTGAGCTATAAAACACGGAAACAAATAAAAATACTTATATTCAAATGATGAGAAGATCCATGTGTCACAATTAGATGATCATTCCCTCCATGTTAATACAAAATGGTATATAGCATGTGAAAAAATGAAAATGTAAAACACAATGGGGTACATTAAACAATGTTATGAAATAAATAAAATTTCTTGAAACAATTGCTTGGTATAGATTAATCCATGTGATTGGTTCCACCACAATAACTCTCCTATGTGGTCCTACTTACTAGACAGTAAGTATATAATCGCCTTCAGTTTTCAAATAGTTGTAGTGTGTTATATTGACTGGTCCATCACCACTCAAATTCTTATGTGAAAACACTTACAAGAAGAAAATTTGAATCAGGCCTGGTATCAAAATTTCTTCGATCTTGTCTTCCATCAGGGGTATGAAACGGATCTAGCGTGATACCATTTAAAACTAAAAAAACCAAACACTCTTATTGCATGTATGGCATATATATCGAACATACAGAAAGATTATATAAAACATAAAATAGAAAAAACTGGAACATAGATGTATTGTATGGATCCCTACCAGATAGAGACAGAAATGAGTATGCTGTTACAAGTTCCCGAGATGTTTGCCCAATCTTTACTCTTCTGGTCATTCAGATGGTAACTTTTGGGTCCAGTATGTTCCAGAACGTGCAGCCCTTTCAGTCCTTCCAATTCAATTGGGAGGATTGAAACAGAGTCTCTCACATTGGATGCCATCTTGCAACCCCTGTTTGCCTGCATTTGGTGATATTGTAGCACCCTTGGGTCAATCACTGGCTGTAGCTCACTCCAAACTCAGGATCCCGTTGGTTAAAGTTAACACAATTTCAGTATATTAATGCCAACCCCCACTGAGCAGAATTAATACCTTGCTGTGTTGGTGATCACTTAGTAGGGAGCTCATTAAGCTTCTTGCTGACTGGGGACGCTACAGTGGGGGTGTGGAGAAGCATGGTTGGCAGCTACACAGGCCTGGTAATTGAGGGGCCTTGAGGGCCCCACATAGCTGCTGGGGCTTGTAACAGTTGGTAGCCATATTATTATTATTATTATTATTTTTATTATTATTATCATAGATTTGTAAGGTGCCACAGTGCTCCGCAGCACTGTACAGTAGGGAAGACAAGGATATACATCAAACAGGACATACGTAAATCAAGAACAGACAAGGCAGTCAAAATAAATGGAGACATGAAAACAAAGGGTATGAAGGACCCTGCTCATTAGAGAGCTTAAATTTTAAGTGGGAGAGGGCACAGCTAAAACAAGAGGAGCAAGTGTGGCTCAGAGTGAAGATTGGGACAGTTGTGAGGGTGCATGAGTGTGAATAGTGTTATCGAGGATAACGTCATGTCTAAAAAAAACTTTACTACTGGTTGTTATGCCCTTGATCAGTTGTACTTTTAAAATAACATGCAATATCTACAGTGTGTTGTCTACAGTGTCTACAATACGCTTGACTAGCCTCTCAAGTTGTGTGATTTAAGAATAAACCTTTTATTTCTGGTCTATATATTGTTTATACTCTATATACATGTATTTGAATATTGAATATTTTTCTAATCATATATCAAACTTCACAAAGTACAATATCATCAATAAGATATATTTTTTTCCAAGTGACATACAAAAATAAGCATAGGTATTGAGGGTTAATAATATTAGTTTAAATAATAAATGTATACCAACAAATTTGTGCCTCATTTTTTCAGGAATTGCATCATTTTTAAGTGTAAACAGACCTTTTATTTGACCCTTTTGTTACAAAGTAATGAAGTCATTTGATATTTTTGGGTTTTGTGACATCAAGTATATTATTTTTTTTCTACATTGATGTGTATGTACATGGTGCTCACCCTCAGTGTTAAAATGTTATTTATTTTTGTGTAATATAATATTATGTAATATTAAACATTTTAAACATCTGCAAGACAAATATTTGCAAATCAATATTTTCTGTTTGTGTGATTGGCAATGTAAGTGAAGTAGTGATCACAAAACTGATTTTGACCTTCTCACATTCCAATTATTTACTTAACTTTATTTGGTCAGCTCATACATTTGTCTGAAAGGTCAACATGTTGACAACATTTCTTGATATGTGGAGAAGTAAAATGACATTCTTTCTACATGTTCCAGGTGCTAATCACAGCAGCCGAGCCAGCTAAGGGATTATTTCAGTTTGTGCACATTCAAATGTTACCTATTTTGAAAAGACATGATTGTAGTTCAAAATCATTATGGGACTTAATTGTGATTAAACACATTTATGCTGTCAAAATATAAGGTTTGCAAAGGGCATCAGTATTAAAAGACTTTATTTAGCTATCTCCCATAAATTATCCATACACATTGTGGTTTCATTCAGAATTGGACATCATTTATGTATAAAACACAAACATAAAATATGTCTGAAAAAATGATGCCAATGTACCTTAAGATATGAGTGATAATATGTTAAACTAGTTAAAAGCCAATCAAAATGACAGAAAAAATTAAGAGTACGATCATGTTGGATCCTTTTGTACCCAATTTGACTTCACTCTTGTATCAGCATTGATTAAATAGTTTGTCAGATGGCTGCTCAGCCGCAAAATGCTTAGCGTGACAAAATTCACAGATACTGTTCATGGGACCACAGTTATGAGCATTAATATTTGTTTCGTCAAAGTTACCAACAACAAGAATGGTGTGGCATCTTGTTCACCGACTTTGTATGCATTGACGGGATATTACCTCTGTCCTGTTTGCTCTTCGATTGTTTTCTCTGTAACGGGAAATTTGCTGAGGAGTCATATATGCATTACGATTGCGTTCTCTTTTGTCATCAGTCATCGTTTGTCATCGGGCTTTATCCCGCTCCGCCTTTCGTCTTTTTGCTGCTTCTTGCTGTGCAGTTACTCCCTCAACATTCATTTGCCTTCTAGTGGCATCGCAGTTACACTTTGTTGCTTACATTAATTAGTATATACCTATTAATTAATTAATTAATTAATTAATTTAAGTGCAAATAAAACAAATGGCTCGAAAATCAAGTAAATTTAGAATAGCAAGGGTCGTTATAAATGATAACTGCCACACAAAAAGCCAAAATAAACCAAACATAACAAGGCCAAGAAAATGAGGAAAATCTAGTCAGTAGGAATAGTCAAGTACACAAGAGTCATTTGAAAACATTTTTCCAAATGTGTTTGTGTGTTTTGTGTGTGTATTTATAGGAGGAGCAGTGTAAGCCTTTTATATATATAGATGTGCATGCAAATATGTTTAGAGAGTATGATACCAAGTCAAGTGGATGATGACTGGTACTTTAATGTCTCTCATCATCAGCATCATTATCATTTCTTTATATAGCGCCATCAATTCTGCAGCGCAGTACAGAAAATAATTGTCATTCATATCAGTCCCTGTTCCATTGGAGCTTACAGTCTAAATCCCCTCACACACAGACAGACACACATATACTTATTTTTATTGCATCGTGAGGACTCATGTCTGGAATATGGCGCATAGGGATACTCCTCTCCTAATGTCCTGTCAACAGAACAATCATACGAGTATGTGTATGAGCTGTTTGTCACCAGAGTTGCCACATGAGATTTACAGTTTGACTTTGCATAAAGTACTGACATAGACTGCAAGATGGGGAAAGTGTCATGTATTTTGACCGTCTGAGGACAACCACATTGCCACATACATAAATGAATAAATAATAACAATGGTAGGGAAAGTTTCATGTATTCTGGGCACCTGAGGACATCCACATGCCCGCTTATATAGACACCTAGCCATGGAGGTTACAGCCCTGTTCAACCACTGCCCATCATTTCAACAATTTTGAACCCTGTTTAAAGCTATTATGCGGTTCTTTATGTAGAATTTCACCCCTGATTAGTTCCGATCTTTCAGTATGGATGGTTCAGCTATGAGGCACGCAACACAGTCTCACTTTCCGGGCACTTGGCATGTCTGTATAAACCTCATCAGGTGTTTCTCCACAGCCTGGACCTCCTCTCTGTCCCAGGATTTCCTACGCACTTCTTTGCAACCTGAAAGGAAGCAAAAGTGGTCCATTATGGCTGTGCAAAATACAGTGAAAGCAAAGGTCTTCTGCTTAGCGAATCTGTGAGCTACATCTACCTGTGGAAGCCATGGCTGGTTACTGGTCCAGTGTTGCCAGGTCCATAGACTGGCTCTTTTCTGACGTGGAAGTGTCGAAAACGCTTGACCACTGTCAATCCCCAGCACCTTTCTTTTGAGTGCTTGAGGAATTTCATGGCCCAGGCTACTTCAGTCCCATTGTGGTGAATATGCTCCATGTGCCGGGCAATTTTTAAGAGGGACTTCTCACAGTACATGCAGTACTGCTTTTTGTTATACGCTCTGGAGCCATTACTGTTTCTGGGTGTCGTTTGAACAGACACTGTGTCATCTCTCCGATCCTCTGTGTTTAAAACAGCTGCCAAATGGTCGAGAATGGTCGTACATAGAACTCATCTCTGGGTACCTGCACTTTGCTTCACTGGTGGGAAACGGGGCATCACCACTGGTGTCTGAACCGATCTCCTCCAAAGTATAAGGGGCATACTCATCTCCACTGCTCTCCGGGCTATACTCGGAGCCAACGGTGGGCTCTGTCAAGCTCCACTGTCCAGGCTTGATGGATGTGACTAAGTCTTGACAAGTTTATTGTATAAAGCACCGGATGGTGGCAGTCACTTCCTCTTCTGGACTGTTTGCTACTATTGTGAGGGTACAAGTAACATGAGATCCCCCAACAAAAGCCTCTACCATCACAGGCAATGACTGGGCTGGGCACACTATAACAGGTAAACCTGCAGATTGGGTCCCCCTGTGATTACATGACAGCCCCAGCCTGTTCAGCACTAGGCTGAATTCCCTAGAGGAATCGGACCAGGAAACAGAATGAAAAAAACAGCCCTGTGCTGAAGTACTTGGGTGGGTGTTAGAGTGTTAAATGATAGAAAAAAAAGCAGTTTTGGATGTGGCACAACCGATCCCATCAAGCCCTTGCAGCCATAAACTGCTTGGGTATGTTGGTACTTGTAGAACTAGCATACCAGCATACGCATGGCTGTCAGAATATGCTTGCACTTGTAGAACTACAAGCACCAGCATGCCCTGGCATCCAGGGCCCACTGGGACCTGTAGTGTTCCATAAAAAATACTGCTAAAAAAAACTCCACAGACACTGTTTTGTTTTGTTTTTTTAAAAAAGGCTCAGCCAATCCCGTATTGACCAATTTTTTATTCACCTAAATCCACAGGGATATTCTTTCTTCAGGCTTTAAAAAAATAAAATACAAATATGACCAACAGTGCAGTGGCACAGTGATTAGTGTTGTTGCTTCACAGTGCTGTAGTCTTGGGTTTGATTCCAACCAGTGCCCTATCTGTGTGAAGTTTGCATGTTCTCCCTATGCGTGTGTGGGTTTCCTTCCACAGTTCTCTAACATACATAGATTAACTGGCTTCTGGCAATATGGACCCTAAGGTGTGTGTAGGTTGTTTAGATTGTAAGGTCCAATGGGACATGGACTGATATGAATGATTAATATTCTCTGTACAGAGCTGTGTAATTTAATAGATGAAATATAAATTAGAGATGGGCGGGCTCGGTTCCCGGAGACCCGAATCCATCCCAATTACGCCTATCCGAGTACCGAGCCGAGCTCTCCCGCCCATTCGGAATCAAAATCAAGGCAAAACGTCATTGTGACGTATTCGTATTTCTGAGCTCGGTTTTCACGAGATTTGAAAAGCATAAATACCTCCACAGCAATCCATCGCCATGTGACAGAGGGAGAGAGCAGGGTTAGGTCACAGGCTATATCAGCGCAGGGACAGAGCAGTAATTGGACACATTATTGTTTCTATTCTATACAAATCTAATATTAATAACAATTGTTACAGCAGTAAGAGGAGGATAGAGGAGGGTTTTTTTTTTCAATTTCTGGCACTCCAAGTGCTTTTGGGGTGTCCCTTATTCCCCATTCTTTAGCAGTAATTTTTCTGGCTGTCAAAAGTCATATTTGTCAGCAGTATCAAAAAAAAATATTTAGCACTACAAGTGCTTTTGGGGTGTCCCATATTCCCCAGTGGTTTACTGTAATTTTTCTGGCTGTCAAAAGTCATATTTGTCAGCAGTATCTAAAACAATATTTTGCACTCCAAGTGCTTTTGTGGTGTCCCATATTCCCCAGTGTTTTACAGTAATTTTTCTGGCTGTCAAAAGTCATATTCGTCAGCAGTATCTAAAACAATATTTTGCACTCCAAGTGCTTTTGTGGTGTCCCATATTCCCCAGTGTTTTACAGTAATTTTTCTGGCTGTCAAAAGTCATATTCGTCAGCAGTATCTAAAACAATATTTTGCACTCCAAGTGCTTTAGGGGTCTCCCTTATTCTCCAGTGTTTTACAGTAATTTTTCTGGCTGTCAAAAGTCATATTTGTCAGCAGTATCTAAAACAATATTTTGCACTCCAAGTGCTTTTGGGGTCTCCCATATTTCCCAGTGTCAAACACTAATTTTTCTGGCTGTCAAAAGTCATATTTGTCATTATCTAATACAATTTTGGCACTACAAGTGCTTTGGCCTCATTAAAATGGATTCAAAGCAGTCCACATATGAGCAGAATCAGCAACCAGGTTCTGTCACCACTCCTGATGGTAGTGTTCCCAGTACGTCATCTGGGAAAGGCGATGTCAAACTACATAGTCTTTTGAAATCAGGCAAAAAAACACACCCAAAAAAAATTTACCATGTTGAAGCGAAGAAGAAGTGTAACTGAGGAAACGTTAAGTGCCGATTAAAAAAAATTGCCAACATGCCATTCTACACATGCAGTGGCAAAGAAAGAATGAGGCCTTTGCTTTTCTATTCAACTACAAGTGGAGGGCGGGGTCATAGACAGCCACCAAACTACCTTGGTCCATTTATTTTTTATATTATTCAGTCTATGCAGGCTGCTTTTTTCTATTCAACTACAAGTGGAGGGGGGAGGGGGCTATAGAGACTGAAACCAAACTGCCTTTGTCCATTTCAATTTATATTGTACAGTCTATAACGGCTGAATTTTTTTGTATTTTCTACAAGTGGAGGGGGGCCTAGAGAGACAGAAACCAAACTGCCTTTGTCCATTTCTTTATATATTTAACTATAAGTGTAGGGTGTAATATACACCCAAAGACGATGGCTGCATTGCCAATAGGCTAAGATGAAGAGGAAGACAATCAGGTTTGTGTGCAGAATTAAGGACGGCCTACCAGGGATTAAACTGTTTTCTTCCTAATTTATTAGCTTTAGAATTACCTTACTTATGCAAGAAACCGGTGGAGCACTAAATTAGGTTATTTTATGCCCAAAAACATTGATTTTTTAACAAAATTGCAAAACCAAACCAAACAAAACCAAAACCAAAACACGCAATGGCGGTAATCCAGAGGAGGAGACCAGGGAGGGAGCCAGATCGCCAGCTGACTGCAAGGTAAGTATTTTCTTCTTTTTTCTCAGGGTTTTTTTTTTTTTTGCTGCCTCCGACGGGCCCCCCTGGGCTGCAGGGCCCCCGGGCACCTGCCCATTGTGTCCAATGGGAAAGACGGCCCTGACTGTTACCCTCCAAAAAAAGATGAATACGTCTTTTGCAGTTCAGTTCGGGAGACAACCTGTGGACCAATAGTTTAAATTTCAGAAAAATAGTTTCATAAATCTTTATTATAGGATTATTATAGGATTAAGCAAAAGACATTAATACAGTTTCCTATTATGATTTTGAGTTTTATAAAAGTTATCAAAAAATTATAAAATACTATTTTCCTTCATTGCTACCCGCAAATCACTGAAATTCAAGGAGACTGTAAATTTGCAAAAAATGTAAGTAATCTCTACACCTGAAACATCAACAAACTCAGTCTTATCTGTCACTGCAGCTCCTGCCCAATGTACACCAACAATCACTCTCTCTTAGCTGGGACTGTACAGCCATTTTTATGCATAACCCTAAGTATGACGTGATGTTTAATTTCTTAATTAACTCCTGAACTGTCTATATATTTTCTATCACTTGTTTATTCAAGAGTGTGCTTTATTTTGGCACTTTTCTGTAGGTTTTAATAGATGGCCAATAGGCTAATCTATGACCAGAAGGCACATCACAAAAGAGTAGCCGTGTTTGGTTCATACCTCAAAGAGCAATGAAATTATCCATTTACTCAGATGCTTTTGCCTGTCAAGTGGGTGACTTAGAGCTGGCCTCATGTGCATTTGCATGTCATAATCTTGCGCATCATGTAAAATGTGTAGCTCTGTGCCCTAGAGCTTCAAGAGGCAGATCAAGGGGCAAATGCAAGTGCAGTACCGTAAGGACGTGGAGATGCAAGTTATTCTCGAAAATATTTAGAGCTAGAGTTAAGTCTGACTTATTGGTGTTTTCCAGTATTTGAGGTATTGTTGTATTTTTGCTTCTACAACAAGTACTACTTCTGTCATACAAGTAAACAGATGAGATGTGCCATACACTTAGTAGTGTTTATTGCCTAAGGGCCTACTCTACCTCACTTCACTGCACTTACCCATTCTTGTTGAGCTATAATATATAATGAATTTCCAGATACACCACACCTGAGAACACTGCCTGCCGCAAGAGAGTTTCTGTTACCTGTTACTGTAATATAGGGACTAAGACGCCCATTTTCATTGTTTTTTGTGTTTTCTAAAGTAACGACTGTTACTTTAAGACTTTCTTCAGAATTGCTACTCTGTATCCTAATATTCAAGGTGTAATATTATTTGCTGCATACAATCCATTGTTTCAGGGTGCACATCCGTAGGTGAATTATAGAGTGTATTATTTCTTCACCACTACTTAAGTCTAATTCAGACAGATAATTCTACAGTATCCTGGTCTTGATATACAGCCTCATCCTGTGATTACTGAGCCATTTATATTGCCACATGTAAAGAATCACTTACAGTGTCATAACTGCACTCTCTTCACTTTGTAAAATGAAAGTGATATTGTCATTATATTACAATTCATCTTCCATTATATACTGTATAATCTTTTCACTTGCATTAATATATTGCTTATTCTTACGCTATTGACCGTATACTGCCATTGCTCAGTTAATATTACCCTTCAAGTGTTTGCATTTATTTGGTACCAAATCCAAATCATCTTGTGGCTAGAATATGTTACACCTTTTCCAACATTATTGCTTAAAGCGTAAACCTCTTCATCCTTTTAATTGAAATTTACTAGTCTTGTCCTGCAAAGCAAAATCACATTTTTGTTTGTGGGTGCATAGCTAGATGCATTCAGGGCCGTCTTTGCCATTGGGCACAATGGGCAGGTGCCCGGGGGCCCTGCAGCCCAGGGGGCCCGTCAGAGTCAGCGCAAAAAAAAAGAAGAAGAAAATACTTACCTTGCGGTCAGCTGGCGATCCGGCTCCCTCCCTGGTCTCCTCCTCCGTGCGGCGCTCGCAGTGCATGTCGGGTGTGATGTCATGACGCCCGCCCGACATCCATTGCGGTGCGCAGCACGGAGGAGGAGACCAGGGAGGGAGCCGGATCGCCAGCTGACCGCAATGTAAGTATTTTCTTCTTTTTTTTCAGGATTTTTTTTTGGGCGCTACCTCTGACAGGCCCCCTGGGCTGCAGGGCCCATATATATCATCACTTTTTTTTTTTTTTTTACGTGTGTGTGTCTATATATATATATATATATATATATATATATATATATGGGCCCCGGTGCACTGCTTTGCCCAGTGGCCCATAATGTTGCTAAGAGGGCCCTGGATGCATTCCTGTCCTTAAAGTATTATTGTTTATTTAAAACACGCCAATCATATTACACAGCACTGTACAGAGAGCATGTAATCATTCATCAGTCCCTGCCCCATTGGACCTTACAGTCTAAATTCCCTACCACACACTACACACTAGATTCCATTTAGTCAGAAGCCAATTAACTTACCAGTATATTTTTGAATTAGGGGGGGGAATTGGAGCACCCAAGTAAACCCAAGCAAACATGGGGGGGAACATACTAACTGCACACAGATAGGACCATGATTGGAAGCAAACCTATGACCCCTGTGAGACAGCAATAATAACCACTGTGTAACAGTACTGCCCATAAATCACACTCCTCAATGAGAACCCCAAATTTGCCTCCAAAACAGACAATAATGGCCCTTGCACTGGGAATCTTGCACGTTTTACGATTTCATAAATGAGCCTTCTTAGGCTATTATGATGAGCTATGCACACAATTTATGAACCTAGGATGTGCAAACAGCATCCAACTTAATGTGTTTGAAGATATATCCAAAGCACATATAAAAGACTTGTGCCACAATGCAAAATAGGGAATGCTTTAAAGTTTGCTCAATTCCCTACTTTCTTTGTAACTCAGTTAATTTTTTTGAGTGCATTAAAAAAAATCTCAATTTATTTATTCTGATGCCTTGACTAGAGCATAATTTAACTGTAGTGATCTTTTCCATCATCTGGAACAAATAAATAGCCTTTTGCAAATGACGTAAAAGCCACATCAATTAGTATAAAGTATATTGCAAAGGTGTACAAGAAGTCACATAACATTACAGCACAGGATAAACAACTTTAACACTCAGCTCATAACTATAAACATTGAATCATTAAATTTAATATTGAAAAGAGCAGACAAGCAAAACATTTGTTATCTGAATGACCTTTAGATTTTCCTTCAAATATTCATATTTGTCTAGTAAGTAGATTTGAGTACACAGTATAAAAGCAGATACAATGGGGAATGGTGCTTCAGACAGATAATTATATAGAATGAATTGTTGGCTTGTTATATTTGGCAGAGGTTGTTGAACTACTGTTAGTAAAGCATAAAAGTGAGTAAACGTAACTTTAGTGCTCATATAACTCGATGTTAAATAAGGAAAACAAAGTATATTAAAAGGGCCTGATGCAGAGTTGATCATACGCCTGTTGCGTAGCATAAATTGCATGATTTAACTCTGCTCATGCCCACAAAAAGGCCTGGTAGTACCTGAGAGAGAGTTACTTGCATTCATACTTGTGTCTGCTTGCACCTAAAGAGATGTAATGGGGAAGGGAAGAGGCATTCTAACGCATACTTGCCTACTCTTCTGGAATTTGCGGGAGGCTCCCGAATTTCAGGCAGGGGAGTCCTTACAAACTCCCGGAAGACTAGGCAAACCTCCCAGATCCTAAAAAATGCAGAAATCCACGGCATTGAATATCGATGGGCGGGCCTTAATCACGTCAGTATGCCCCGTCCTCGCTATTCAATGTAGTGAATTTTGGCATTTTATAGGGAGGCGGGGGTTAAATGATCTGTCCTCCAGGATCTTCCGGAGGACAGAGTCACATAGTCAGCGAGTATGTTCGTAGGCCGAACAGTAAGGGTGTGTTTACGTAGCTGTAAGCTGATGCAGACCTGAACGCATATGGGGATATACCTTTACAACTGTATTATTTGCACCAGCCTAGGGCTGGTGCATGCTGCTGATGATCACCAGCACTTGCTAAGTGCTTTGGATTGGCTTATTGTAACTTCGTCTCTGATGCTACCGAGTGCTTACGTCATTGATCAGGCATATATTATAGGATTTTGTTTGTCTATTTGCAAAATAAAAACATGTTACTTTCATGTATACGCGAGATGGAAGGTTATATCTGCTGTATTATATAAACCCTATTAGCAAATACATTTTTTCCTATGAAAATAAGTGCTTACAAAGTTTTATTGCACTTACAAGCTGGTTCGGTGTAGGTGTATTTGGGTGTAAGTATGTCTGTCGCAAACCTGGCACATATACCTCAGAGCTGAACATGTCTTCAGATGCGACAAATCTGCATATGAGCTGAAATATATATATATACCATGGCGTGTCTAGTGATGAGCTAGGCTGCCCCACTCTCTCCTCCCCTCCAAAACCCATTCACGGCCATGCAGAACAGCAGTGGACAGAATCTCTGCCAATGTCCCCACCAATCGGGACAAAGGTGTCCTGATCATGATGGCTTTTCCTAACAATGATACCATACTTGCAAGTCCACCACAAATATATCTCTAGCATTGTCCACTTACTGTCCCTTTGGTCTCACAGGGGGAGGGGATGTCTGCAAACAAGACTGGTTTCCAACATGTACTTACTATCTTTCCCACTAACATTTACTACAATTTCAATACAGACTATGTGCAACCACAGACATCTATTTATAGCCATCTGTATAACAAAGCATGTATTTTGCAATCTTCTTACAACACAGAACTTCATACTTGCCAACTCTCCCGGAATGTCCGGGAGACTCCCGCATTTTGGGGGAGTCTCCCGGACTCCCGGAGGAGTATGGCAAAATCCCGCATTTACAGAAATAGGGCCACAATACCGCGATTCTCAGGGAATCGCGGCATTTGGCCCCGCCCCTGACTGTCCAAAATGACGCGATTTTGGAGCCCCGCCCCCCGCACGCCCACCTCCTCCACTGAATCTCCCGGAAAGCAATGGGAGAAAGTCGGCAAGTATGCAGAACTTCCAAACAATATCACTTAACTTATCTCATACAAGAGTCTTTTCTATCTTATCACACATGTGTTTGTCCAGCAGCCATTACACACTGTCTTCTCCACACATGTCCCACAGCCCTGGGGGGAGGGGACGAGAGCACATGCCAGCCAGGCAAATTACTCAATAAATATCACCTTGCTGCTATATTACATAACAAAACTTTAATATATATTTACAGTGTTACACAATACAGACTGTATTTTTATCAAGCCACATCAGATGGCTTGATACAGCTAGATAAAATGGCTTGATTATCAGAAGATTGTAGATTTGGCTTTTACCTGGCTCACCATTTGTAAAAGAACCCATATTGACGCCTTAATTGCACACACTATCTTTGTAGACTGCTCCTGGATAGACACATTACATCAGCTTACGCTTTTACACTTTCCCTCTTACGACATGCCCACTTCAGTACTTTAAACCTAATTCACTGTATCACACAGATTTCTATATTTAATATCTCCTGTATCAAGACATTATAAATTCATAATCACTATGCAGATATATCAGTATGAAATCAAACTACTACAATACAAACTACTTATTGTGCTGCATGAAAAACAGACAGTATTTAACTTATTTGCAAAATAGAAAACTAATTTGAACCCCTTGCATTAATTATCATGGTTTTGTCCAGGAGACTACTTACTCAATTTTTTTACTTAACCTTCCTTAATGAATCAGACCCTATATTATTAACAAATGACAATAACTGAATATTATTTTCTGTGCGTTCTCTTAGTACTTTATATTCCACATATGTATTGGATGTACCTTGTAGTGTATTGTATCTGTCAGAGCAAAGCGTACCTAGAACCATATTCCAGAGGAGACGTTTATTCAGATAAGCTTGTAATTAAATATGGACATGTGTATGTCTGAAATAAAAGCATTTTAAAAAAATGTAACTTACGTTAGTTTTGCATGCCTTAATGAATCAGGCCCACTGTGTATGCATTGAATGCGTTATGTGAATTTTTTTAGGTGCAAATATAATTTTATTGATTCAGAATAAAAAGAAAGAATACACAAGGATTGCGATCCTTTGATTCTGTTTTTCCATTATTCTCATGGGGAGTCTGAAAAAAAGAAAGGTCTAAATACATAAGATTAAAATGAATGAGGACAACAGGTGGAGGAAATTTTTTTAAAAAATATATTTATTCTATAAGATCTATTAAATCATTTATGTACTAAGTGCACATGCGCTCAAAAGGAGATAAGGAAAGAAACTACGTTGGATATATTTTTGCTAGACTAATACATTTTTCTTTTATTTATACACTATTCATACATATATCTTGTTTTTTTGGTTAAGTATTGTTTTATTGTGTGGTAGAACTTTGATATATATTTTAGCTGCAGTTGGTTTATGGTAGTGCCAATCAAAGTTTCCATCTGATGTAATTCTTATATTAAACCTCGAGCATGTGTGAAGATCGTGGGGTAAATATATGAACATGCGGGTTCTTCAACACCCGCGTGTGCAGCGTGTTCGGCGATTAAATTTCAAGCGGTGCTGCATTGTAAAGGGAAACCTTTACAATGCAGCGCCGCTTGAAATTTAATCGCCGAACACGCTGAACACGCGGGTGTTGAAGAACCCGCATGTTCATACATTTACCCCCATGACTGCACCCATCCACAGCTGACACTGATTCCTAAAATTACCAGGGTATTAGGGCAACTTCTGACATTCAGTCAGTGCTAGATGATTGTTCTTAATGCTTTAATCCTGCAGCTTCAAGGTCTAACTCAGGCCTGGACAATCTTTGGCTCTCCAGGTGTTGTGAAACTACAAGCCCCAGCATACTTTGCCAGCTGATAACTGACAGGGTATGCTGGGACTTGCAGTTTCACAACAGCTGAAGAGCGACATGTTGTACTGGTTTGGTCTAAATGCTGACCATGGCTTATTTAGTGACTCTACTTGATATTTAAATAAAGAATTACCTCTCCTGCTACTGATAGTTTTGCTTCATGATATCCAGTCTTAAGAGTCCACTTCTATTATACATTGATGTGTTGCAATTCAACAAATCACTTTACCTGCTCTAAGGAATTACCGGGAAAGAAAAATTACAATAAGTATCTGAGAAAAATGTTCCATTTTCCTAGTGATTTCATGGCAGCCATTCAATGCAAGTAAAATGCATTGAGGTCAATGGGGTTATCTACAATTACCTCACAAATGCAAGTAACCCATATGGTCATACTGGCTTTTGAAATTGCATTTTTAAACATAAAGCAAAGAAATACTGCTAAATGATACATATTTATTTCAAATCTGTTGCTTTAAGTATGTCTTCTCTCCTAAAAAGCATAAATGAAAGGTAAGCTATATTGACTTTATAGTGGTGGTGCCCAGTTGACTATTTTTCAAATATCATCTGGTGACATATTATTGATGGCTGCCCCAGAAGCTGAAATGCCACTGGTAGAATCAGGTTTTTTTGCCTTGTGGGCATGCGCGGGCTGGGAGAGGGAAGCCCGGGGGGCGCACAGGCGGCCGCATCACATGAAACGTGATGTCATCAGATGCGGCCGCGGTGAAAACAGCCTATATTGCATCCGGGGGGCGGCCGGCCTAACCCCCAGGCCTAATAGCGGTCTGACTGAGCGGCCGCTGCCCCCCGGGCCAGCCCGCCCCTGCTTTTGGAGTAGGACACCA